>NC_141089.1:19321618-19921618 GCF_041138505.1 Cibotium barometz
AAAAAAAAAACAAGATACAAGTAAGTTCAAAAGTAAACCTTAAAATTAAAATTTAATAAAAAAATACATTGCTTGTAATCAAAGTTACAAGCAGCTGAGCAACAAAGTTGCAATAACCTCCCTTCCCTAGATTGAAAGTAATGTCAGCTGACTCTCATAGCCTCTTTCTATTGCATCCACGTCTTTCTCATGCAATCCTCCCTCTTAAAAACACTCTACAAATTTTGAGGTTTAGAGACACTCTCTCTTCTGAGTAGAAGGTTTTTAGCTTCTGGGTGCCTCGCTACATGATTGCTCCTTCTCATATCCAGTGTGTTGGTCGTGGATTATACATCTTTAAAAATGCCCATCTTCCAATGGACACTCATGAGGGTGATTAGCATTCATCACTAGTAGCACACATTTATAGTATGAGCACACATGCCTAGAATCTCATGCCTATGTTGAGTTAGTAGTCTCTTATGCCAAGAATAGTTTATCAAAAGCTCATCTCCTACATGCAATGATTTGTAAGAAATAACTACAACATATATACCCATAAAATAGGTGTAATAATCCTTCTATCATCTCCGAATGGAGGTATTTCTTACAAATCATTACATGTAGGAGATGAGCTTTTTATAAACTATTCTTGGCATAAGAGACTACTTACTCAACATAGACATGAGATTAGGCATGATATTGGGGGTCATTGGTGGTGGAAATTCCTTGTATCTTATGGTAGTTTTTGTATCCATTAGGGCCAAAAACGTTTAAAAAAGGGTTGCATTTTAATCACTTGTACCAAATTTGGATTAAGCTTTAGACCAATAGAAATGTGACATTCAACCATAAATACGACATTGGGTGTCATATCCACTTTTTACTAACTTCACTAGTTTTGGCTATTTTAGTGGGTTATCACCACTTTAATGTGATACGGCATGGTTATTTCAACATCACTTTAGTGGGTGCCAACTTCAAGGGCATGTCCTCACATGCCAAATGTAAGTACTTCAAAAAGTAAAAATTTAAAATTTAGGTTTCTCCCAAAATGAGTAAATGCATTTGAAATTCCCTAATCTACCGTGATTACACCTCTTTCTATTTGTCTTTTTGCATTATCCTCTCCTCTATTCATCATCTAACAATGTTGAGACAACAGTCTAACCCAAGGCGCACTCCTAATGTTGTTTCATCATGCATTCTTCATAATGGTAAAGATGATCAAGGTGTATGGAAAGGTATAAACTTCAAATTAAACAATTGGGTGACTATGCAACCATCATGCAAAGGTCCTTATAGGATAAAAAGGCAAAGAAGAGGCTTAGTACAATACCATTGGAAGGGACGTATCTTGGAATTCAAGTTAGCAAAAGATGGGTGGAAGGCAAAGGTGCAACATGTGTACACGACAAGAGACATACACGTGCATCCTTCTACTCCAGCATCTGCATTGCAAGCTCATTGTAAGATATTTTTTGTAATTTTATTTATGTTCTTTATGATTCTATGGTTTATTCACATGTGTTGTATATGTGATAGTAGTCACCGGGACTTTCATGCATGCTGATCTTGGGAAAGTATTATTTTTCAATCAACCAGCTGCTTTTTTCATTAATAAACAGATATTTCTATACAATGCTATGTATATTGTCCCCCCTACAAAACCAGAAGCTTATGGAAGATTGGAGAGTTTAGCTATACCAAGCCTAAATTCATTAGATTGGGACTTTCCAGACAAAGGTACTCTATTAGCATTTAAATCCAAGATTTTCTTGGATATTCAAAAGTCTATGAATAGTAGAAAGGATCTCTAAGAGAATTAGGCTATGATGGTTTATACCTCTCCATGTATTTGTGGCATGTTTTTGAGAAACAAACATGAAGAGGACAAAAATGATGTGGGTATCTACACATATATCTGAGTCTGACTTGGATAATGCAGTTGGAGCAGAATAGAAAGTGAATGAAGCCATCCATAGGGGTGATATTATAAAATGTAATGCTTGCATTGAATCTATGTGGTGATGGCATACAACATCTCTCGACAACCTTGTACATTAGTTTAGTATACAGACGATGGAAAAAGAGTAGAGAGACTTGGATTCCATTGGATTCAAAGAAAAAATTTATGCAGTATGACCTAACAGTCAACTTGAGTGATGATGACAATAGAGTCATCCCTATAAATACTAGTGAGGGATGTGTGTAAATCCTTGGAATTTCTATTAGATGCCATACCATCAGACTACAAATTTAAGGTAGATGGTATTATGGTGGGAAGAAGGCCCGAAAATACTTTTATTTGCATGAAATGTTTGCCCCCTGCTGCTGTGATCCTGAAGTTTTCTTAATACAATATATCTTTGCACCCATCTATCTTGTCTTGTCGATTCATTTTGTAAAATAGTTATTCAACATTATTAAGACAAGATAACCAATGTAAAATGAGAAAGTAAACTCAATATTAATTTCATATATATATTTATTACAATGGTATCTATACAAATTGGTTGGTTGCAATGTATGAGAACAAAAAAAACTATCTACTTTGGAGGGTTAGTGTCCATACACGCCTTGGCCTCTTCGCCTTCCTTGGTCAGCTTGGACTTCGATTTCTTGGATGTTTTCTTTGACTTGGCCTCTTTTTCTTTAGATTGTTTTTGTTTTTGAGAAGCCTTTCCCTTCTCCACGTCTGTCGTTTTCTTCTTTTCGAATTCCAATGGAGACATCATAGGTCCTTTCTTTTTCGATGGCTTCTTTGCCATCATAGTGATGGTGGTGGTTGTGAATCTGGATCGGCAGGAAGATCCACACGATTGTCAAGCATTAACTTGATTGCCTTTGCTCTCACCCACCAAATGTATGTGGCTGTATAACATGAAGTTGTGAATTGCAAAAAATTATGATAAAAATCTTAGTATATATTAGTAGGACATGAAAGTTTAAGGAAAATATTTAAATTTTTCACAACTCTTTTTGATGTGTCTATCGAAAATACTCATAGATAGCTACTCTTTTTGATACGTCTAGTGGACATTTTGATTGCATGTATCTCCATGTCTTTGCGACCACTCTCCATCCACATGAGCTTCCATTAGTTTGTAATGGAACCTATAGCAATGATAGTCCTTGTTTAGACTTTTAACTAAAGCTTTATTACAAACTTAAAAGTTATCATTTATATTATTATAACTTACATGTAAAATGAAAAACTGATGTGGAGTTTTATTGTCGGAGTGGAGGATGGAGTGTTTCTAATGTGCTTATTATGCATTTAGATGCCCTGCAAAATAATAAAGCATAAATTATTCAATCTAATACAAATTGAATCTTAAATACAATCTCTATTAAAATTAAAAACTTACAATCTGGCTTCTCCACCAAGCATGGAATTCAAGAAACATGTCTTTCTTTTCTTGATATCAATTATAATTACACTCCAATAGCTCCTACAAAATAGAGAAAAAAACAATTGATAGAGATGTATAAAATGACATAAAACAAAGTTAAAAATATTTAAAAATAAGATACTTATATTCCATTATAAGGTACAATTACATATTGCACCAATTCAAAGTCGCATCTCCTCAACCATTCTTCCAGCCTACTACAATCTGAAAATCTAGGCTTGGTAAACTTCAAAGCCTAGATATCATTCCATGTGTGAGGCTTGGGTAGGCACAAATCTTATATATGCATGCCACTTTATGTCCACATCAGCATTGAGAGAATCCACATAAGCAACTTGCCACCTCGCCTTGCCACCTCCACCCTCCATGTCAACATGGTCAACCTAGTTGACTCCCCACCTCATCATCCTAGTCATCATTTTAATGCCACATCTTCTTGCCACCTTTGCATGCCACCTCGCACTTGGTGACATGGCATGCCACATCATGGAATTGCCACATCAGCCATAATAGTGTCACATGTCAAGAAAATACCATGTGCCATACACGCATGTGACACGTGGCACCTCCTTCCCACTTTTCCTTTTTTTAAAAAAAAATATTTTTGAATAAGTTAATTTAGTAATTTAGAGAAATAAAATATAAAATTTTAAATAATAAAATATATATAACTTATTAATATAAAAGAATTTAGAATCACTAATTTTAAAGGATTATATTTTGGAATTAGATAAATAATATTATTTTTAAAGTTTATGTTATTTAATTTAAAAATAATAATTTTTTAAATTTCATATTTCTTAAAAATATTGATGTGTAGGATAAACCTTTGAATAAAATTTGAAACAAATACATTATAAAAAAATATATAGTTATATAATTATAAAACAAAAGATAAATTTAAAGATATGTATATATATATATCTATCTATCTAGTAATGATAAATATTTCGACTTGTTAATAAATATTATTAATAATAATATTAGTAATTTTTAAGTGGATAATAGTTTATCTTTAATTATCTTTATGTTTATCTTAATTATCCAATCAATCTTATATAGGAAATCCAATGAGATTTGAAGTGGATAACCTATTTTTCCTATATAATCACACATCTCTAGTACTATCCCACACTTATCTCTAGTACTATCCCATCATTGAGCCTTCATAATTTTTACTTTGGAGGAGAGGAAAAGGGTAGCTTGTGAGAGAAAGAGAGAGTGGAGAGCATGTCAACAAGTAACACCTTCCGTTTAGCGATGATCCAAGCCTTGCTCCTCCTCTTCCACTTCCTCTCCCTCCGTCCTCTTCCCCCCCACTACCCCTTAGTTTAGATAATCCACATGAACCCACTCTTCCTGAGCCCCCTTCTCTTCCACACAAGAACCCACCCCCCTCCTTTGGGCACCCATAGTGTGGATAGGAAAGAACTATCAAAGTCAAGGGCGCATCGTCGTGCCCATGCAATCTTCCATTCCTATTTCAAAGACCTCACGCCTTCATCACAAGCATGCATGCTTGATGCTTTGATCAATTTGCCAACATGGCCAACTGCAGGGTGCTTTCTGACATTGGAGGTCAAAGAGAGAGGAGAGCTGGCATGGCGGTGCTACAAAGTGTTCGTCGTTCCTATACAGTTAACAAGAAGAGGAACTCTACGGACGCTTTGGCTCCTCGACGGGCTATTATGGCAGACATAAGTAGCTCCCAAATGAAGGGTAAGGTGAGTGCCACATCTCGTATCCTTTCCATAGCCTCTCGCATCCTTTTCATAGCACCACACGTACTTAGAGTTGGGTCTATTAGACGGCAAAGTTTAGATGCCAATGAGGTTGGTGCTTTGTGGGCGAGTAGTGATCGTGTAGCTAGGCATGATCGCCTACTAGATAAAACCACTAGAGTCTAGAAAGTTTTTGGGAGGAGAATTGTCGTGCCTCGCCAGTTTTCAAGAAGGCTTCTCTCTTGCTTACCTCACTAGGTTGCTATTATGGTCCACATTAGCTATCGACATGCAAAGGCCCGTGGGATAGCGAGAGCACCCGAGGCCCGTGTCATTATTCGAGAGTATCATTTCTATATCAGTGATGATCGTGATGCACATTTTGTGCAACACTGTTTTCGTCTCCATGACGATTTTTTACGAAATTGTGGGATCACACGTGGCCAGCGATGGGTTTGGTCGGATGGTTGTGGCACACAGTTCAAGTCATCATGACAATTCTATTGGTTCTCTTATATTTGCAATTAAACTAAATTCACTAGAACATCTTAAAGAAAACAATAACTAAGACTTTGTTTTATGGATTTATAGGTGGCATGTGCACTCTAGTATCCCAATGATTTGGTCATTCTTTGAGACTGGTCACAAGATGGGAGAGCATGATGGTGCGGGCGCATGTGTGAAATGTTCCCTGAGGCGTCATCAGTTCGGCGGCAGCGGGTAGGATGCTGAGCGGTTTAGAGATGCGGGCCACGTAGTTGAGTGGTGCTCCCAACATTTGTGTGGGAGTGCAGAATCATCGTATCCCAAACGTGATGCTTGGATTGTCATGAGATTTTTTTGGCATGTGGATGATGGCATGATTGACCATAGAGCCTCCTAGCACCTTGGGCTTACATTCCATCAAGAGCACGTGCATGGCGGCCCCCATGATTTACACACGACAGTTTGTATGCTTCTGTGGAGCATGTATGGATGGCGATTGGTCACATTGTGCCTCGAGAGGATGGGTAGATGCATGGATACAGACATTCCTCTCCACCGAGCATCCTTCACATCCAGTATTGTCCAATGAGCACACAGGTCCTACATTCATGGCCAACTATGATGAGCTGACAGATTTGCTACAGGAGGGTGATGTATTTTCTATTATTGCTAGTGAGGGCAATAGCGAGGGAGTAGACTACTATCTGATGAGTTGCACTAGGCCAAAGTGCATCCTTGACCAGGATACAGTGGATGATCATGGGTTTTCTTTTGACACCCATAGCATGATTGTGGCAGGCTGATTCTACCAGCAGATTCGACTTCATCAAGGGAGTCTTGAGTTCCAGTGCATGGAAGTGGGAGTTAGAGGCATTTCAGTTCTCTCATCTAGTGGTTGCTTACCATGCTCACTCTTGATCGAGTATAGAGCCGAAAACACAGTTCTCGCCCTCATTTTCGGCTTCGAGTGGATGACCATGAGAGCATTCTAGAGCAGTTGAGAGCTAGAGAGGGTGCTGTTGTGACTAGATCTCTATCTTGATAAGGACTAAACTCAGACTAGCTAGGTTAGCTCACTTACATAGTATTTAGATTTATTGGGAGTGGCTAACCTCAGAATAGTACTTAGATTTATTGGGAGTGGCTAACCTCAGAATAGCTGGGGTAGCTCATTTTCATTATGCCTTGATCTTTTGAGTTAGTGGCTAAACCTAGAGTGGCTGTGTTAGCTCACATTTTGATGTACTTAGTTGACGTTTTTATCATTATGAGTTTTCTCATTATTGAGGATCATTGCATTTTAGTTTATGTTCATGGTTTTTTTTATTTTTTTACACTTTGGCTATCATATTGTTTGTTGAAAATCACCATTACCATATTGTTTGTTGAAAATCACCAAAATTTGTAAGCATGTGGAGGTGGACCCCCCCCACATTCTTGCAAAGTTTGGTCCCCATCAGAGCATGTTTGGGTATGATGGTATGGGGAAGACCCAAATTTTCCATGGCCTCTTAAGCACCAAGAGACTTGAAAAATCTACATCATGCGCTAATTACTAACCCAAACATGCTCCGATTGTGACTTAACTTCAAAAGCATGTGGGGGTGGGCCACCCCCATATGCTTACAAAGTTTGGTCCCCATCGGATCATGTTTGGGTACGATGGTATGGGGAAGACCTAGATTTATTATAGCTCTTAAGCACCAAGAGACTTGAAAAATCTGCACCGGGTGCTAATTACTAACCCAAACATGCTCCGATCATCATGACCAAACTTTGCAAGTATGTGAGTGTGCCCCCCCTCCCCCCCACATGCTTGCAAAGTTTGGTCCCCATCGGAGTATGTTTGGGTACGATATTATGGGAAAGACCCGGATTTTCCATGGCCTCTTAAGCACCAAGAGACTTGAAAAATCCGCACCGGGGCGCTAATTACTAACCCAAACATGCTTGAATCATGACTAAACTTTACAAACATGTGGGAGTACCCTCCCCCCACAGGCTTACAAAGTTTGGGCCCATCGGAGCATGTTTGGGTACGATGGTATGGGGAAGACCCGGATTTTCCATGGCCTCTTAAGCACTAAGAGACTTGAAAAATCTGCACCGAGTGATAATTACTAACCAAAACACCAAACTTTGCAAGCATGTGCCTTCCCCCCCCACATGCTTGTTGCAAAGTTTGGTCCCCATCGGGAAGACCCGGATTTTCCATGGCCTCTTAAGCACTAAGAGACTTGAAAAATCTGCACTGAGTGATAATTACTAACCAAAACACCAAACTTTGCAAGCATGTGCCTCCCCCCCCACATGCTTGTTGCAAAGTTTGGTCCCCATCGGAGCATGTTTGGGTAAGATGGTATGGGGAAGACCCGGATTTTCAATGGCCTCTTAAGTACCAAGAGACTTGAAAAATCCGCACCGAGCGGTAATTACTAACCCAAACATGCTCCGATGGGGACCAAACTTTGCAAGCATGTGGGGGTGCCCACCCCCACATGCTTGCAAAGTTTGGTCCCCATCTCGGAGCATGTTTGGGTACGATGGAATGAGGGACCTGGATTTTCCATGGCCTTTTAAGAAGCACTAAGAGACTTGAAAAATCCACACCAGTCGCTAATTACTAACCTAAACATGCTCCGATCATGACCAAACTTTGTAAGCATGTGGAGGTGGGCCCCCCCACATGCTTGCAAAGTTTGGTCCCCATCGAAGCATGTTTGGGTATGATGGTATGGGGAAGACCCGGATTTTCCATGGCCTCTTAAGCACCAAGAGACTTGAAAAATCCGCATCGGGTGTGCTATTTACTAACCCAAACATGCTCCAATGGTGGGGACCAAACTTTGCAAGCATGTGGGGCCACCCCCACATGCTTGCAAAGTTTGGTCCCCATCGGAGCATGTTTGGGTACGATGGTATGGGGAAGACTCGGATTTTCCATGGCCTCTTAAGCACCAAGAGACTTGAAAAATCTGCACTCACCGGGCGCTAATTACTAACCCAAACATGCTCCGATCATGACCAAACTTTGCAAACATGTGGAGGTGGGCCTGTCCCACATGCTTGCAAAGTTTAGTCCCCATCTGAGCATGTTTGGGTACAATGGTATAGGGAAGAGCCGGATTTTCCATGGCCTCTTAAGCACCAAGAGACTTGAAAAATCCACACTAGGCGCTAATTACTAACCCAAACATGCTTCGATGGTGATCAAACTTTGCAAGCATGTAGGGGTGGATCCCTCCCACGTGCTTGCAAAGTTTGATCCCCATCGGAGCATTTTTGGGTACGATGGCATAGGGATTTTCAACAAACAATATGATAGCCAAAGTGTTAAAAAATTTAAAAAAAACATGAACTCAACTAAAATGTAATGATAATAACAAAAAAACTCATAATGATATAAACGTCAAATAAGTATATCAGAATATGAGCTAACCCAGCTACTCTGGGTTTAGCCACTAAATCAAAAGATCAAGGCATAATGAAAATGAGCTACCCCAGCTAGTCTGAGGTTAGTCACTGCCCATAAATCTAAGTACAATGTAAGTGAGCTAACCCAGCTAGTCTACGTCGAGGCTGCTATGCACCTCGAGGAGGCTGTGCTAGCTGCGGGGGTCGAATATTTGCGGGGAGGTCTGCCACAAAGGCAGGATCATGAACTGCTGCCAGTGTACTCAAGAGCTCACGAGTCCCATAAGTTGCTATAGCCCTCTCCCTCTCTCTACGTCATGCTACTGCAAGACGTCTTTGTCTGTAAGCCCAAAATCTGTAATCAGCAATGGTGTGTGCCTGCCACTCTGCACGTGTAAGCTCCTCTGCTGTAAGGACACACTGCTCATGAGAAGCAGCACTACTGCTAGCACCATCACCCGAGGTGCAAATAGGACCAGCACCACCCACATGCACGTATGCTGTGATCTAGCTCTCGTGAAGGACTCTGTACAGTATACATCAAACTCGTGTACACTCCACTCAATCTCTGGAGGCACCTTAGGCTCCTGATCCCTGTCATCGGCGGCGTCGAGTCCCAAGTCAAGCTGAGGTAAAATCAAGAGGCCTGCCAGTCCTAGCATCTACTCGAGCAAAGATTGGGTGAAGATCGTCAATGCCCAAAACTCTGTGTCGCTAGGTCAACGCGTGCACGGTAAGAGGGACATGCTGAGAAGTATACTAGCTCCTGGGTGATGTAAGATAAATGGAAAAAATGTCCACATCCCAGAGCATATCCACCAGTACTATCAATGTCCTCGATAGAGAGAGCGCAACAGGCATCATGGATGGTGGTGCATCCTAAGGGAGAGGTCATCGCGAAAAACCTCTATAAAAATAGGCCGTGGATATAGAGGCAAGTAAGGCACTATCACGTCTGAGGACTTGCGGAACTCCCAAACATGCAGCATCAATTGCTCTGCCCTATGTTGTGCAATCTGCTCCATAATCATGTGCTGTTGCGCCTCAGCTCTAGAACTCTCTACCTCAGTCTAAGCCTATGCAAAAAGTAAAGCATAAAAATAATTGATTAGTCTCTCTCATTAGGTATTACTTAAAAGAATTTTATAACTTAAGACCTTATTTATAACTCTTTTACATACAAGAGACCTACCTGCTGGGGACTTGCGGAACTCCCAAACATGCAGCATCAATTGCTCTGCCCTATGTTGTGCAATCTGCTCCATAATCATGTGCTGTTGCGCCTCAGCTCTAGAACTCTCTACCTCAATCTAAGCCTATGCAAAAAGTAAAGCATAAAAATAATTGATTAGTCTCTCTCATTAGGTATTACTTAAAAGAATTTTATAACTTAAGACCTTATTTATAACTCTTTTACATACAAGAGACCTACCTGCTGGGTGTCAGACTCTCTCGCATGCCGTACCTTATAGTAGCTGCCCTCTGCCATCCACAATGCAGCTCGAAGGTAGTCAATCTCTGCTCTCGCCCTCTACCAACTCCTGAGTGAGTCTCTCAGTGGTAGGTGTGGGACCCTACGTGACACAATCAACCATGCCGCTCATGTAAAAATATAGAAAAGTATATATAAACATGTAAATAAATGATTAAAAAAACTTAAGTAATAAATGTGTAAATACCTCGACATCAGTATCGATTGTGAGAACAAGCACACCACGTGCTGGATGCTCTCCATGGTACTCCGTACGTCGATGCCAACCTAGGTGCCAAGAACCTCGACCATCGACATAAGCACAAACGTTGGATCTGTGGTAAGAGCTACACGAAGGATTGGTGGAGGCCACCTACCCTAGTCCTGGAGATGGCCTCAGCCAGCAGCACCACCCGGCTGATGGCTAGTGTAATCCACCTCCTCCCCTAAGACAAACTCCACATATAATTGCTTTGCAAAGTATATGGGAATCTGGCAGTTGTTCGGCATCCTCCCATATGTGGCACCATATCAGCTATAGATATGTGCCACCATATGAGGATGCGAACACCATGAAATAGTAAGGGGCTTGCCCGCCCCCCAGGCCTCATCCCATGGCTATCGAGGAAAAGATCTAAGTAGGTTTCGGACCAAGGTCACAAACCTGACGATATGTTAGGCCATGTGACACAGGAGCAGTGCGATGGTGGGCTATCCACTCATCTACATAAACAATATCGTGAAGGCTACGAAGGGACGATATCATCGCCTCCAAGTCTGCCACGATATGTAATGTAGATGGTGTGTCTCTAGCACTCCTACGAATAGCCGCTAACTCGCAGTCTATCTCCGCGCGATGAGGTCCACAATAGACGAGTGGCCCTCCACGTATGACCATGCTAAAACCTAAGCCTAACACAAAAACGGGCAATGTGTAAGGTCCAATGCTTAGTTCTAAGTAGCACTAATGAAGCTATAAAACAATGCTAATGGACCCACTAATGCTAATCCAAATCAAGAGAGTAAGGAGAGTTAAAATGACTGGTGACAATGAGGCCAAAAAAAAACAAATTCAATTTTATAACCTCGAACGACGAGGTTCGGTGGCATCATGCACTTTAGGGTTTGCAAGATGTATGCTCCGGATTTTAGGGTTAGTGAGACGAATGGCTAAGACACGCACTTAATTTTAGGGTTGGTGAAGGATCGACGGCTGCGATTTGAATTCAGTACCTCGTTCGAGGTACATGGACGGCTTAGATTTTAAGTCATTACCATGATCGAGGTATGTTTGACGGTCGAGATTCATTTAATACCTCGATCGAGATATGTAAACGGCTGGGATTGCATCTTTAAATGTGCGCGAATGGATGGGTCAGATTTTGTAGATGTACCTCGTTTGAGGTTTTTAAATGGTCTTGATTTCATCTCTATACCTCGAATGAGATATGTGGACGAATGAGATTGCATCTCTATACCTCTATACCTCGAACGAGGTATTTCAATGGTCGAGATTATATTTCAGTATCTCGTTCGAGAATATGTGGACGGTGGGCTGATTAAATATGTTGAATGTACATTTGAGTAGGATGTCTAGGGGGATCCACCGTGTGCATTGATGTGGATCCGAGTGGCCTGAATATCTCGATCGAGATAGTGTGGTGGGCGGTGACCTGTACTGGTGACATCGATGGTGACTTGACACCCATACCTGCTAGCATGGAATTAGTTGGTATCTCGTTTGAGATATGTCGCTTTAGGCTTGGGAGGCATGTGTCGTGTTTTAATTGATGGCGATATCACGATCGAGGTACTCCGCCCAAGATGCGTCGATGTCCCAATTTTAGAGAGAGTGAACGAAAGTGAGTACCCTCATCTTGCAACCACCTCCTCAATCTTAATACCTACATCATTAGGTTTTCTAGATGGTGGGACATTCAAGATATTGAATGCTCTAGGGTCACTCAATGGTATAGGATGTAATAACTTCTCAAATATGTATCTTATAATCCTACAGGTGTGCATGCCTTTGTCCATAAGAGTGACCCTATGCTCATGGGTAGAACAAATGTAACTATTAATAAAAAAGTCTATAATAAAGTCTTATGCGGCCTCTTAAAGGGCACATATTGTATTGCCAGCCCATCTCATCCCAAGCTTCCATTTATCACAATTGTGTCTCACAACTCTCATGGCGGTTAGCTTAGGAATGAGTAACTTGACATGTTTCTGGGCTTTCCTTATCTCTCTCAGGGCATTCACATGCTGGCTGATTCTCTTTTTCAGTTTTTGCTTTGACAATGTGTTTTCACTTGTTGCTGCGTTCTCTGCCAACACTCCTTGCTGTTTTCTTTGTTCTAGCCATCTATGGCATGTCAATAATCAAACACAGAATGAAATATGACTTCATATAAGAACCTGCATCATCTGGATTCATACATGCAAGGTAGAAGTAGAACATGATATGTACATAATATATCTTCATTAACATATATATGTTCAATTTATGTTCAATTTATTTAAAATGGGAAGAACATTCCTATTTATGTTCAATTTATTTAAAATGGGAAGAACATTCCTATGTACATGCAATTTAATTAGTGGGAGGAATAAGCATTGTATAGGCAATTTGACTAGATAGAGACCGGTGTGGGCTGGGTGGAGGATTAAGCAACAATGGAAAGATGGCACAAGTAGGACAAACCGACAACACGCAAGGTCTTATATCACGTCATCTTTCCATATATTTTATTTCGCCACACTGCACTTGGGATTGAAAATGAAATGGCCAGCATTGCATCTGCATAATAAGTTTATTCTACTACTCCTACAACATGACCACCACTAGCAATAGAAGTACAGAGCAGACGGCGCTACATGCGCACTGCTCCTTGTCGCAATGCCACTAATGGAAAGACGATGCGATATACGATACTGCGTGTTATTGGATCATCCTACTCGTGCCATCTTTCCTACCGCGTTGGTGACCATGAAAACCACTAGCAACAATGGTTCAATAGACGATGTGATGAGGACAAGAAGACCCTGCTCACGCACTTCTCCTCGCAATGCTAGTAATGGAAAGACGACGCGATATACGACACCGTGTGTTATCGAGTCGTGCTACTCGTGCCATCTTTCGAGCCACGTTGTAGGCATCTCTCCACTTTGCAAGCAAGGAAGCTCTCAAGGGCACCATCTCACCCCTTTTCAAGCAAGAAAATATCTCAAGAACACCCTTAACCCTTTCCAAGCAAGGAAGATCTCAAGGACACTCTCTCACCCTCAACACCCCACCCATGTAAATAGTTTTAAGAGAACCCAAGAACTAGTTCCACTTAAGTGGTCATGGCCTTTACTTTTCAAGTGTTCTCTGAATGGGTCCTATGTGCTCCAAATTGACCTTTGCATTCTCAAATGGAATTCGCAACACTTATTGCACACATTTATACAACAACAACATTTATCTCACGCAACCAAACAAATTCCAAAAAGCATACCTTTCGCCTGATGGAAGAACGGTGCATCGGTGCAATTTTTCGATGACTCCAATATATCAATATCGTGCCGTAATTCTACTGGGATGAGTTTAGTTGGACAGCAATCAAAGTGGGTCCTGTTGGTAATTTGGAGACCAAACAGAGCTGGTGTAGGTGAAGGATAGCTATTGTAGATGAAGACCAAACAAAGTGCAAAAAAAGTCGGTGTGCCTGGTCTTTCCATGTACGGGTTTTTAAAAAAATTATAATAATCCTCCCCATTTATAGAACATGTCAACTATGCCACATGGCATATGGACAATGGACTCATACGAAGACACGTGTATCCACACGTGCAAATGTACATGCACACATGTATCCACACATGTGATAGGAACACATGTGCCACTCACACATGTGGGTTCCCTCGTGTGAACTATTTCACACGTGCAAGTCGAATGTGTGAATACATGGCGAGGCCACGTGGCATCCATATCATTTCCATGTGGCCTCACGCTGCTATAAATATCAAGTTAATTTTTTTTAAAATCACCTCTGAGTTGCCCCGAGTCTTTCTACTACTGAACTGCCCCGTAAGCTGCCCTTTGTCCCTAAGCTGCCCTTTGCCACTAGGCTACTCACCGTAGAAGATTTCCAAAGCAAAAGTAGAGCCCCACCATAGAAGATTACCCCAATTGCCCGTCGTAGAAAGACAGCGTGATTCCATCAATCCCTTCATAGTGGATTATGCATTTTGCATTGTCTTTCCAACCTGCAGTCTTTGCCTCCAAACCTTAGAATTGCTTCTTGCTTATCCCACCTGCCGGCAGAAGCTGCCCAGCGTAGAAAGACAACGTGATACCATCAATCCGTTCATAGTGGATCGTGCATTTCACGTTGTCTTTCCAACCCACACTTTTTGCCTCCCAAACCTCAGAATTTCTTCTTGGTTATCAAACCTTCCCCCCAGTTGCCCACCCTAGAAAGGCAGTGCAATATTATCAATCCGTTCATAGTGGATTGTGCATTTCGTGTTGTGTTTCCAACCTACACTGTCTGCCCCTAAACCTCACAATTTCTTCTTGGTTATGCCGCCTTCCCCCTCAGCTACACCCAGGAGCATTTTTGTGTGTGGTGTGCCTCTCCATGCATGGTAGAAAAATGGCACAAATAATCGATTGGACTGCAATTATTGAGTCATCTTTCTAACACAATCCTTAGGTACTGAAAGGTTAGCTTCTATTGTGTGCTCCTAAGCTACACCCTTCCAAGGTTATTTAGTGCATAGAGATGGGTTCAAGTGATGAAGGTGTTCCTGTGATAAAGGAAACACTAGCAAAGAGACTTTTTGACTTCCTACAGCTTGCAGGTGCACAAGATTTGTTTGAGTGCTATAGAGAATGTTTCAATGTGAGATTTGAAGTGAGCTCAATGATTGATCACTTCAAGGAGTATTATGAAGAGGAAATGCAAGATTGCTTTGCATTTTACAGATGATAGTGCCATTCATATTGAAGGTGAGAGCTTTGATCATCTTAGCATGTTGTCACATAAATCTTCAAAAAAGTCCAGATTGCAAAAAAAGTATAGCATACTTCGTGACCATCTGAAAGTCACTTGGAGCATTGCATATTACATAGTAGGAATACAAGTTTCTTGAGCATCATGTGGATTTCCTTTTCTATCTACATGCAAAATCAGGAGTTGAGGATGTTAAAAAGAGCAGTCTTGACAGTTCCAGTGTTCAGCTTGTAGCATTTCTAGGGGTCATTCAAAATCAAGAAAATGCATGATGTAAAAATGATTGTGGATATAGAGCAAGAAGAAATAATGACCATGGATTTTGATGTTGTAGACTCTAAGGTAAGTTTAATTCTTCTAGAGGAAAGGGATGTTTCTATAGAGAATTCATAGAAGAAGATCCTTCTCCCATGCCTACCATCCTTCCCACTAAAGGACAATAAGAGTTTTGTACTACTAAAAGATATCCAGAAGCTCTTGAGTATAAGGGAGGACTATTGTCTTGGTTTAATAGCAGATGGATGTCAAGTTGCATCAGACTTTTTAGATCCAAATGCTATTGATAAATTTTCAGGCCTGATATAGAAGCAGGAGGTGACATTTTCATCGGTGCACCTAAGGCTATAGAAATGTGCATAAGAAAGTTTGAAGAACAAGAAAACACTCTTCCCATAGAAGAAGAATTTTCATCTATTCAACGGAGCATGGGAATCTCTAATATGGGAAGGGAGCAACCAAGGATTCCATGCGCAAAAGGAGAGATGTCTCCATAAGGTTCAATTAACTTGTGGGAGGATAGGCAACTTGTTCACGAATGAGAACAAAAAGGTATTTATAAGAATATATTCACGACATTTTTTTAAAGATTTTTATTGTTGGCAGAAACTCAGCCCTTAGCCACTATATTTCAAAGATACCTTCAGGCGTGTTGATCATTTACCACCCAAAATATTCAGATGATCCATGCATTCCATTGATTGCCCGCATTCCTTAAATGTTCTATCAGCATACTTAGGATATGGAAGGATACAGCACAACGTAGAAAAGATAATGTTGATAGAGAAGTAGAAAGCTATGCGTATTTTTGGATATTCACCAGGGCTATGGGCATCGAGGGGAGGATATTTTTTGTGTTATGCGGCATATGAAAAGGCAGTTCCTGATTTGAATACCCATGCTCTTAGAGACTATCAACGCCAAAAGATATTAAGGTATAGAGGCAAACTACCCAAAGAAGATGAGGCTAAATAGTTATCCAAAGATGAGGGCAAACAACTGCCCAAAGAAAACCCCAAAAAGGAGGGGAGTCTCTTTGAGGAAGACAAACAATTGAAGCAAAAAAGAAGACTTTTTTCAAATTATTTTCCTACTTGTATTATTAAGAACATTTTTTATTACAATTTGCATCACTTTGTCTTTTTCTCCTTCTCAATCACCATCCTACATAAAGATACACTTTATTTAGCATGATGAGTGTTTATAATATATTGATGTTAATAACAATGACTGCTCATGTGTTGTATAAACTAACATGATTTTTAAGAATTTCATTGTATCGTTGCATTTGCCTTCAGTAGAATGTGTTGAAAAGCTCTCATGGTGCATTTGTTGTTGTTTTTCTACCACCATGTCAAGTTTTACAAAAATAGTTGATACGTGCGGCAAAGTGTGATTTTTCTATGCCTTGAGTATTCCATGTAGCAAGAGGCCCTTGGTTCCTCACAAAGTATGGGCCATGTGTAAACAAAATATGCTTCACATATAAAAAAACATATTAATAATCATTTTATATCAAATTAATTGGTCAATGTATGAATTACATGAAGCAAAAACTCTTACTAGGTAGAAGGTTATGTCCTTGTTCCCCCGGGCAACTACAATTGTTTCCATAAGTGTCTTGATTGTTGTTTAAAACTGACTTGCATAATTGCCTTCAGTCATTTGCTTACATAAGAGTTTTATAAAATTATCAAGCTCTATACAGACCCTTATACAAAGCTTTGTCATCCTTCAATTACTAGCTTGGTTAGAACTTTGTGTGCTCGCATAGAGATTTCCAACATTCCCATAGTATTGTAACTTGTTTGTTTTCATAGTTTGACAAGAACCTCCTAGCTTTGGCTCCTCCCATTGACACATCCCCTAGAACATCACTAATGGTACTTGATTTCTTGTCATTCTTTTTAAGTTGCACATGTCCACCATGAAAGCCCATGTTAGAGAGTAAAATCTCACATTGCTCTAACATGCATCCAATAGCTATGATGGCAAAATGGAATAAGCATAGTCAAGATGAAGCTTTAATAGCTTATCCAGTATTCTAATTTCTACATGTAAAGTACAAATGTGAACTCTCTCTAGCTTTATAGGAAGTATGGGATCCCAATTGGGATCCTCAAGCATAATACATGGTTCACCCTTGAATTCAGTTATTTTTGTTGACTTTCCCTTACTCCTAGTCTTTGATTTCCCTTTAGCCTTGGTCTGGTCTTTATCACCAATTACTTGCTTTGTCTTGTCTCTAGATGGAGGCTTCGTACAATCCATTGTAGGGTTATACCAATCTGGACTATTCATGCCTACCATGCAATAGAAGCATGGGTTTGCACATCAGGACCACCACCACCACACCCCATATATGCACTCCAATGCTTTCAAGTCGACACTCATATTCTACTCAATTGAAAAGTTTCCTACCCCATCAACCACAAGCATCTCTCCTTTATTCTGAGCATCAATGATGCTTGGAATTTTTGTGTGCCAAAACAACCATTTGAGAGTATCATGACTCTCATCGACGAGCACTATAGTTGCCCCTATGTACCATAGTTCCATCTCTAACTGTGCGCTATGTAATGGCTCGTCTTCCTTACCTTGGGCATAATTTAATACTTTGTTCATCATCCCTATACTGATTCTTTCCATTTTTTGATGTTTGAAAATTTGTGCCTCATCAAGCTTGATAATAAAAATAAGATTACCCTCACAGTCCTCTATTGTGCATTTATAGAACTTCACCATGGCTCTGATTAGACCCTTCTAACATCTATAAATATGTTATTATATATGTCATACTTAAATATTGATTTCTTTTTTTTTGGCTTTCCTACAATCATTAAACCGTCAATGTGTTTGTATTCACCTATGAACCTTGGAATAGCCAAATTTTGTTGGTGTCGTGCCATTGCTACGGTATGTGGTCGGGGTAAGCTAAACACACGAAGACAATGAGGCTTCATACCTTGGGTGAGTAGCTTTGATATGGCTCTGTATTCCTTTCTGATTATTGAAACCTTGTCACATGCCTCCACCATCTCATCAGGTTTGACCAAGTCACGAAAGTCATGGCAAACTTCCTTGACTACCTTCCTTCAAAGCCCTGCACATTGTGAGAGCTTGAGCATTTCAATCATGTCATTGTTTTTTATAGAAGACTTTATCATAGAAATTCTATCTAGAGGATTATCCACATCCGTTTCTTCTTATCACCCCCATGTGTGGCTAGGCATGTAACACTTTTAAACTGTCTAGAACTCACTCTTAACCTAAAAGGAGTGTTTTTTAGTTGGGTTTTTTGGAGTGCATGTTCCTTCAATTTTTGGTGAATTTGTCTAAGCTTTGTTACCTCTTCATGAGATGACTGAAGTAGCCTTTCTAACTCATTTACACATTGAGTTTGTGAGATCACGATGTCTTCTAGTCCTTTAACAAATTGCTTGTAAACACCAAGCATAGTTTTAGCCATATTTATGTGTTGATAATAATGGAAAATAGTAGCTTGATTATTCAATCTTGAGCAATTTCCAAATAAGCCTTCTCTACCATCCCTAATGAATCGAACAAGATCGTGCAAGGTGCTAAATGATGGAGGCTTACCAGTTGATGGATCAAGAGGGTATAGACCTCCTTGAACCCACAAATCTACATGCTTCTTTCCTTCTGCACGTAGCCTTTGAGCTTCAGCCTCATGATGTAGAGCTTTGTGATGAATACTTCTTCACACGTACAATATTCTTTGTCAAGTACCAAGCTGATATGGTGTCTTTTCTTTAAGTGTGGATCAACCCTTGGAGTCGTCATATCAATAAAAATGATCTAAAGAGAAAGCAAGAGATGGCGGGAGGGAGAAAAAAGACCTCGCGTCATGCCCTATGGAAGAGAGAAGTATGTTCAAATATTTGAAATTAGCTTATTTTAGAAAACATGTTAAAATAGATACGTGATGGATGGCATATTAAAGACACTCTCCTCTAAATATAGGTAAAAGAGACACATTTAATGTATCTATTTGTCTCTCCTATTTTAGTTAAATCACTTTGATTAAGAAAGTTAATCCAATCCTTGCACGGTATTTTTTATTAAATTTTTGGCCCTAATGTTTAACATATTGTAATCGATAATTATTGCCTAAGACTAGCAATGCAAACTAAAAAGAAATTAAGCAAGCCTGCAACAACCTATATACAATCTTGATTTACATTTTAATTCAACACAAAACTAACAATTTGCGGCTTTACTGATATGATCGTCCCCTGTGTTGTGTATTGCATCCAACAACTTTAATGTATGCTTGTCATCCTTTGGTTCGTCTATACTATCTCTTATATGACAAAGCTTATAAACGCTTTTAATTTATTCTTTTAAACATTTCAATTAAACCTTATAAAAGTCATATACTCAAGCTTATAACTCGACCAAATATTTATATTTTGGCCCTTTGAAAAATTTAAAAAAAATTCACAGAAATGTGCAAAAATAATGAAATCTGTAAATTTGGAAAAAATAAAAAATAGACAGCTTTCGAACAACCAAGAAAATTCTCAAGGATTCTTCTTCCAAATTGGAAGTATTTTTCAAGCTCTACGCACCACAAGAGGTAATAGCATAAACTTTGTCAAATTAATTTCCTATGTCGATAATTATGCCTTGCTAATGATTTTTGTAGTTCAACTTGACACTTTATGAACTAAGTATCAACACCTTACACTTTTAGTTATTTGCATAAAATATATTTGTTTTTTTGTCAAATTGTTTTTGAAGTTCACATTTTTTCCAGCTCGACTTCCACAAATTATAAACTAAGTTTCCATTCCTTAAACTTTCAAACTTTTTCAAATTATTGTATGGATATTTTGTGCCTTGTCTAATCATTTATTTTACGGCTCAAGTCAACAAGCTTTGTACAAGATAAGTATTGCAAATATCTATATATAATTTCAATTATAATACTTAGTACATGTTGTATTTTGTTACAAGTGTATATTTTCGTAGCTCAACTCATAATCACAAGAGTAAAAATTATCCATGATAGATAAGAGGCAAGAAGAGCTTCAATGTTTAAAAATGGCATGTAAAAAGTGAGATTTTAATTTATATGCAACTAAATTATGGACATTTAGACTTGTTCATCGTCGGTCGTAATAACTCAATTATCAACTAGTTTAGTCTCTAACTCATTCTAGCAAAAATGGCATAGGCACATCCTTGGCCATACCCTAGTACCATCACAACAAAGCATCTAATTATAAATTTACCTATTTACATGAAGCTCTAAAAACACGTCAAGTTGTTGGGTTTCGATCCTTGAGTGTTCAAAACCTGTCCTTGGTTCATGTAGACCATGAATCCATAAACACATTTGACCTTTATGTTGTGCTTGACACCATATGGACCTATTTTGGGCACTAGTGGGTGCCATTCCATAAGTAAAGGCTACCCATGAGCTTAATGCCTTTGCTAAAGCCTTGTAATTTACACACATTTCTCTTGTACTTGGTTCTTGCATTCTTGGCACTTATGTTGATTGCTTCCTTATTGACCTTCGACATGTATTGACTCCAGTTGACTTAGTTAACACTTAGCTCCTATGTTGCTCCCTTCGCTATTGCTTATCCTCCTATAATTGTGGCTGCTCTCTTAGTCTCCACTTTCTATAGCCACTATGGCTGCTCTCTTAGTCTTGTCTTTCTATAGCCACTGTGGCCCCTCCTCTAGCTACTTCTAGGGCTACTCCTAGCTACTAGTCATCCTTCTCATTACTTATATGGCTCCTCATGCTCCTCTCACTATTAGAGTTAATCCTATGCGTCTAGGTATTGCTCTTCCCTTGGCTAGTTCTACTGGTTCTTAGCCTCCTCCTCTACTCGTGGTTTGATATTTTTCTAATTGGCACAGCTCCTCCCCCTCATCTGGTTATAGCTCCTCCTTGTCCTTCTCCCTTGGTTTCTTTGAATCCCACTTCTTCCATATGACAATGATGATGCATGATATCATTGATGTTCTATTGCCCCTCTTGCTCCTCTAGCTATTACTACTTTCCCCATGGCTACTGCTTATCCTTCTCTCGTGTTGGCTACACCTTGTCTCCTTTTCCTGTGGATGTTGTGGCTCTTCCTCTAGCTACTTTTGGGCTTGCTCTCCTACTTTTCCCCTTTGTGTGCTTCTCCTCTAGTTGCTTTTGGAATTTGTCCTCCTCTAGCTACCATAATTAGTCCTCTTCTCTTGTGGCTTTGATAACTCCTCCTCCCCTTTGCTCTTGTGGCTTTGATAACTCCTCCTCCTTTGCTCTTGTGGCTTTGGTAACTCCTTCTCCTCCTCATATGGTTGTTGTGTAGTTAGCCTCCATATGGCTATTGCTTCTCCCTTGGCTACTGCGGGCTATAGCTACTACTACTTTTTCTTGTTCTCAACCTTCGATCGTGGGGCTATTCCTTACTAGCTCTTTCTTTGGTGGTTTTCTCCTTTTATAAATATTGGTGCTCCTTCCATTGTTATCATCATTGTTGTGTCTCCTTCTTTATTTTTCCTTCTTGGCATGTATTTCTTGGCCCTTTAAGTCATTTTAAAGCTTTGGCAAGCACTTCCTATGGTTTGGCAAGCAAGCCACATTTTGCGTAAATACTGATCAACGTGTTGTCAACAATAATATGTTCTCTATAGTAAATCCTTAGTATTTATTAACCCTTGTCCATGGCTCTTATGTTGCCACAAGATTTCAAGCTACCAATAAACGTGGCAACTTGCATCATATTAAAAAAATTGAGTGTTTTCTCACCACATCCACCTTTGGCGCATAGGTTGTAATAAGTGCTTCACACAAGACTACGTTACAAAGTAGAAGCTTATCAAACACTTCTTCTACCTTAGCAAGAGACCTACATTAAGCATACATAAAGGTTAAGATGTTGCCAAAAAGATAGTGTCCTTCCCAAAACCCCTTTCTTATCAATATTAGCATTTTTTACGGCCCTTGTTTGCAATTCCTATGTTGTTAGAAGCTCTCAACCTGTAGATAAATGTAGCAATATCTATAAGGATATTGCATCTTTTCAAAGTAGTATAGTGCCTCCTCACAACATTTCAAAGTAGAAGAGTGCATACTCACCACATTCATGTGTGCATATCTTGCAATAAGTGGATTCCGTGAGAGAGTGCATTACAAAGTGGGCACTTAACAAATTGCTTTTGCAAGTGAACCATTTTCAACATACATACCAACCAAGGTGACACCAACAAAAAAATCCAAGAATTTCTATTCACATACGATGTTTTTGAAACATAAATTGAACTAAGGTCCTCAACCTAGCGAATGTGAGGCATATATATATTGCACGTTAATTAATTATTAACAAAAAAAAACGTGTGGGGTGCTTATAATTCGGTATTAATATGCACTCTCAAAAACGCAATGATGTGATATTGGGGACCTACACATATAAACGACCACATTGCAGTAATTCAGAAGTCGTGGATTATGGCGTACCTCTTCAGCTTGCTAGCGGATTTGTACCCCCGTCTGCTTGTCGTCTCCTTCGTAAGTCGCAGATCCTGATTATCTCAAGCAAAGTCTGATTAGTAATGTTATTAGTCAAGATATAATAATTTGATCTGGTCCCTGTTTTTTTTCTTTCTCTAACAGTGAGTAGAAACCCTAACAGTAAGTAGTTTTTCCATCGATTTCACAGTACGTGAGTAACCCTAACATCAATCTCATCATGCCATTGGCAGGCTCTGTTTGCATTTATCTGGATCCTGAGCTACTTTCTCGAATGGTTGCGAGAGCTAGAAAACAGTGCCCGGTAACGTGTCTGATCTCTGTGCAAACAATGTTGAGAGACAGAGAAAGAGAGAGAGATGATCCTTTTGTATGTTATAGCTAAGCCAGGGGCCACATGTGATCCATACGACAGCACCAAAGTAAAGGGAGACCCGAGGTGGTATAGCCAAGGCAGGGGCCACATGTGATCCATATTACATCAATGAAGGTAAAGGGAGATCCGAGATGGTATATCCAAGCCAGGGACCACATATGATCCATATGACACCACTGAAATGAAGGAAGTGGGACTCGAAACCATTACACGAGTTTTAAAATCATTTCAGTAGAATTCTCTTAAAAGAAAAGAAAAGCAGATTCATGTTCAGGCGTTTGACACTCTCTAATGAGAGCGTGCACATTCACTGTCAGAGAGAAAGATATAGATATATTATATTATTATCATCATGACATCTGTCCATACACAAAGGTTAAACAAAAGCTAGTGTCTATTTACTTGTGGATGTTGTTGATTCATTGAGCACTTTTGGATGAGGGAGGGCCTCATCAATGAAAGTGGTGATGGCAATATTCTTCTATTGATTGAAAGAAAAAGCTGGATGTTGGGACACACCCCTCAAGGTTGTAAGCGTAGGGTCTATAGGTAGTTACGAAAGGCAAGCTTTCCAAGTGAGTATTCTACTTGGTCTTCAATTCTAGGAGAGCATATTCTGCAGGTCCCACATATTGACATTTTTTGTACCATATAATATTTGAAAATACAACTGTCTCTCTCTCTTGTCTCTTTGTCTTTGTTGGTGTCTTGCATCAAGGTCTTAGGGCTGAAAGAAGGTGCATAGAGCTTCCGCACATGTGACATTGGTATCAGAGCATCAGGGTTAGCAAAGTTAAGTGCTAAGGTGCACAGGTCCAAGGTGAGTAGCACAGCCAGGGTAGAAATCCTATGGGGCTGGTCGGTGTTAGTAAAACTCAAGGGAATGGCAGCCCTGTGGGTCGGATGCCATTTGGGGCATACCAAGGAAGGCTCTTGGGAAAACAGTTCCAAGGGGGTTGGAGCGAAGATTCCAGGATAAACTTTGGGAAGGAGACCATGCTTAGGGACATGGCATGAAGGTAAGGGGACAAAGTGGAACAGATGCATAGATCTCAAACACCAGATTTGGAGTGGAATCAGAGACATGGCAAGGTTTCAGTGAAAAGGTTGCTAGGAAGGAAGGATGACAAGATTGGGAGTCCATGAAGAGACAAAGGGATGATGATAGTCATCCAAGGTCAAAGGTTGAAATCCCGGTAGACATGGCTGATCTCCAAGCTAACCCCTGTTTTGGGAAGTAGGTAAACTGTATATTTAGGGAACTAGCAAGGCTCAAGATTATGCAGAAGAAGGCCTGCTAGGTTAGGAGAGCAAGGTAGACAAGGGCTTGCAGATGAAGTGGGGATGACGTTTATTGGTGGGTTTTGTTCTTGTGTTGCTGGTTGATCGCAAGTTAGCCAGTTCATGGGCCTTTGGGGAGCCAAAGGCCATAGATTTTGTATAGACATATTGACATCTTTTGTACCATATAATATACCAAAAATACAGCTCTCTCTCTCTCTCTCTCTCTTTATCTCTCTCTCCTTTGTTCGCTACTGTTGCCGCCGCCTTCTCCCTGGGCCGTCCCTGCTCGCCGCCGCCTTCTCCCCGCTGTTCTCTGTTCGCTACTGTCGCTGTTTGCTGCCCCCCCCCCTCTCTCTCTCTCTCTCTCTCTCTCTCTCGCCGCCGCCTGCTCCCTGGGCTGTCTGGTTGTCTGATAGCCCCTCGTCATCCCCTTTCCCACCCACCCTTCCTCAGGCCCCCAAGGCAGCAACATAACACTCTCTCTCTCTCTCTCTCTCTCTTTTCTCTACATGGCTCCACCCCCCCTCCCCGCTGTTGCTGTTTCGCGCTGCGTGTAGGTGTCATGGATTAATTTCCAGTCCATTGGCTGTGGGAAGTACTACAAAAAGTCATGGCCAAGACCGGAGTTAAAGAGGAGCTCGTGAAGGTGGAGGACAAGCTCAGCACAATTATCAAAGAAAACAAGAAGATGGTCAACTCTTCCGTTACCACAATCATAAATCGACTCTCCAAACTTGAGAAGGGATTTGACAAAATCCAAGAGCTCGAAGAGAGAACATCGAGGCAAGAGGCTGAGATTTCAGTCTTAAAGGAGGAACTAGTGAAGGCCAAATTGCATGCTAAAAGTCAAGCGGCTGAAATCTCAGCCCTCAAAAAGGAGTTGGAAGCCACTTCACAAGGCAAGCTTGAGGATAGAAAATTTCAGCCCTCCTTTATTGAAGAGTTGAATACCATAAAGGAACAAATGAGGATCATTCGAGAGGAGGAGGAGCAACATAAAGAGAAGACATCTTCATGGGTGGAGGTGATCACAGAGACACAAAAGAAGATGGACGAGGCGGAGAAATGAACAAGGTCGCCAAGAAAGGGAAAGGTAAAGAATCGCCACCCATCCCCACTCCCACGATCAACATGACCCTTGAAGAGGAGCAAAGGAGGAAGACCCGGGCCTTACATGTACGAGTGTCCGGTCTAAAAGACTGTGATGATGCGGAAGGGGAAACCAAGGAGCTCTTCTCTATGATGGGCATTGAAGCCACGCACACAAAGAGCTACCCTTAAGCTAGAGATCATGAACTTCCAAGGCATTACTACCTAAGACCATACACCATCTTAAATGGCGTGCAACCAATTGCAACTTTGGATGACCTACGATAGGCCCCCATAAAGCTATTTGTGAGCTTAGACTCCCAGTCAATGCATCGAGACTCAATAATCTTTGTCAATATCGAAATAAGAACCTTGTTGGTGCTCTCTGCTTGACCATTTTCCTATGGGTGATATGGCATTGGCTTACGATGAGCAATCATTAATGTGTTAGTGAGATTATTTATTACATTGTTGATGAAATGCTTACCTTAATCCCTCACTAGCTCAAATGAACATCCAAAGCGGGTAATGATGTTCTCATAGAGAAACTTAGCAATTTCCATGGCATCCACTTTTTGTGAAGCTCTTGCTTCACAAGTTGAAAATCAAATAGGTTGCAAAGTGCAGACCCTCTGTACAGTTCGAGGGGGGGAATACATGTCCATTGTTTCAAAGCTTTTATGGCAGAAAAAGGCATAAAGCATCAATGCACGATGCCATATTCTCCTCAGCAAAATGGTGTTGCTGAGAGAAAGAACAGGTTCTTGATGGAAATTGCTAGATGCATGGTTAAAGGCAAAGGCTTGCCTCACAAATTTTGAATGGAGGCAATAATGTGTGCTACACGTGTTGAATAGATGCCCTACCAAAGCATTGAAAACCATAATGCCGTATGCGGCCTGGCACGAAAGGAAATCTAAAGTTGATCACTTTAGAGTTTTTGGATGTATAGCTTATGCACATGTACCTCAGCAATTGAGAGGTAAGCTTGATGACAAAGCAGCTAAGTGCATATTTGTGGGTTATAGTAGTGGCAGTAAAGGCTACCGTGTCTTTAATCCTTCCACACAGGATTTTGGACAGCAGAGATGTTGTATTTGCTGAAAATTCAGACCAGCCATTGGCTGAATTTTTTGGACAGCCACCTCCCGGTCCACTTAACATGTTTGAAGGACTTCTCCTGTTTGGAATTGATGGCTCGACAGATCAATCATCAACTTTGCCTAATGGACAGCATTTGGGTGCTCAAAATCAGCCCATGAATGAGCCCATTACACCTCAAAATGTGGAGGAAGCAGTGGAGCAAGAGCGGACAGCAATGGAAGAGGCTAGAGTTGTGCCTTGTTGGTTGCTCCGTACTTTACAGGGGAGCAAACTTTCAGCTCCACTTGGTAGCAGGACTCGGGTTGGTCCATGTAATGCAAGAGATGTCACGTGCATCCCGCAATTGGATGCCACGTAGACATTTCTGAACAGAAAGTGCAGGACCTGGGATGGTGAACTGGTCCCATGTGAGCCCAGTCCGGGACGAGTCAGCCAGGGATCCATCTCAGTCGTCCGAGGTCAGGTGTGCATTGTCCTCCACATGAGTCCAAGGTCAGGTGTGCACTGTCCTGCACATGAAACAGTGCCAGTCCGCGCTGTGAGTCTCCCTCTAGAATGATGGCAGTGGTTCTGTGTATCTTGTATGGTATCGGATGCCAGATCACTGAGTAGATAGTGGTTAGGACAAGGGGCCAGCCCATAGGGCTACCCCGGATCTGAGTGTGGGCATGGGAATGGTGTAGAACCACCCCCATGAGGGCCAGGAAGGCCCAGGCTGAACCCACCAGCCATGGAGGGGCTGTAGGACAGCCCTAGGGCAAAGATAAGGCTATTTCCAGGAGCTTACAGCCTTTATATGGCTGTAGGCCATGTATGGGGCAGCCCATACAGGCTGCCCAGCCCTGGGATTGTGGACAAAAGATGTGCCCAGCCCTTCAGAAGCAAGCGCCTGATGTCCAGCCAGCCAGGAAGAGATGCGCAGACTTTATGGGATTTTTTCCAGCATTTTTTGGGATTTAATTCAGCATTTATTGCTGAATTTTCACCAGTCGTGGGACATTGGTGCTGGCTGCCTGTTTATCAGCTGGCCGACTGCTCCTGATGGGAAGTATAAATAGTGGAAGCCATAATCCCAATCATTCATCTCATTTTTCACCAAGTGCTTAAGCAAACCAAGGGGCCAAGACAGCCAAGGGCTTGCTAACGCAAAGGGGTGAAGGATTCAGGTCAAGGGCAGGGTATTCCTAGCCAAGAAAAGGTCCAAGGTTGCTGTATTTTCTTTCAGTTTTCTCATCATTCTAATAAAGCAAATACACCATCCGTGGTGGGGGCCCTACAGAGGGTAATTGGGACCCAATACTGTGTCCTCTCCATCTCTCCCTCTCTCTCTCTCTCTCTATTTTCTGCACTTCTCCTCTCAAGTTTGTGCGTTAATTTCCGTCGCGAAAAGAGTGCTGAATTTTGAGTTTTGAAGTTACTGATCTTTCTTCGAAGCTTCCGCATATCACAGTGGTATCAGAGCCTACTTCAAGTACAAAGATTCAGCAAAGAAAACCATAAATTTTTTCTCGCTCGTGTGGTTGGTTTTTAGATGCCGGTGGACTATCCCTTTCGGAGTGACTCCTGTCCCTCAAAGGACGGTTGGTTTTTAGCCTCCGGAAGCCTCCGGAAGTCTCCCACACAGATAGTGGATGGTCAGATTGCGTTTCGGAAAGGAATTGCATTTTCCTGCTATGGCGAGTTTCAGCGACGAGAGTGATTCAGAACCATGGGACCAGAGTGCACCAGGCAGCCCAGCTAGGGCACCAGGCTCGAGTGTCACAGACATGTTCCAGCAGATAATGTGAGCACTCGCAGAACAGACAGCCAAGTTGGATGAGCAGAAGGCGCGGATCTTGGCTCTGGAGGAGCGTACCCGCTCTCCAGCGTCGCGTTTTCCATCTCCTCCTCCCTCTCCTTCCGTATCCCAGATTCTAGATCCTCGTCTCACAGGGACTCTCTCGCGGGGTCACAGCCGCAGCCAAGCTCCTTGCTTGAGTTGCAGAAGCGTGCATTGGAGATCCGACAACGAGAAGACGACGCCATGCGACGCGTGGAACACGAGCGTTACCTCAAAGCTTTGGACGCCAGATTGACACCGGCGGCGCCCTCGAATCATTTTCCTGAGAAAATGAATTTCAGTAAGTATAATGGTAAACTCGATCCCACAACTCTTTATTCATGGTTACATCAATTTGAAGCTTACTTTGCCGCAGTGAGGAAAACAGATACTGACAGAGTGATCTACTTGGAAGGTGAGGCCATTCCTTGGTGGACTCAGTGGGCTCATGCCCACACCAGAGCAGGTATGGCAGCTTATGTGTGGGACGAGTTCGTCCGCGACCTTAAGCAGCGGTTTCTACCGCCCCACTACCTTGAGCGACTTGAAGACGAGTTCAGGGGAGTGCGTCAGAACGCGCAACCAGTCCTTCAGTTTGCCAATAAAATTTCGACCTTATGTCTGCAATTAGGCTTATCTGATACGGACAAGAAAGGGCAGTTTTTGTATGGCCTGGACACGCAAATCCAGTGGGAGGTGCGTATGTTTAGGCCAGCCACCTTTGAGGATGCACTCTCGCTTGCGCAGAGTGTAAAAATGAAACACAATGGCGGCAAGCCCAAGACTTCCCAGCCGGCTTCTCCCAGGGCTAACACCTCGGGGGGCAAAAGCTAGAACGAGACGGGGTCTTCCCCAGGACAGAGCCCGGGAGCCTCTGGCTCCAAGAACTCGAACAATGCGTCTAAGCTTACTCCAGACCAGAAAGCGGAGGCAGGCAAGACAGGTGGCAAGTTGAGTGCTGAGGAGCTTTCTCAGTACAAGAAGGAGGGTAGATGTTTCTTTTGTCATACAAAAGGACATACTTCTCGGGATTGTCCGAAGAAGCCTCCAAAGGCCGCCGCCGCCTCCACAGCTTCCGTGGTGAGCTCAGCTCCCACACAGACCCCAGTGGCTACCCCTAGTTCTTCAAATCTCGGTGCTTCAGTTGGAGCAATTATTAGCCGGGAGCTCGAAGATAAGCAGAAGGGCGCCCATGACCAGGAGTATGAGCGCAACGAATTGCTCGTCCTTTGGCTACATAGGTGGCCAGAGAGTCGTCGTCTTGTTTGACAGCGGCAGCACAGAGGATGTGGTCACGGAACAGGCCGCTAGGCGTGCTCGTTTCGAGCTGACTCCAATGGACAAACAGGTTGAGGGTCTTAGCACAAGTATGACAACGACCGTCAAGTATGAAGCTCTAGTGCTAAGTTAGTGATTCAGGGCATAGAGTTTGTGCGTGACTTTATGGTTGCCCCTCTTGTAGGAGCAGACATAATTTTGGGTATCCAGTGGTTTCACAAGTTTCTTCCTGATGTCAAGTGGGACAAGCACACGTTCCAGATCAATCGGAATGTGTCAAACACCCCGGTGACCATCAAGTGTGAGCCAAGTATTCCGAACTTTCCGCTCATAAGCCACTTGCAGGCTAAGCGAGCAGTCAGGAAAGGCGCACAGTGTGCGATGATTTACATCCAGACAGCCCAGACGGTGGCCAGTGCTTTCGAGAAGTACTCGGTTCTCCATGAAAAGTTCCAGAAGATTTTTCTTCGGGACAGCCTCTCTTCCCAGCTCCCCCCGTCCAGACCGGAGGATCACAGGATTGACCTCCTCTCGGGCTCGAAACCCCCGAGCAAGTTTCCGTATCGCCTTTCCAAGGCTATGGAATCGGAGTTGGACCGCCAACTCCAAGAATTGTTGCAAGCTGGCTTCATCCGCCCCAACGTGTCGCCTTTTGCAGCACCGATCTTATTTGTCAAGAAAAAGGACGGGTCTTCCCGTTTGTGTGTCGATTATCGTGCACTCAATAAGCTGACTATCAAGAGCAGATTCCCAATGCCTCGAATTGACTATATTCTCGAGAGGCTGAATGGAGCAAAGGTGTTCTCAAAACTGGATTTAAAGAGTGGGTACCACCAGGTACGGATTGTAGAGGGGGACATCCCCAGGACAGCCTTCCGTACAGAACGGGCCCACTATGAATTTGTGGTCATGCCATTTGGTTTGACGAACGCCCCAGCTACATTTAACCGCATGATGATGCGTGTTTTTCGGGATTTGATTGGAGAGTGTGTGTTCATATTTCTGGACGACATACTCATATTTTCAGCTACAATTGAGCAGCATGACATTGATGTGGAGAAAGTCCTTAAGTTGCTGGAAAGCAACGAGCTCTATGTCAATGAAAAGAAGTCAGAATTTTATCTGTTCCAAGTGCATTACTTGGGATATATAATTAGTGCTGAAGGCATTCGACTTGATCCGGCTAAAGTGGCCGAGATTGTTAACTGGAAAGTACCTTAGACAGCTTATGATATTAGATCATTTGTGGGTATGCCAAGCATATTCCACCCACATCGACAAGTTTTCGGATCTCTCACACCGATCTGCTAAAGGGAGTGAAAACAAGAAGGCAAAAGATTCGAATGACTCCACGAGCGTTGGATGCATTCCAGAACCTCAAGGTGGCTTTATCAGAAGCGCCTTGTTTAGCCCTTGCCTCGTGGGAGGAACCATTTCAAGTGATCACCGATGCGAGTAACATCGCAATTGGAGGGGTATTGCAACAGAATGGTCATCCAGTAGCTTACATGTCTCGTAAGTTACTGCCCGCCGAAAAGAACTACTCTGTTTATGATCGTGAACTCCTAGCAGTGATATAGGCCTTGAAACATTGGAAACATTTCCTGTATGGGCGTGACTTCGAGGTTCGCACTGACCATCAGGCATTGCGCTGGATTGAGACGATGCCAAGTGCACAGTGGAGTGATCGACAACACCGCTAGAGTCAGATATTCCAGCAGTTCAGTGGTATGATTGAGTACCTTCCAAGAAAGGTCAATCCAGTGGCTGATGCTTTGAGCAGGAAGGGACAAGTATCTAGGATTCAGACCACTAGACTTGACCTTGTTGGTACAGGACTAGAGGGCATGAAGCACACGTACGCGGATTCCGAGGAATTTGGTACTCAGTGTGGGAACAGGCATTGGATGCCACAGGACCATGCCATTTTCTGATACGCGATGGTTGGCTTTTCTACAAAGGCCGACTATGTGTCATGAAGTCATTCAGGGCAGCTCTTCTCCATGATGCCTATGACGCCATTTACAGGTGGTCATAGGGGCATGAATTCGACTTTGGAGAAATTAGAATGACAATACTATTGGCCAAAGATGAGGCGTGATGTGTTTACATATGTACAACGCTGTGACATTTGTCAAAAGGTGAAAGCTCCTCGTGGAAAGAGGATAGGGTTGTTACAGCCCTTGCCAATTCCTGAGGGTCCTTTCTAGGACATTTCGATGGACTTTGTCACAAATTTGCCTCCCAGTCCGAGTACGCGTAATACGCAGTGCTTAACTATTGTTGATAGATTTAGCAAATTTGTTATGCTTATTCCTGTAGGATATGGTTGTTAGGGTTAGGGTTTTGGAAGGCACATCAACAGGAGTCGTGAGAGAGAGAGAGAGGAACACGTTTGCTCATATGATGATAATGATAAAAAGGAGTACAATAGCCACATATACAAGATGTGACCTAAAGTGTGTTCACATCGTCCGGCCATAAACTGTGCCAGGTGGACCAAACCACTTATAAACCTCTATAAGTGAAACTAAGCTAAACTGGGGGAAAAAACCTCCACTAACTGAAGTAAAAAGTGCCCCAGTAACCTACTGATGATCACTAGCACTCCCCTGGGTGCATACACAGCATAAAACCCAACAAACCCCCCTGGAGTGATATGTGATCACCGTACATCATCCACCAAAAGGAAACAAATTCAAAGCAGTGCGGAATGCTTCGAATTTCGGACGTGGTAGTGCCTTGGTGAAGATGTCTGCCACATTCTGATCTGTAGGGCAGTAAATCAGACTGATATCACCTGCTTGGAGTCTCTCCCGAACAAAGTGATAGTGAATCTCAATGTGTTTCGTGCGAGCATGAAACATAGGATTCCTGGCCACGGCAATGGCACTCTGACTATCAGTATAGATAGGTGTAGGCTCCTCCTCTGAAATATCCATATTAGCCATAAGACGACGCAGCCATACACACTCAACGGTAGTAGTGTAGGCTGCTTTGTACTCTGCCTCACAAGACGAAGTGGCCACCCTTCTTCTGTGCATAGCCCTTTGCAACTAGATGGGCTTTGTACCTGTCAATGGATCCATTTGCATGTCTTTTCAACTTATAGACCCACTTAGTACCAATGGCTTTCTTGCCTTTGGGGATCAACCAAATCCCATGTTTGATTCCTTTTAATAGAATCAAGTTCATCTTGCATGGCTTTGTTCCAATGCACATTGTCTCGTGCATCCACAAATGAATCAGGCTCATCATCATCCTGTAAACTAGCTGCCATAACCATATTTAAATCCATGATGTGTGCATGCTCATTGGTCCGTGTCTCCCTTCTCCCTACGAGTACGGCCAGCAAGAGGAGCATCTAGATGGCTGTCCTGTAATGTCCTCAAATACCATCTAGGTATATGTCTGACCGGTGGAGCCTGTTGCCCCATATTTGGCTCAACTTCTGGCTCAATCTCCTGCTGAATTTCTGCACCACCTTCATGATTAGCTGGCTGCCCTGCACCCTCATGGATTGGACTGCGTTTGCTGAATATGATGCTGATGGAGATGCGTTGGCTGACTACGAATGCTGAGGATGATGCATTTGCTGATGATGCTGCTCCCAAGGCTTCCTGGAGGAGATGCGTTGGAGCACAATGGGCTGAATGCTGCTATGATCAACCTGAATGGCTGAATGGAGAGGCTCTTCTATTTATATGCATGAGGGATGCTGGTCGGCCAGCATTAATGCAGTCGGCCACTGTCCACGATTGGGCATAAATACCATAAATGCCAGTCGGCTGGTCATAAAATACCTGAAAAATGCCTGTAAAATTCTGATTAAATGCCTAATGAACCAGATGATGCTAATGATGATGCCATGTCACCGTACACCTGACTGGTGTCCACGTGACATTCCCCGCTGCTAAACTGTTGCTGGGTGGATACCTGGCAACCTTCGACTCCTCTGCGATCCTTCTCCTCCGAACCACTGCCCCCTTCTGTCTTCTGCTGGGACTGAGGCGTCTGCAGGAGTGAAATCCTTGAGCCAAGACGTTATGTACTGCGGGAACTGGGCAAATACTTGAGTCACCCCTGACCTGTTCCTGGAAACCTTTCACCTACCATCTCCATCGTACCTGAAGCTCTGAACCTCCTGAGGCGATGTTGGAGCAAACTTCTGTCTTCTGTGGAAGAGAAACCCCCTGCTGCTGCCAGTTGAAGCCAAAACTTATGTGCTCCTTTGATGATGGATGTCCTTCTTCCCTGAGAGTTCATGGGTAACATGTATGCAGGACTGACTGCCAAGATGACTGCTAAGATGACTACTGTGCAAGCCATGTGCAACCCTATATGCTGTGCAAGAATGCAGATGGATGGGTTACTGATGCAGACCTAAGGGAAAATCCCTAAGGGTGGCTTGCAAAATTTTGAGAACTGGGTTTAACTGTGCGGAAGCGATAAAAATGATGACTGACTGAATGACTGATGAACTGAACATGCTCTAAGGCTGGTTACCCTGTAACGCTCTGATACCAATGTGACATGTGGGAAGTTAAGACCGTGGTAATCACAACCTTAGCCTAACTAAATTGCACTTAATGATGTTTAAGAGATAGACAGATATGTGTCAATGCAATGCAGCTATATTAGATGAATGAATGCGGTTACAATGAGATCCAAATGGATCTATACTGCTGAATATGCTGCCTATATGCTGAATATGCGGGCTGAACTGCTGTCCACTCTTTCCCTTGCCTCCTGAGAGGGAAACGCTGAAGGGAGGCTTTGGAACAGATGCTGAATGCTGATGGAATAATGAAACGCAGACCTGATGGCTGAATATGGACCGTATGCTGCTGCGTTTGCTGAATATGATGCTGATGGAGATGCGTTGGCTGACTACGAATGCTGAGGATGATGCGTTTGCTGATGATGCTGCTCCCAAGGCTTCCTGGAGGAGATGCGTTGGAGCACAATGGGCTGAATGCTGCTATGATCAAATATGCTGCCTATATGCTGAATATGCGGGCTGAACTGCTGTCCACTCTTTCCCTTGTCTCCTGAGAGGGAAACGCTGAAGGGAGGCTTTGGAACAGATGCTGAATGCTGATGGAATAATGAAACGCAGACCTGATGGCTGAATATGGACTGTATGCTGCTGCGTTTGCTGAATATGATGCTGATGGAGATGCGTTGGCTGGCTACGAATGCTGAGGATGATGCGTTTGCTGATGATGCTGCTCCCAAGGCTTCCTGGAGGAGATGCGTTGGAGCACAATGGGCTGAGTGCTGCTATGATCAACCTGAATGGCTGAATGGAGAGGCTCTTCTATTTATATGCATGAGGGATGCTGGTCGGCCAGCATTAATGCAGTCGGCCACTGTCCACGACTGGGCATAAATACCATAAATGCCAATCGGCTGGTCATAAAATACCTGAAAAATGCCTGTAAAATTCTGATTAAATGCCTAATGAACCAGATGATGCTAATGATGATGCCATGTCACTGTACACCTGACTGGTGTGCACGTGACATTCCCCGCTGCTAAACTGTTGCTGGGTGGATACCTGGCAACCTTCGACTCCTCTGCCATCCTTCTCCTTCGAACCACTGCCCCCTTCTGTCTTCTGCTGGGACTGAGGCCGTCTGCAGGAGTGAAATCCTTGAGCCAAGACGCTATGTACTGCGGGAACTGGGCAAATACCTGAGTCACCCCTGACCTGTTCCTGGAAACCCTTCCCCTACCATCTCCGTCGTACCTGAAGCTCTGAACCTCCTGAGGCGATGTTGGAGCAAACTTCCGTCTTCTGTGGAAGAGAAACCCCCTGCTGCTGCCAGTTGAAGCCAAAACTTATGTGCTCCTTTGATGATGGATGTCCTTCTTCCCTGAGAGTTCATGGGTAACATGTATGCAGGACTGACTGCTAAGATGACTACTGTGCAAGCCATGTGCAACCCTATATGCTGTGCAAGAATGCAGATGGATGGGTTACTGATGCAGACCTAAGGGAAAATCCCTAAGGGTGGCTTGCAAAATTTTGAGAACTGGGTTTAACTGTGCGGAAGCGATAAAAATGATGACTGACTGAATGACTGATGAACTGAACATGCTCTAAGGCTGGTTACCTTGTAACGCTCTGATACCAATGTGACATGTGGGAAGTTAAGACCGTAGTAATCACAACCTTAGCCTAACTAAACTGCACTTAATGATGTTTAAGAGATAGACAGATATGTGTCAATGCAATGCAGCTATATTAGATGAATGAATGCGGTTACAATGAGATCCAAATGGATCTATACTGCTGAATATGCTGCCTATATGCTGAATATGCGGGCTGAACTGCTGTCCACTCTTTCCCTTGTCTCCTGAGAGGGAAACGCTGAAGGGAGGCTTTGGAACAGATGCTGAATGCTGATGGAATAATGAAACGCAGACCTGATGGCTGAATATGGACTGTATGCTGTTGCGTTTGCTGAATATGATGCTGATGGAGATGCGTTGGCTGACTACGAATGCTGAGGATGATGCGTTTGCTGATGATGCTGCTCCCAAGGCTTCCTGGAGGAGATGCGTTGGAGCACAATGGGCTGAATGCTGCTATGATCAACCTGAATGGCTGAATGGAGAGGCTCTTCTATTTATATGCATGAGGGATGCTGGTCGGCCAGCATTAATGCAGTCGGCCACTGTCCACGACTGGGCATAAATACCATAAATGCCAGTCGGCTGGTCATAAAATACCTGAAAAATGCCTGTAAAATTCTGATTAAATGCCTAATGAACCAGATGATGCTAATGATGATGCCATGTCACTGTACACCTGACTGGTGTGCACGTGACAGCCTTCAAACACATAATTTTCAGCCTGATTTGCATCATAACTAGCCATGGATAATTCTGATTTTTCATCAAAAATCACATCCCGACTAGTGAATATCTTCTTGGACAGTGGGTCATATAACCGGTAGCCCTTGCTCTCACGGCTTTACCCAACAAAAATACATTTTGTGGCTTTATCATCCAACTTCCTCCTCAACTCTTTGGGTATGTGTGCATATGCAAGACACCCAAAAGTATGAAAGTGTGATACCGAAGGCTTGCGGCCATGCCAAGCCTCAATAGGAGTATTGGAAACCAATGCCTTTGTGGGACATCAATTCAAAATATGACAAGCACACATAACAGCTTCCACCCAAAAGACATGTGGTAGCTTCTTTGCCTTTAACATACATCTGGCCATCTCCATGAGTGACCGATTCTTCCTTTCTGCAACCCCATTTTGCTGTGGAGTATAAGCAGTAGTATACTGATGCTTGATACCTCTACTCTCAAGAAAGGAATTCAACATGTGTGACACATATTCCCCCCCTCGGTCAAAACGGAGGGTCTTAACCTTGCATCCTGACTTTGTTTCAGCAAGTGCTACAAAGGCCAAAAATGCATCATATACCTGTGATTTCCGTGTCAACGGATAGACCCAGCATATACGAGAGAAGTCATCAATAAATGTAGCAAAATAGAAGCAACCTCCTAATGACTTCGTCTGCATGGGACCACAAAGATCACTGTGTATAAGCTGCAACTTTGCAGTTGCTCGTAGAGCCTGATCACGTGGAAAGGAAAACCGATGCATTTTTCCCAAAATACATCCTTCACATATGTGATCTGGAGGCTTCTCCATAAGAGGTAGGTCTGTCAACATGTTATGTTGCTGCATAAGCATAAGACTACCAAAATTTACATGCCCCATGTGAGCATGCCATAACTCCGCATCAACCATAGCTGGAGTAAGAGTGAATGCATGATAAGCAGACTGATCCACTGGTTGAAATGCATCCAACTGATAGAGTCCATGACATAATGTACCAGTAAGCATCAAGGTCAAGGCATTAGCTTTGTCTCTGACCATGCATTTGTCATCATCAAAGTTGACTTGCATACCACACTGTGCTAAAGAAGAAATGGACAACAGATTCTTCTTTATCCCTGGTACATATAAGGCATCTGTAAGGCGAAGAATAGAGCCATCAATGGCTGTGAGCTGAATCTCCCCAATGCCACGAACTGGATATGAAGCATTATTGGCACACTGAACGGTCTTGCCAACAGGGGCAGGGCATACATTACAAAACAAATCCCTGCGAGATGTAATATGCTTTGAAGCACCACTATCAAAATACCAAGTACATGCATGCTTAGTCACACTGAGTGCCTGTGAAGACCAAGAGGCATCATAACTGCATGTGTAGAAACAGTAATCCCTGTCTTCAACAAAGGAAGCAGTCTCCGGAGGAGCTTTAGAGGTATCTTTTATAGACAACCCAGACTCCTTCTCCTTCTCTTTGGCAATCCTCTTCCTACACTCTGTGATGTAGTGACCTGGCTTCTTACAGTAATGGCATTTACCACGATCACCTGAATTCTGATTTGAACTCTTTGGCTGAGACTTGCCTTTCCCTTTTTGACATGTCACAAATGCTTGTTCAGCACTTGTGTTCATGTTCATGTTCTTCGTGATTTGCTCTTCCTGTAACAAGATAGCAACAAGTTCCTGATACTTTAGGGGCTCAATAGCATTCCTCATGCTAAGGTTCAAAGAGGTATGAAAAGCCAAGTAGGATCTTGGCAAAGAGTTTAAGATGGTGGATACAAGCTTTGTCTCAGGAATAATCTCATCCACATTGATGAGTTGCTCTCTCAAATCCTGCAGCTTGTTCAAGTGGCTAGACATATCATCTCCTTCATGCATCTTCTGATTTTCTAGCTCTCTTTTCAAAAATGAGATTACGAGCAGCATACATCTGCTCCAAAGTCACTCATGCATTCCGTGAAGAGCCAGCTGAACGAATATGAGGTATAATAGACCTCTGTATTGACAATGCAATAAGTGATAAGGCTTGTGCATCTCATCCCATGTCTTCTGGGCATTTGTTCTTTGAACAGGCTGTGGCTGAACCGGTGCCTGTGCCTGTTGTCCTCTTCCACAAGCACCCCCTTGAGGAGGAGTCTCTGGAGCCAATGGACCTGGACGTGGTTCATCACCACTAACAAAATCCCAAAGACCTTTTGCCACGAGCACATTTCTCAGCATTAAACTCCACAAGGAGTAATTCATGCCATCCAGCTTGTCTTCCTTAGACAAGTACGTGAACACATCACTCTGCTGTTGATTTGCCATTATGCCAGTGCACAATGTTGTACCTGTGTATCAAAAAACCCAAAAACAACAACCGTGAAAGCAACTGTACTCCACTGAGTACAATTGACCCAAATATGCTTGCAATGCACCACTGACTGAGTAGAGCAACAAAAGTCGCTCACACAGTGCCAAAATGCCCAAAAATGCCCAAAATTTCTGCATCCAAAGCCTTGCAAAAGCCTGTATAGAGGTTTCTTTGCAAGAAAACCTCCCTGTATCTGCCAAAAAAAGTTTCACAGAAAAACGCCCAAATTTCAAAACATGTAAAGCTTTAAACTTTACCCATGTGATTTTGCAGGTACTGGTCGGCTGTAGGTTGTACGGAACAGCTGTCCGGAGCAGTGTACGGAGGTACTCGTCTGCTGTCTGCTGTACGGAACAGCTTGCAGGTACTCGTCTGCTGTCTGTTGTACGGAACATTGGTCGGAGTAGCTGTACGGAACAGCTTGCAGGTACTCGTCTACTGTTTGCTGTACGGAGCAGACTGGTCAGCCAAGGTACGGAGCAGACTGCTGTACGGAACAACCGGCGCCTGTGTGGACAAACAGCAGGCTTGTACGGACTGTACGGCTGTCTGTGGATTGGGCAGATGATGGCGAGCTGTACGAGCAGTTGATGGCGAGCTGCAGCTGATGGCGAGGGCCTGTACGGATAGGGCAGGCGAAGCTGCTCTGATACCAAAATGTAGGATATGGTTGTTAGGGTTAGGGTTTTGGAAGGCACATCAACAGGAGTCGTGAGAGAGAGAGAGAGGAACACGTTTGCTCGTATGATGATAATGATAAAAAGGAGTACAATAGCCACATATACAAGATGTGACCTAATGTGTGTTCACATGGTCCGGCCAATGCCAAGTTTACCAGTCATTTTTGGAGGGCATTGTTTGATAATTTTGGTACTAAGCTGAATTTTTCCAGTGCATTCCACCCACAGACAGACGGCCAGACAAAGATATACAACCAGTTGGCCTTTGATGTGCTGAATTGTTATGTCCACGATCAGCAAGGTAAGTGGGAATCGTTTTTGCCTTTAGTTCAAGCTGTTTTGAATGACTCTTTTTCTTCAGCTATTGGCAGGACTCCATATGAGGCAGCGTTTGGAAGACCTTTCTAGTCATTGTTAACCAGGACTTCGTCTTCAGTACCGGAGAGGCGAACAGAGTGATGGAGTCTTACCAGTAGATTTTAGAGTCAGTAAAGGACAGATTGGCTAAAGCACAAGAGGCCTACACTCGACAGGTCCCAATAAAGACCGAAGGGATATGAAGTTTTCGGAAGGAGATTGGGTTTATCTTCGGATTATGAAGCAAAGACTGAAACAGGTGGGCAAGCGATGCCCAAAGTTGTCTTTTAGGAGCTTCGGACCATTTTCCATCCGGAAAAAGATTAATGAGGTGTCTATGCAGTTAAAGCTATCTCCGAGTTGGACTATGCACGATGTATTTCATGTCAGTTGGTTAAAGCCATATGCAGGTTCACTCCCTTCAGAGGTCAAAGACGAAGCGGAACCAGACATTGTTGATGAAGCAGAAGTAATGGTTCCAGAACAGATCCTTCTACACCGTTTCAAGCATGGCTCAGGCCGAAGACTACGATAGTTCCTCACGAAGTTTCAGGACCGCGGAACTCATGAAGCGGTATGGCTCGACAAAGAGTTCTTCGAAGACTTCCGAAAACGTTGGCTGCTAGTCTTCTTGTAGAGTGTAGAAGCAAGGGCCTCAGAACCATAGAGCTCTGATACCATGAGAGAATGGTTGAAGGCAGCAAGCAGAAGCTAAGGAGAGACTTGGAGCAGCCAACGATGATCCAACACTTCAGCAAAATGATGAATCAATTAAATTACAAAAAGTGCGTTCTTATATACAGCACAAATAGCCACGTCGGCCTGTAGAAGAAACCCACAACTGGTGAAAAATACCTACGATTGGGGAAAAGTGCCTAAAAATGTGGGAAAATACTGACTAAAATGCATCATATAAATATGCTGCATAAATGGTGCAATAAATGGGATAAAACCTGGAGATGAACATAGTCCAACAAAGAGCATCCGCTCTTTTTTTTAGTTTCTTGACTTTGGCTTCCCTATGTGGAGCCGAGTTTGTACCTAGCCATTATGGCTGTTTTGCTTGGTAACTAATAGAAGGATCTCTTTCCCGTGAAAGAAAAAACTTGGACTATTCGCATATAAATTTCGTATGTTGTATGAAGCTCTAAACTTTGAATTTAATGCTGATGTTGAGGGCTTTTCCTTGTGTTACTAACTAAAATTTATATGCTTGCAGTACTGCACAAACAACAGCAAGTTTAGAGGATCCCACATCTCTTGAGAAGGTAGGAGCATGCTAACTACATGTATTTATGAGATTGGGTGAGAAGTGTGCTTTGAAAAAGTCCATGTATACCTTGTCCTTTCTCATGATATTTGTGTTTTTTTTTGGACCAAACTGCAGACTCCATGTCCTTCCTTGTTTGATCCTGCACAGAAGTACATATCTCTCATCATACCTGCATTCAATGAAGAGGATAGATTGCCTGTCTATCTTGATGAGACACTAAGGTAGAACCTTGCTAAATATATCTACATTTGAAATATACATAATAGGTTAAGAACCACAAATTTAAGTTGTGGCCTTGTTTCAAGAATGATGCTCTAGATTTGTCACTAGCTTAAAAGGTTTGCAAATACAAATGAAACATCATGCTGCCATTTCAAGCGAGATTTGTCACTAGCTTAAAAGGTTTGCAAATACAAATGAAACATCATGCTGCCGTTTCAAGCGAGATTTGTCACTAGCTTAAAAGGTTTACAAATACAAATGAAACATCATGCTACTGTTCATATTCTCATTTGTTTATTCAATGTTGAGAAATTAATAAGTTAAGATTTTAAATACACATGTTTGTATGTATTGTACTAATGGCATGTACAGAGTGAACCAAATGCACAAGTGTGCACCTCTGCACGCGTGCACAGAGAGAAGGATGCACCTAAGTCTGATTAGCCGCTCAAAGGTGGATTTCCCCCTATGTGGCGTCATATGATCCTTTGTATTCTAAAAGGAGGTGATGAATATTCGTGGTTTCTGTGTCTCTCTAGGATTCATCACATGTATCCTATGCCCATGAGCCTCAGCCATAAGTACTTCCTCATTAAGATAACGGACAGCAATGCATTTCCTAGAAATAAACATGTAGTTTCAGTAGCATGCCGACTCCAGATCTTGGCTATCAGTCTTCACCTCTTATTGGTTGGACGCCTGGTTTTGGGCCTGGGGTGGCATGCTCTATCTTTACTCCTGTAGGTGGGGCTGAGCCCTTGGTCAGCCCCGAAGGTGTGACCTCTGGCCCCTACTTGACTTCTACTGACATTCTACACTGATGATATGATGAATGAATTCATTGACTTGCTGAATGATGACTTTGTGCTTATAGACTATGCTAGGAAGCTGGTTGGCCAGCCCCAGATGCTGTCGGCCTCGGGGATACTGTGAAAAACTGTAGGTGGCCTTGGGCTGCTGTGAAAAAAGTGTCGAAGGGGCATTGATGGATTCCTAGTTTTGGGCCTGGGGCGTCTGGTGACTATCACTTGGGTGGCATCCTCTATCCTTACTCCTGTAGGTGACCTTAGGGCTGCTGTGAAAAAGGTTTCTAAAGGGGTGTGCATGAAAGGTATTTAGAAATAGCCTAGGTTTGTTGCGTCCCTGCAAGTTGATGTCCTCAACATCGCTTTTTGTTTCCCTCTTCACTTTGAAGAAAGAGGTAATGGCTGTCGTGAGTAAAAGTCATCAGATTGTGTGTCGAAACTGCTTCACCGCGAGAAGAAGCGGCCCATGCATCGCTGATCAGGATACTAAATAAATTGTGATAGAGGCCTAAAACCCCCCTAGAATAAGCAATGATATCTACCTTGGATCTCAGAGTAGACATAGCATTTAAAAAGGTTGTCTCCATCTTGCCCATCTGACATAGCTGGCAAATGCTGCAAGTGCTACGTGATTGTGGATCCTCACATACCCGTCTTGCACCAAATGGTAATCCTCATAGCTTGGGACATGTGCTTTTGCCATTACTTTGGTCTCTGAATAAAACCATTAGTGGTAATATGTAGAGGACATGATCCTTGTAAAAATTGCATCATTTGTTGGAAAATGAAATGGCCCAATCCATGGTGCAAAATATATAAAGTTGGAGGATGTTCATGCATGTGATTGGGTTCAGCTCCGGTTTGCTGAGATGGAGGTTGGGGGCATCAAGGATGTATTTGGAAATGTGATAATTTATCTATCTAGTGCAAGGACACAGTGGTGGATCAACAGGAGCTTCTCTTGTCTGATTGCAAGTAGAGGGTTGCAAGGATCTTTGGTATGCATCATGAAGCTGTGAATCAGCAAGATCATTGTATATATAGCATGTTTTGGCAATATACAGTAGATTAGGTGTCTCTCTCCTTCTGTTCTGTGTCTTTGCTAAACATTGGATTAGCGTTAATCTTCCTTGCTTAGCATTAATCATGAACACGCTTCCGCAACGCATGTTACATTAAATTATTCAGGAGCTTCCAAATTTAGCCCTTATGGTTGAAGCATTCATGTGAAATGGTTGCAATCTAAAAGCGACGTTTGCATGGTCAAAGTCAAAGAGAAGGCTGGTCAAGATGTGTCACGTGCCAATGAGGTGACAACTCAAGTGGTAGAGGTGTTTGTCTAGGACCAGGAGGTCTTGGGTTCAAAACCCCACATGTTGCTTCCTTGGCAGCATCGCCAACGGCCGGATAAAAAAAGCGCATGTGGACAGGCGCCTACCGGCGGTCAAAAATGGTAACTATGGGAGGATCTTGGGCCTAAGGCCAGTCGGAAACAAGAAAATGTCATGTGCACACCTAGTGTACTAGGGTGCCACGTGGCCATTCTAGCTAATCAGTACACGTAGGACTCATTTTGGGATGGGCACTGTGCATTTTGTTAGCCCTTGTCTAGGGACATGTCACCAAGCACCATCTAGGGTCTAGGGTCCGGTTAGTGTTAGAGCCTATATGCAAGTCCCGCCCAAGTCAGATGTAACCCACTTGCAATCTGTAAGGTTGTATAGGGTGTGATAGGCACTTTTTAGACATTGTGTTGGGTGTCAAGATCATGGGTTGAGGTCTATAGGTTAGATTTAGGGTTTGTTTGTATGAAACCATGGTTTATTGGGACCAACAACACAAAGGAGGGGCAATGGAAGGCCAAGGGACAGCTTGGTCAAGTTATTTCGGCACCATAAAAAAGGGGCCATGGTTGGCCCTAATCGCTAGACCATGTGCCCATATAAAAGGGGATGAAAAAGCATTTTATGTATTTTTTTTGTCCTCTTTTCAAAGTCGTCCAGTCCTACACCTAAGGGGAAGCATTATGGCCAGCCCCAAAATAGTATATCAGCATGCATTCGGTCACTACGATCATCCGTGTCACCATTTCGAGAATTTACGAGAATTTACCAGTATTTATCAATATTGTGAGGTTTTGTGGACTCTTGGACAAGCATTGGGAATGAGAGGTTATTTGGGCTCCCTAGACACCATCATGGGCACCCAAAAACAAGCTTGTGCTTTGGATTACACAACGCATGTGCTAGACAGGTCATTGGGACGATTGGAAGTACATTTGTGTGTAAAACATGCATAACGTAGGTTATTGGAGCGTGTTCATATCATTAATAATGAGGGTGGACAAGTTTATTAGCAAAGGCCAGGCAACTTATTATTTGGGCCCCTCTGTACAAGGAATTCTGGCACACTTTGATGCGAGGAAAAGCCAAAAACAAGTTGTTTTAGGGTTTTCAGGACTGGAATGAGATTCACAGTAGGTTTCAGGGTTGTACAAGTGTTGTACAGACATGTATGGATGCCGCATAGACTTTATGACATCATATAGACATGTACGAATAGACGCGTACTAGGGTGAAGAATTTGAAATATTGTTGTTGTGCCATTTCTGGACAATTTATGTTCAATTTTTAAAGCTTTTCCGAACTAATTTGGGACCATGGACAGCTTATGGGACTGTTACTCTTTATATGTATGCATTTGGGAAGTGATGTTATTATGCATATACTATTGGACATCATGAAGTTGGAGATCTTGGATTGAGCTATGGGTACTACTGTTCGTACTATTTATCGGGTCAACAACGGCATGTGGGACTTTTTTTTCACGGGGAAAAGATTCTTCAATTAGTTATAGAAAAAGCAGTCATGAAGGGCTAGATACAACCACAAAGGACTAAATACAAACTCGCCTCATTTAAGGGCGGGAATCAAATGATCACAAGGGGAAGAGATGCTTCTCCTCCGGCTGGCTGCTTTGTGAGAAGAAGGCTATCTCATACAAGGGGAGGGCGGGGGGGTGTTGGGGGGGAACAACCACATTGGTGGTCAGTAATGCCAAATGGGGTCACCACCTCTCTTTGTGAGGAAAGGGCCAGGCCTCCAAAGTCTCAAGAACGCTTCCCACCTCTTCCGCATGCGGTCTGAACCTCCTTGTAACTTCCCCCATTGACCACGGAGAGTGTGAATGATATGAAGCCATATGCTCCTGATGGTCTCAGCCGGCAGAGTGTGGGTACCCTCGATAGCCTCACTGCATCTAGCACGCCAAATGTGCTAGGCTGCTATGCTACTGCAAATCTCCCATCTCTGGCATGAGCCTGGCCACCAGTCGCTTGTAGGTGGGACTGTGACTGGTACTGCTGCAATGCGATGGTGAGAGACTTGAAGGCCTAGTCCTCCCCCATCCTCCTCATAAGCCCTGACCACTCCAGCCTTTGTGGCCCAAGTGACAGTGCCCCATGTAATGATCCGGGTCGGTGCCTTGCCCACAACGAAGATGCGGAGAATCCGTTGCCAAATTTGTTGAGCCTTCAGGCAATCTCATAGGCAATGTCACTAAGACTCTTGGGGGTGGCCGCACCTTGGACAAGCTGCTGGTCGATCTCCAACTAGTAGCCAAGTACCGACCGCCAATCTGCCCACTCGACTTTGCCTCTCCTCTCTTGCGCCCTGTAGCGTTGTCGCTAACGGGCGGCACTGGTGCCTAGTGCTCCACGGCCACCTAGCCTAGCCGGCGGCTCCTCCCCTCCTGGGTGGAGCTCATGATAGAGCTGCTCAACCAACAGGACATTGTTTTGAGCTACCACCTCTCTAGGCTAACTTGGGCTGAGCAACCCTCTCCAAGGGCCTACCCGGCGACCCTCCAATTTGAGCCCTCTCTAGATGTTTTCTTCTGGCGAGCTTTTTCCAACGACTTCCTCCGCGGCGTCGTGTTTGTGGTGGTCCCGTTTGCCTTGTTGTGCATGCTCATCACCTGCCACCACGGATTGTAAGTATACATTTGGGCTTTTTTTTAGCTTGTAGGTTTTACTGTGCAATAGAGGTATTTTGGGAGTCACAAATATTGGGGCTTTTCTGGAATTCATGCAATCGATACAAATTGGGACCAAAGTTGTATGCAAATTTTGGGGCTTTTTTGTTTGGAGCATGTATCAAGGTTACAGAGCAGAGATTTGACACACATGTACACGCATTGAGTGTTTTTGGACACTACAGAGAATCTAGTGCAAGAATACTCTTGCTTGAGGTTGCATTTTGCAGGCAAAAAGTTTGCACAGAAACATTGAGTTGCCTTGGCAGTGCACGTAAGTGCTTCTTGGTTTGCCTGCAAAGCAGGTATTTGATTGTGGATTTTGACATCATGGCTCATGATGCTATCGATGTATTTGGTGTGCAATCCCAGGAGGATAAGCGAGATGGATCAAACTACTCCCTATGGCGTTTCAAGATTCCAAATCTGCTGGTAGTCAAAGGGCTTTGGGGCATTGTGTGTGGTGATGACGTATATCCACTTGCCTTGCAACGTGCAACACCTTAGAGGGGAGCTGCACAAAGTGCTCCAGGAGCTAAGGTAGAACATCATGCTCCTGCACGAGCAAAGAAGATGGGATTTGAGGGATGTCCTGGATAGCCCTTTCTGTCAAAAGGTCCATCATTCCACACATACGGTCTTGCAAGACTGCAAATCTTGCATGGGACACTTTGGAAGCAATGTATAAGACACGCAACGAGGCAAGAGTTGCCTACTTGAAGAGGCAATTGGATACTCTTTCTATGGATGAGGGTGACTCTATGACAAATCACCTCACCAAAGTGAAAGATTTGCAGAGGAATAGTTGCTAAACATTGATGAGGTTGTCCTAGACAAACAACTGGTCACCAATACTTTGCATTTTTTGTCTGCCTCGTATTGGGGCTTCATGCAAAGAGTTAAGGGTGATGTTAACCATTTCCTTGTCAAGAATGATGTCATCAAATGTTGAGAAGCTTACAACATGGGGATTCTGCATTTGCAATGGGGAGTCTCTTTGATTCAGAAGAGCCTTCTTCTTATGAAGAAGCATAGAAGAATGAGCATTGGGTGCAAGCCATGCAGGATGAGCTTTCCTCTATCATAAAGAACAATACATGGGATCTTGTGGACTTGCCAGAGGGCAAGAATGTCATTGGAACAAAGTGGGTGTATGCATTTTCCGTTATCTACAAGGTACCTTGGATCTTGATTTATTTTATCCTGGGGGCACAGCTTGCAGCTTTATGCATACAATGGTTCAGACAGGGCTGGTGATTATGATATCAGGCAATCCACTGATGGGAATTGTTTTTTTCTTGGCAGTTCATGCATATTGTGGTTGAGTAAAAAGCAACCCATTGTTGCCACATCTACTTGGGAGGCTGAGTACAAGGCAACGTTCACTGCTATGGTGGATTGTGTATGGTTGAGGAGATTATTGGTTGATCTTCGTGAGTGTTAGCAAACACCCACTACTATTCTCATTGCAAATAAAGTTCTTTGTGGTATCTTGACCAAGATTGTGGAAGCTAGCCGAAATGATTGGGAACATAAGCTAACAGCTGCAATGTGGGCCTATAGGACCTCCTATAAAGTAGCCACCATTGGACAAGCTCCCTTTTGGCTCGCTTACGGAATCGAGGTAGTGTGATGGCTGTGGAATATCTAGTGCCGAGCTTGAGGATAATGTTCACTCTCCTACATACTCCCAATGACTGAAATTCAGCAAAACAACCCTTTTATTATTTGCAATTTTTGGTCTTTTGGCTGCAAACCCTAATTTTAGCCTTCCTTTCTCAAGTTGAACCATAGGGGAAGCTTTCCCAAGGTTCCCTAACCACTCGAAGAAAATTGTCGTGAAAGATCGTGACAAATTGAAGACTTCAATACTCCAGACACTTCCATCACTTCCGCTAACATCGACTCTACTTGTAATTGGTAAGCTATCATGCTCAATTATGGAAGCAAGTAGCAAGAGGGAGGAGTAGGACTCCATGTTCATATACCCTGTGTAGCATTCTCTTGTCCTACGTGCTCTTTTGAAGATTGTTTCTACCATGTGTGGGTGGAACAATAGAGAGCAAATGGTAGGGAACATGGACACTTGAGAGGGTACTGTAAGTTGAAGATATTCACCGACAACCATATTGTTAACAATACTATATTCATATGCATTGGTACGGAAATTTGGTTAGAAATGCCCATGACACTATGTACTTGATTCTCCCAAGATCAATAAATTCTATTTGAGGGAGGGCCGGCCGTTCCGGCTCATTGTGCATCTCTTGTCAATTCAGTAAATTACATCTTGTATTGTGCTTGTTGTCCATTAAATCTTAGTGTATTTAAGTGTATTGGTTAGCATTGTGTTCAACCAAACATTCCACACCGACTAGTGGAATTACAGGCATATAATCAAATGCCAAGATCACTACCTAGGTCTACAGGTTAGATTTAGGGGTTGTGTGTGTGAAACCATGGTTTACTTGGACTAACAACACACGAGGGGCAATGGAAGGCCAACAGACAGCTTGGGCAACCTGTATATATAGCTTGGGCAACCCATATGGGCACCATAAAAAAGGGGGCAGCTCAACCATCGGTCCATGCGCCCATAGGGCTTTTTGGTGAGCATAAACGCAAGGCAAAGTTCATCAAGTTAAGATTTACCTCCTGTGGAGAAAAACAAAGAATTCAGCACAAGAACCACTCCACTCTCAGTCAGCCATCAAGTCAAGGAGAGCTGCGTTTGTCTATGGAAAAAGCATCCTTTCAGGTCAGTCATATTTCAGGGCAGATTAAGTCTATTCTGTACTTCATCAAGTCAGCATTTACCTCCTGTGAGAAAAACAAAGAATTCAGCGCAAGAACCAGTCCACTGTCAGGCAGACATCAAGTCAAGGAGAGCCGCGTTTCTCTATGGAAAAAGCGTCCCTTCAGGTCAGTCATATTTCAGGGCAGAGTCAGCCTATTCTGTACTTCATTTCTGTTTGCAGCAATGAAGCAAATACCCTCTTTTGAGGGTGTGGGTGATTGGGAGCCAGTACCCTGTACTTTGCATACTCCCTATTCTTTTCTATGCCTCTTTCATTCTCTCTACCTAAATCAGCAAGTTAACATACCTTAACGATCATTAAAAGCTTTTGCCATGCCTCATGTAACAAAATGAGAGAGAGGGAGGATAGCCACCTAGAAGGAATTCAATGGATGACAAAAAGGATGCATGTGCATTTGAAAAAAGAGTGGGGGACAGGGTGGGTGTCAACATAATGGATGAGCAAACTCGGAGGAAGCTGAAGTTGAAGAAGATGAAGGAAGCTCCTTTTCTAGTGAGAATGGCAGATTAGAGAACAGTACAACCCTTAGGAATGATTGAGCATGTTAACATTAGTGTAGAGCGTTTGGAATTTCAAGCAACATTCACTATAACTGATGTTATAACATCATACCCTATGCTTTTGGGGAGACCCTGGCTCAGGATAGCTAAGGTGTTGTATGATTGGGACATCAAGCAGTTGACACTCCAGGCCTGGAAAGAACAATAACAATATATGTTGCAACAATGCCCAAAAATAGCTCATGAGGACAATGCACTAGTGAGTGTAACTCGTGATGTGCAAGGGAAAATACAAGGCAGCTGCACCTGCTCACTCAAGGATTACATATGAGATTACTTTGTTCTATGAAGGCTGGGATAACCTCATGGATGCAGGATTTCCAGAAATCAATGTAATGACAATAAAGAGATGCCTATGTTGGTATCCATGATTTATAATGCTCAAGCGAGTGTTGGAAATATTAATTTGACTTATATATGGACCGCTTATGCTTGAATAATCTAGTTGTGGGATTATGTTTTTGATTATGTCACTAGACCAATAAGTTTTTGTAGGTGGTCCAAGATTTTTTTTAAAAAAAAAAAACATGGATCCTAAGTTATGTTAGCAAGCATCTCGAGATGGCTAAGAGCCATGTAAAGATTTCAAGATGAGCATGCTATGTATTGCATCTCAAAAAAGGAGATTGGATATGAAAGGTTCGTCATGTGCAGAATGTAAATGTTTTGTGAGCATCTCAAGGCCTAGTGTTACTAGGTCTTGTTGACATGGATCCACTATAGGTGGATAAGTTAAAGTAAGTATGAAGGTTTAGCGGTGCATTTGCCATATCAACTACTTATTTGCTGCACTAATTCTTTCTATTTGCTACTTCCCTTAGTGCTAGGCTTCATTATGGCTGAGTCTGCCCTGCATCTCCGGAGGTTTGATAGAAACTCAATACGAAGGGCTTTGTGTGAATATATGCTCTTATGTGTGTGTGTGTGTGTGTGTGTGTGTGTGGAGTGCGTGTGTGAGAGCATATCTTGATACAGAGTTCTACACCCACTATTGGGCACTGATGACGTTAGTGGGGATGTCGTAGTATCTAGTCCATACTATGCATAATGGAGTTGATAGTTATATAGTCTTGTGGGTTGACTACCATGAGTATATAATATGCACGTTCCTAAAGGGTGAAGTTGGGCATGTTCCTGGATTCATCTAGGTATATATATATATATATGAAGGTCCCTAGCAAGTACCTAAGTTGGGAAAGCAAAGCTGGGAACATTTGATCCTAAGTTGGATCTAGCCTATTCCTAAGTTAGAGCATGAGAGTCTTGTCCCTAAGTTTGGGACAAGAAAGTTCCTCAAGTAGGAATTTAATCATTATCTTAAGTGGAGCAGAGCCATTTTTCTAAGTCGAGACATGAGGAATCTGATCCTAAGTTAGATATGACTTGTTCTTAAGTTATGCGAAGAGAAGTGTAACCACGCTTGGGGATCAAAACACTTGAATCATCAATGCAATCAAACACTTTACCTAACAACCTTGCAACCAAACCACATAATAAGGGGAATATTGTAGGCACCACAATGTGTCCGGAGTCAACCCCCGGGCCCCCCCTTGAGACATTTTTATTATCGTCGAAGGGGTATTGTCATATACACGCTATGAGGGTTTTTCCTCGCTAGGAAAGTTGCCGGATTATCCAATATTTTCAAAGTACAAATATCAATCACCAAATGCCTTGATGCTTCTTCCTGGCATAATGATGACAACAATATGTAGGAGAGTAGGACAACCAGGTACAGATAGGCATTGAACCAATGCCAAATAGTGGCACATCACAAGCTGAAACATCTTTGATCTCTATACTGTAGCACCCGTGAGAGGGGAACAAAACCATCTTGAAAGAGGAACTCTTTATTGTTGAGATTTTCACCTAAGGAGTTTTAGGAGTGAGTGAATATATTCATTACAGGTTAAGAAGTTAATTGTCTTTGCTTTTGATTCACAAAAACTTAATAATATATTTTTTAATGCTTTTCATGAAGGCTAACAAAGCTTGAATACGTAAAGGATTTCTTTCTTCTTTGCTGATTTGAGAAGTTGGATGCAGATATTTGCGATGCCGAGCGTTGAATGATAAGACTTTTACCTATGAGGTAGGTGTGATGTTAAGATTCATGACGAGATGAAACAGGTCAAAAGAATAAGCAATGCTATTTTTGTTTGGATGAGTTGATAGTGTTTTAATTCTTTGTTAGGCGCTTACCTTTGTTCAGGTTCATGTGTTATAGCAATAGTTAATGGGAAACAGGGTACGACCTGAAAAGGAAACAGAACCTGCATTTTTGAGGGAGCTGAAATAGGAAAACACCATGTCAGCAGGGGAGAGGGGGGAAAAAGGAAGAGCAATAGGAAAAAGGTGTAAAAAAGGTAAACAATTAGGCGAGGAAAGGAAAAGAGAGTAGGAGAAAGAAGATAAAGGAAAAGAAGAACAAAAAACCAGCTCGTTTGGGCCTAAGCGGGGAGTTTTGTAGTTGAAATGAGGGTGTTGTTGGGGAAATGCCCGAAATGGAAAAAAAGAAACCGTTGAACGTTGAAACTGCTGAAATGCATCATTTCAAAAGTGGAAACAATTGAAACAGGTTTTGAACATCGAGACCTTTTGAAACAGATGAAATGGCCCAAAAACCTTGTGTTTGGGTGTTTCCCACACCTATGTTTATAGCTGAAAATGTACCAGGTTTGCATGATGTTAGGAATTTAGTAGTAGGTTGACCTTTGATAATTATGCATAGAAGGATGTGTAAGTCTACAAAAATCTTAATGGTGTAAGATGCTAGAGAGGAGAATATGTATTCTCTTTTCACATTATGCATAAGAATGAGTTATGTATTAATTTCTTAAAAATTTTGCCATAGCTCCGCTGCTATTACTGATAATTTTCAATTTGGGGACCCAGTATACATCACAGATCTCAGAGAGAGACAGATGAGGGATGGAGGCAAATGGAGAGACCACTGATTATGATGATTGCCCGCATGATTCGGAGCAAATCATCAGTACCACATGAGATCGTTCGGGTTGAGGTGGTGCCCCACCAGTAGTAACCGAGGCCCTATTCCAGGCAGTCACCTTTTCACAGCGGCTATGGGAGCTCCCTCAACAGAGGTACTCTTGATTGGCATTGACCTCATCCATACAGTTGGCAGAGGATGGAGATACTCATTGTTGGTACGCTCAGATGAGATCATGGTTTGACCTACATGGTTTGCTGATAGAGGCACTACCACCCTTTCAGTACAGTCTGGATTGCCCATTTTTGGATCTCACCCGCTTAGAGCAAAACCGCGTGATCAGGATGGATATCATCAGAGTGGACACAGAGAGGACATGGACTAGCCCCCTTGAGCCCTTAGGCACGAAAATGGTTCATTACAAGAGCCATTTTCTACACACCTCACCGGATGATTTTATCACTCGCCCGACGTTCATGGATGTACACCTATCACATGGGATACGTTGTGCCGTTGGACAGATCCGGACCTCATCACACCAGCTGCGGATTGAGACAGGGCGATATGTGCATCAGATCGTGGATGACCGCATTTGTCAGCTATGCTACCAGGAGGTAGAGACAGAGGAACACTACATTTGTCGATGTACAGTCTATTATGAGATCCGAGGGAGATATCACTGCCTCTTCCGAGAGGGTTTTGGGTTGTTACGCAGAATCATGGAGTTTGAGGATCAGAGATGCCTGGGATTGTTTCTACTTGAGCTCAGGAGACATAGAGAGACCTTCTTGGCAGACAGGAGGCCGAGCCATGATGTACCTGACAGATTTCTTCGGCACCAACACCAGCAACCCAACCCACACACCTCCTGATACCTCCTCCATTGGGCCATCAGGGCACCGACCACGCTCCCAAGGAGTCACCACTGATAGAGCAGTTATCTTATGTTGTGCTCGTCGGCTACGCCCACCAGGATCTCGACCATGGCATCCTCACCATCGCCAGATCAGAAGAGCCATTATTGCTCGGCATCGGAGGCGCCTACCTCGCTTCTACGACCTCTCCCAGTCCCATGGCGGAGATACTTGATCTAAGGAGAGGGCAACACTTCAACTGATCAGCATACACGGATGTACCTGATATACATTTTTCAGTATTTTCCAGTATTTTCTACCCAGTATCATCTCGGAGTCTTACAGTTCTGTTCTTATAACTGTAGGACAATCAGTTTATTGTACTTTTTAGTCTCATTTAGTTGTTCTCTTTGATGAGACACCAACTTCAGATGTACTCTCAGTTTTATTCTCATAGGCCACTATGGCCTCTTAGAGACGTTAATATATCATTTCATCTCTCTCTCTCTCTCTCTCTCTCTCTCTCTCTCTCTCTCTCTCTCTCTCTCTCTCCCCCCTCCTCGCGCGTGCTGTGCGCTGGTGCTCCATGGCGTGACGTCGGGCAAGCCCCTCTCCCTGCTCGCGCTACGCGTTGGTGGTCTCACTCTGTTCGTATCCATCCGCTCGTGCTGCCCTGCTCGCGCTGCGCACCTTGGCTGTGCTACGCCTGGCGCTGCCTTGTCCGCGTTGTGCTGTGCCTATTCGTACCCACCCGCCCGAGCTGCCCTGCTTGTGCTGCGCACCCCTGGTGTGATGCACCGGCGCTGTTGTGCTCGCACTGTGCTGGCCTGCTCGCGTTGCCAGAAATACTCTCTCTCTCTCTCTCTCTCTCTCTCTCTCTGTGTGTGTGTGTGTGTGTGTGTGTGCGCGTGTGTGTGTGTACTGCGCTCCCTCTCTCGCTCCTCTCTGCCTGTGGGAAGCACTGCAGAGTAATCTCGAGGAATGGCCCCGAGTCTCCAAGAGAAGCTCGAGGCCCTCGAGACGGCAATGAAGACACTAATCAAGGAGAACAAGAAGACATCCGATTCCAACCTCAATGAGAAGGGGAGATCAATGGCAACACTCTCATGACCATCAAAGAAGAGATCTCCAAGGAGATCACAAAAGACATGGAGGGGAAACTCGAAGCCAAGCAATCAAGATGGGTTGAAGTGGTGAAGAAGAACATCCGTAAAGAAGTGAGGGAGGAGTCTCAAAGGGAAGAACACCAAATCATTCACACCACCATTGAAGAGGAGAAGATGAGGCAGGCCCGTCGCCTCAACATTTGAATCACAGGTATAGCCGAGACACGACTCCACTCCCGAGAAAAGATGACAGCTTCTATGCATGAAGCTCGGCTACAGGGAAGAGGACCCTCTCCCCTTCACCAAAGCATAGAGAGCCGGGAAAGACTCAACACGCAAGTGAGCCCTCATTCTACAGTTTGTAGGAGAGACGGAGAGGGCCACCTTCATGAGGAAGAGGGTGATTCTATGAGGATTACAAGGAGATCCCATCTATTTAGATGACGACCTTACGAGGATGCAGATAGAACACAAGAAAACATGCATGCCGAGAGTCCTACAAGCCCGGAAAGAGAGTAAGAGAGCATTCTATCGCGATGGTCGTGCCATAATCGCTGGCAAGGCCACCGATTAGTGCCAGGCGGCCTATGGTACATCGGTTCTGGAGGATCCAGATTCACAGATACGAGCACTTTGGACACATCTTGGGAGGATAGAGGAGGTCATGGAGGGACGGGACATCATACTACTTACAGAGACACACCAGAGCCCAAAGAGGGGACTACCCAAAGTAGAGGGTTATCAATGGGAGTCTATACACAGGGGAACCACACGGCAGAGCACATCGAGAGAATCTGGAGGTATAGCGGTACTCTTCAGGCGAGAGCTAGATGAGCGCCTACGGGTGGTAGCATGTGACTAGGAGGCTAGATACATGTGGATCAGACTGTAGCTCTTGGCAGACAAGGTGTTATGCATTGCTCTATGCTACTTCTCTCCTGGAGGATCGAGATATGCCATGACAGCAGAGGAGGAGAGTAGAGAGGAGGAGGAGGACTCAGGGCCATTGGGAGAGTCACCATATGCAGCCCTTTTAGATGAGATCATACACTACTCCAACCTGGGGAAAGTCCTCTTTATGGGGGACTTCAATGCACGGACACAGAGCCGACAGTGCGACATTTATGATTTCGAGCACCCCGAGGTGATGCACACACTAGAGGTGGAGGACATGGGAGCTCGCAGGGTGCCAGAGGACATGGGGCCGAATAACACCAGATATGGTTATCACTTACTTGAGTTGGGAGCTCGACACCATCTCGTTATTTATAACGGGATGAGACAGTGGCAGGATTCAGGAGCACTGACATGCTTTCCATGGTCAGGGGGAGGTAGCACAGTGGACTACATCATGGGATCCATGGAGACCACACAGGCAGTGACATCTTTCACCATCCCCCCCCTGTCCTATCGGTGCGGATCACACGTACCTCTTGCTGGCGAGCTTCACACCAACACCCACACAGCTCACACAGGCATCGCATACCACTTTCTACTTCACCCATGACCTGGCAGACATACATGAGCATCATGTATATGACGGGCTACTCCAAATGGATCCCCTGTCACCTCTAGATACACTCACCACTCAGATGTCATCTCTACTACATACGGCCACCACCTGCAGCTTCCCCCATCATACACACATTGCACACACAGATAGATCGGGGAGCATGCCCTAGAATTGGTGATTGACTGCAGAGAGCTATACAGACACCTCCGTGCCCAGAGAGCACTGGGGACCATTACACAGAGACAGGCGAGCCGACACGTCGTAAGAGGCGTGCAATCGAGGAGGCATAGTATTGGGATATATACCACCTACTCATGAGCAGAGATACAGCCATTGCATGGCGCAGGATGAGAGAGCCTCGCCCTCGTACCCCGATTGAGGATCCACACACATGGCACACATGTGCAAAGAGCCTCTACCATATCCCTCAGCAACCGCCCATACCATAGCCGCAGGAGCCCCGCCCTACCACCACCTCTACTTTCTTTACCACCTCAATGGTAGAGAGAGCTATCCGCCGGTTACAGCATGGGAGATCGGTTGACCACACATGTATACACAGTGAGCATCTTATTTTTGCAGCTGACACAGTGGCACCCTTTGTTGCTCACCTCTTTAATAGGGCACTAGTGGAGGGCCTACCAGCTGAGTGGACTATGCACACCATCGTGCCTCTCTACAAAGCGGGAGACATGCTAGACCCCAACAACTACAGGACTATCATGATTGGCCATACATTGGCCAAACTTTATGGCGTAGTGCTCGAGGCAGAGTTGAGCTCATATGCAGAGAAGGAGGGACTGCGAGCACCAGGGCAGGCTGGATTCTGACGAGCTTTCTCCACTATTGACCATATATTCACTCTGAGATGTTTGATTGATCAGGCTAGGGCGTGGGAGAGGAGATTATACTGCTGCTTTGTGGATTTCCGCAAAGCATTTGACACGGTGCCACGGGAGAGACTCTTCTAGCGCCTCCAGTCATTGGGGATCCCATCAGAGATGTTTTGGGGCATCTATGCTTTATATGAGCAGGTCCTCGGGCGCATATGATGCCCCGGGGGGCTATCTGATGTTATTGCCAGCACCATAGGTGTGAAGCAAGGATACCCACTCTCTCCTACACTATTTGGGCTATACATTGATGAGGTGGCTGACTTCATTGTTCACGGTGGTGGGGACGGGGTAGACATCTCAGGTTCCACAATCCATATTATGCTATATGCAGATGATATTATTTTGGTCTCTGAGTTGCGGATGGAACTACAACATCATCTCCATGCACTCGATGACTTCTACACACAGAGGGGACTTACAGTGAACCTTGGGGAAACCAAGGTCATGATTTTCCACACCTTAGGGCCGGTTCGACGACAGGCCATCTTCACACTAGCAGGAGGACAGGTAGAGGTGGTAGACTCATATGTGCACTTGGGGATTACATTTGCGACTCCGCCAGGAAGATTTACTATGGCACAGGAAGCCAGGGATAGACTCACACGAGGGTATGCAGCTCTGGCCATGCTAGAGAGAGAATGTCACCAGGCACACTTCTAGGAGCCCCGCACGAAGGGGTGGTTGTTTGACACACTAGTCACCCCTGCTTTGATGTATGCTGCAGCAGTATGGGCACTTGGGCTCGCCACCTCCACATGGTCTCAGATAGAGAGGCCTCAGATTCTCATGCTCCCACGGATGATCTGCAGCAAACCCTCCGTCCCACATGACATTGTCCGAGCGGAGTTTGCTGCAGCTCCTATGCTAGTAGAGGCCCTCTTCCAGATGATCTGCTTCATACAGTGGATCAAAGATATGTCATTAGATCGACTCTCACATAGAGCTTTTGAGGCGTCCAGGCAGCTCACAGAGAGTGGAGATAGGAGATCATGGTATTCACAGATGATACAGTGGCTCACTCAGCATGGTCTCAACATAGATCACCTGCCACCTTTCCAGTATGATATACATGCACCACACATCCAGCTCTCTCACAGTGAGAGGAACAGAGTCCTTCGGCAGGATTTATGGCAGCGATACACTCAAGAGACTTGGATTACACCCAATCAGCCTCATGCTATACTACAGAGATCAGTTTATGTGTATCTCAGTAGATGGATTCATTCAGCGACCCGGATATATGGATGTGTACATGCCTCACAGTGCTCGAGTGGCGATTGGCCAGCTCAGAGTGTCATCACACTAGCTTGAGATTGAGGCATGTAGGGCAGCACGGATCCCCAGAGCAGAGAGGACATGCAGACTATGCCAGGAGGAGGTTGAGAGTGAGGAGCATTATGTATGCAGATGCAGAGCATATAGTGACATTAGAGAGAGATACTCCACCATCTTCAGTGGACATCCCTCACTCCGCCAGATCATGGAATCCGCAGACGAGCGCATATTTGGCTAGTTCTTGCTAGAGACACAACGCCACAGAGAGGCACTGCTACGGACTCATACCACAAGGAGAGGTGGGTGACAGCTCCAGCTCTGATTTCTTCTAGAGATCTATCCCAGTGCCTACCCTGACACATGAGGGGGTTACACTTCAGTGCGCTGCGGACCTCCGAGCCAGACGGAGACCGAGAGCACCAGGCTACCAGACTCCCAGACTACATCACAGGGAGATCACAGAGATACGGGCTCGACATCAGCACCATATCCAGGAGCGGCTAGCTCACTTACACTCACACCCGGAGATCATACTCCGAGGGATTTTTGCCTCGCCATCGCCTATGTATCACATATTACACCCCCATTATGGTACTGGTTGGAGCTAGACAGATCTGCATTGCATTCTTGTATACCCTACGCATATAGGTTGCATACTGAGCCTCTAGCAGTACTGCTCCATCCATCACACCCCCCCCCCCCACTAGCTCAGTACTTTCATAGTTTATTTCATGTTCATTTTGTCCTTTTTTTTTCGGGACACCCAGAGGACATTGACAGTTGTACATTGATTTGTCTCATAGGTCGAGTTCGGCCTCTAGTAGACGTTAATACAGCTCTCTCTCTCTCTCTCTCTCTCTCTCTCTGCTCCTTAGCCATGGCTGCCCATTGCTTCAAGCCTCCATAGCTAAGCTCAGCACCGAACCCTTTAAACGGTTTAGAGTCATACTTTACTCGTCATCCCAAAGCACGACTGTAGTCGCCTCAGCCTTCTGAGCAACACCATTAGCAGTTGCAGCTTGAGAAGATTCAATTAAGAAAAAACAACATGCTCAAGAAAGAGCAAAAATCAATTTGGGGCTTTTTATTTTTTTTTGCAAAATCTTGCTTAATCGGAGCAATTAACTCCAAATACTTCATCATTTTTCAAAATTGTGGGTGCATTACCTGCATGAAGATGTTGCTATAGCATGCTAGAGCATCATTAAACCCTAATTTTTTAAAACCCTAGTTTTTCAAAACTTATTTTTTGGAGCAATACCTATAAGGGACTAGACACTGGCATTGGATAGGTTGGGTATGCTTGGCCATGTACGTATCTTGTTAAGATTATGTATAACTAAAAAGATCACCTTGATGCTTAGAGGCGGTGAACATGTTATAGAGGCCCAACGTGATACGATTCTTGTCGTAAGTCATATACAAATTAATAGAGCAATAAAGAAGTTGATTTATTCGTATTTAGAATTTGCATGTGAGAATGTTGAACATGATAATGTGCAAATGGATGCATTAAGTAAAGATGGATTGGATTGTTCAAAAGCATATAAAGATTGTCATGTTGACTTCTTATCTGAGAACTTACCACCTCAAAGGCTGGACGATCATTCCGTAGATGTGAGTTCAAAAACCTCCCAAACAGGCCTGCATACCATGTAAGTGCAAGTTAGCAAGAAGAGATTATGACTTAGTTATCTTCTTTGAATCTATTAGAGCTCTTCACTCTATTGCTCGCTTGTATTTTTGGTACAAAAGAAGGATGGCATCTATGGAGATTGCATTGGGACTATTTTGAGTTAAGAAGGGCATGTTGTTGCTTATGAGAGCTGCAGGTAAATGCTTCATAGCTCCCTTTTGTTGAGGGTTTGCAAGAAAGACCTTTTTGTTGAGATTCATACCTTTCCTATAAGGAAACATTCTGTCTTGGGAGTTGTATTCCTAGTCAACATTGACCATTAGTCAAAACTCTCTGAGAAACATTCAAGAGGGGTAAGTTTCCTCTCAATGTTTCATTTTCAAATTTTATTTAGTCCTGGAAAGAAAAATGTAGTAGCCAATGCATTGTCCAGAAGACCTCAATTATTGTTGTTTGTTATCAAGACCTCTCTAAGATGCGAGTTTTCATCATTTGGATGACGATTTTGCAGTGTATAGGACAACAAAATGAGATAGTAGACCTTTGCAGTAAGAGAAGATACTTATGATGCAAAACCAACTATGTATTGTCAAGAATGTCATGCACCGTCATATGTAGGACATACGAGTATTTCTGTTACCATGTATGTGCCTTGCTTTTGGCTAGGAATGCAAAAGGACATAGAAGTTTGTTGATGGGTGTATGATGTGCAGAAAGATCAAACTTGGTTTGCTTCCACTTTTGCCTACTCCACAACAGCCATGAGAAATTATTACAATAGACTTAATCATGGGTTTATCAGAACACCTTTTGGGAATGATGCCATATAGACTATTGTTGACATGTTTAGCAAATAAGCACATTTTATTTTGGTCAAGAAAAACATAAAGGTAGAGCATTGTAGCATTTATATGGTAGTGATGTGTGGACGTAAGCTAATAATGGGCCAGCACACTTTTTTTTCTCTTTAGGAGGTTTTTCCCTCTCAACGTATGTAGTATATATGCACTCTTATGAGTGTGTAAGTGACCTTATCATGTCACTTCACTAGTACTTAACTCATTCTCATCAATCTACTTCGACTGTTGTGCTTCCATCTCTCTCTCCTTGCTTGCTGCATCTTTGTGTGTGTGGCTACATTGATCTCCACTCCAAAAATTGGTATATAAGCAAGTTCTCTTGGCTCTCACTCCCTTGTCATTTTTTCCTTGAGTTGCTCTTTTGATTGTCTCAGATCGAGCTATCCTCTTAGGTGGAGAAGGTAGACCATATAGTGTAAATTTTTTGCACGTTTCGAAGTGTTCTGGGCGCGTTTCAAGGCTCGTTAGCATGCTATAAGATTTCCGGAGATATCGCGGGAAAGTGTCAGTTCAAACTATTTTTGTCTTATTTTGGATTATCTGCACAGAAACGGCAGTATTTTGTGTGCAAACAGTGATGCCATCATCTTCGACATTGCATCTGTGAGCTCCTCTTCAACAACATCGTCAACATTATCGTCAATTTCTGCATTCTTGCTAAGCATCATTTCCGTACTCTACACTCTACAATTTTTCATACACTTTGTAGATTTCCATCGTCATCAATGATCTACCGGCAACCATTTCGGTTGCATTCAATGGGCATTGACAATACCTACAAGTAGTTGGTATATTTGCATTCTATGTTAGAGATTAGTTATTTGCAGGCAGAATGGCAGGGAGTGATGTATTTGAGATGCTTTTTGTTGAGGATAAGCTTAATGGGACCAACTACCCATTGTGGTCCTACATGATGTGCCATGTATTAGTCGTCAAAGGGCTTTGGAATGTTGTTATTGGCATTGAGGCAGACGCCCTATCTCGCCAGCACGATAGGTTAGTAGAGGTACTTTGAATGGTAATACAAGTTCTAATGTAACTGTAGTCTGTGGCATCCGCCTCCACACCTCCCATAGTTGCACATGCACATGCATAAGTGGTACTTTTTAGTAGAAAGGAGCATTATTCCTCATATTTGCTCATGTAAAACTATGAAATATGCTTGGGATGCACTTCTTGTGCTTTACCAAGTGTGTAACGAGGCACGTTGCACAAGCTGTTATAGTCTGAGCGTATGAATGAGGGAGATTTAATGGATGGTAATACAAGTTCTAATGTAATTGTGGCATCCGCCTCCACACCTCCCATAGTTGCACATGCACATGCATTAGTGGTACTTTTAGTAGAAAGGAGTATTATTCCTCGTATTCACCCATGTAAAACTGTGAAATACGCTTGGGATGCACTTGTTGTGCTTTACCAGGTGTGTAACGAGGCACGTTGGACAAGGTGTTATAGTCTGAGCGTATGAATGAGGGAGATTTAGTGGATGAGTTTCTTGTTGAGTAGGAGGGAAGCTAGCCTGCACACACACACAACCTCAAGCACAGAGAAACGTGAGTGCTGGAAAAGATGTACTCAATACACACACACACAACCTCAAGCACAGAGAAACGTGAGTGTTGGAAAAGATGTACTCAATAATGATATGAAATGAAAGTACAAGTGAGTACTAAAAGGCCTAGGGCAGAGTGCCCAACACACAAGTGTGTTCACACGGGGAAAAAACCTGTGTCCAGTCACAGGGAAAAAGTGCCCGTGAGTAAGCTGGGTACACACCTGAACTAGCCGGGAGTGAACATGACCAACAAACCCCCCTCAAGTGAATGGTGTGAACGGGTAGCAACAGGGTGATAAAGCTGTGAATGCTGCCCTGCACTATGCTCCACAATAAGAGTGAACTGCAGTGCCAATGGAAAAAGCAAGCACTATATGACGGGGAAAAGGAGAATCCCTAATGTCATAGTGCTAATGCTAGAGCACAGTAGTACATAAATGCATTGTTGGGGTAAAGACATTATGCCCACCCTTACAGTGTGTACAAGCCCATAAGTTATAGTACATAGTACACTTAGTACTTTTAATGTACTAAGTGCACTATGTGTACTAGTGCAATATACATGTGTGATAGGGGAGTCACACACTCATCTATTGAGTTGACTTATCCCCACAACTCTCTCTCTCTCTCTCCCTTGTTCTCTCTGTGTATGTCTCCCACATGAAACTCTAACCCTAATTCTCTCTCCCATTCAACTGGTATCAGAGCTATGGTCATTCCCCCCGCCTCTTCTCTGCCGATTGTTGCCACGCTGCCCAGCTAATTAGAGCAGTGCAGTCATAACAGCCAGGTGATGCAACTCGCAGCAGCCAGGCGCACTTCACAGCAGCACACGAACCAACACGCAGCCATTCAGCAACATCAGCTCCAGCACAGCACCCGGCAGCAGCTCCCAGAAGCTCCGTACAGTCAGCAGCAGCATCCGACGCAGCACCGGCATTAGAATTGCCCCCCTCTCCTGCAAAACAGCATCTGCAATCATCATTCAACTGGTATCATTCACAAGGCGAAGAGTGTAGGCAGGAACGTTAACAGGCGAACACGCCTACGTGAGAACCCGTAGTGCGAAAGGGGAACCCAGGCGCAGCAAACGAGGCGTTGGTCCAAAAAGTGTAGCGCTACTAGGTGGCGGATAGGCGAAGGGCAGGCGTGTCAGGCGCCTACAACAACCAGGCGGACACGTAAGCCAAGGCGTAAGAGCTCTGTTGGTCGACCGCTGGCCACTAGGCGTAGCGAAGGCGAGATAGGCTGCGGACACGTAACCCAAACGAACCTGGCGGAAGGTGCAGGCTGGCGAGCGTTAGCCACTGAAGGAGGCCAGCGCATTCAGGCGAAGCAGGCGGACACGTAACTGGCTGCGAACCAGAACCAGCTCCACGTCAACTGCAGCAACAGGCGCATCAGCTTGATTGGAGCAGCCATCAAATCTGCAGCAAGGATCACCTCCAAGAACCTGCACAGCAGCTCCTTCAATTGCCCATTTCTGCAAGAAAGCAGCAGCATTATCAACCCTTTTTTTTGCAACAAAAAATCAGAAATTACAAGGTATTCTGCTTCAATTTTTCTTTGGGATTTGCAATTGAGCAAGTACAATCATCAATTGAGCAGGTACAGGTGCCGAATTGCTCAATTTTGAGCAAAATTGGCGGGGCTTTTGTGCCGATTTGGTTGATTTGCATGCAGGCACTCGCATTTGATGCCTTGGGCAACGTGTTGATGCCTGACAAGCACTCAATGTGCCTGTAAATCAAGGGGCTTTCATGTATTGGATGTATATGTGGCCAGGGGGAAGCACCGTGAAGACTTTGGATGCCTTCATGTGCGTCAATGTACCATGTATGATCAGCAATTGATCTTAAATCAAGGGGCTTTTCAAGATCGTATGCTTGTTGAGCTTGGCAAAGCAGCAGGCAAGACTTTTATGCCTTGAATCCTCAGAAATCAGCTTGCAGTCAAGGGGCTTTTGCCCAATTTCTGTTCGGGACTGTTGTATGCAGTGTTCGGGACTGTAAAAGTCCGGTTTTCACTCATTTGGACAGCCAGGAGAGCATTTATTGCTACTGTACCTGCTGGTACAGATTTGGCACAGCTTTGTGCAAGTTTTGGCATGGCTGTACACTGATTTGAGTGAGGAAAAGGTTCAATTTCAGTTGCTGTACTTGCCGGTATAGGTTTGGTACATCATTGGTGAGCACTTAGTACTACTGTACAGTACTTTGGAAGGGGAACAGAGCACATTTAAGGTGCTGTCCTAAATCTGCAGCAACCAGATTTTGCTGATTTCATCACATAAAGTGGGAGAAAAGTTGCATTCTTGCTTCCGCAGTGGGAGATAAAGCTTGGGAGAACAACTGTGAGCACTTGTGTGTTTTTGGTGCAGTGTTTGCACATTTTGCAGGGAGTCAGGCATTGACAGGTTGCATATTGCTATGGCAACCACAGGTGAAAGCTCTTCATTGCTTCACATCAAGAAGCTTGAAGGCTCACATAACTATGATATTTGGCAAACCCAGTGCTATAATGTGTTGCTCCAGAAGAAGCAGCACAAGCCTATCAAAGAAAGGGGTGTAATGCCCGCTTCTCTTACTGCTGAAGAGTGGGAAGATATGGATGAGCTGGCAAGATCTACTATCATGTTGTCTGTGTCAGACTCATTACTTTTCAGCATTCGTGAAGAGAAGACAGCTGGGGAAATGTGGCAGAGATTGCAGGACTTGTATGCCCAACAAAGTGCCTCAAGCAAAGTGTATTGGTTGAAGAAACTCATAGGTCTTCAGATGAAGGAAGGGGCGTCTATGACAGCCCATTTAAATGAGTTTAATGGTATTGTCAGCCAAGTTATAAATCAAAAGTTGGCAATGGACGATGAGTTCAAAGCCACCTTTCTCTTATGCACTTTGCCAGAGAGTTGGGACACATTCAGGACAGCCACTAGCAATTCGAATGCTATGCTGTCATATGCAGATGTTGAGGGTGCTCTTCTTCAAGAAGAGATGAACAGGAAAAACAACTCTGTTGGAAAGTCCAATGCAATGAATGCACGTGGGAGATCCCAGCAAAGGGGTAAAAGCCAAGAACGGGGAAGGAGCAAGTCTCGCTCCAAAAAGGATTTGGAATGCCATTATTGTGGCAAGAAGGGACACATCAAAAAGCAATGCTACAAATGGAAAAATGATCAAAAAGAAAAGGGAAAAGGCAAAGACAAAGACAAAGATGAAGCCAAAGATGTAAAGCCAAAGGGAAAAAGTGGAGTCAAGATTAAAGAAATCAATGTGTCACATGCAGGTGACAGTGAGGATGAGGTCCTATTTACGTCTGCACTTGATGCCCGTTCACTTCTTACAGGAGATGGTCATGGTATGCACTCATGGATCATTGATTCAGGTGCCTCCTTTCATGTCACAGGTTGCAGAGACTTGTTTGTCAGGTATACTGCTGGCAATGAAGGAGTGGTTTATTTGGGTGATAACCATGCATGCAAGATTCTTGGCAGAGGTGATGTGAGGCTTGTGTTTTCAGATGGCTCACAGCTTATGCTCCATGATGTCAGGCATGTGCCTGAGATCAAGAAGAATCTGCTTTCTACTGGACAGCTTGATGATGCTGATTATGTTACCACATTTGGTCGTGGAAAGTGGAAAATTAGTAAGGGCTCACTGGTTGTTGCCAGAGGCTCTAAGGTAGACACTCTTTACTTTATGCATGCAGGTGTTTGTCACCATGCTAATGTAAATGCAACCGAGCTGCCGGAAATCTCTATGTGGCATAGCCGGTTGGGACACATGAGTGTCAAAGGAATGGAGCAATTGTCTCGTTTGGGTTTCTTGCCTTCTCTAAAGTTTTCAAGTTTTCAGTTTTGTGAGCATTGTATATATGGCAGGCAACTGCAGTGCCCCCACAAGAAAGCTCTTGGACAGAAAGATGCTCAGTTAGAGCTTGTGCATACAGATGCATGTGAGATGCCTCAGCTTTCTTTGGGAGGGGCAAAATACTTTTGTGTCTTTTATTGATGATGCCACACGCAAGGTGTGGGTTTATCCTCTTCGTTTGAAGAGTGATACATTCTCAGTGTTTCAGAAGTTTGTTGCTCATGTTGAGAATCAAACAGGCAAAACACTGAAGGCTTTGCGTTCCGACAATGGGGGAGAGTATATGTCCAAACAGTTTCAGGACTTTTGTGATGCTAAAGGCATCAAGAGGGAGCTCTCTACTTCTTATGATCCTCCACAAAACGGGACAGCAGAGAGGATGAATAGGACCATTCAGGAGAAGGTCCGTTCTATGTTGTCACATGCTGCATTACCTCATGGTTTTTGGGCTGAAGCTGTTATGACAGCCGTTCATCTTATAAACAGGTCACCTAACACGAGGCTTGGTGGAAAAGTGCCAGAAGAAGTATGGACAGGGAAGCCTCCGTCATACAAGCACTTGAGAGTGTTTGGTTGCGTTGCGTACGTGCACATACGCAGGGAAATGCGCACCAAACTTGATCCTAAGTCTCACAAATGCATATTCCTAGGATATGGTGACAGAGGTGAAATGGGGTATAGACTTTGGGATCCCGTGAATAGAAAGATTATATGCAGCAATGATGTCATTTTTGATGAAACATGCATGTATAAGGAGCCTGCAAGGCAACAGGAGCCTGGCAGAGTCATCTTTGATGATGATGGACATCATGGACAACAACCAAGGGCTGTAAATCAGCCATTACAGCAGGAAAACCAGCCCTTAAATGGTGCTGAAAATGGTCCAAATGGACAGCCAGAGATGGCAGAAGATATCCCTATGGATATACCACAGTTAGAGGAGATACCGGGCATGATTTTTCAGCCTTATGGCATGGAACAGGAGCCACCAATGGGTGATATGCAGGCTGGACAGCAACCTGCAAATGATGGTCATTGGGTACGGAGGTCCACAAGACCCTCCAGAGCCCCTGACAGGTTTGTTCCAGGGGTTGACTACTTGATGCTCACTGACTGTGGGGAGCCCTCATGTTATAAGGAGGCTTTACAGAGGGCAGACAAGGCTCTTTGGGAGCGTGCCATGAAGTCAGAGATGGATTCTCTGCACAAAAATGGAACATGGAAGTTGGTGCATTTGCCTGTAGGCAAGAAGGTTTTGCCATGCAAGTGGGTTTACAGGCTCAAAGTTGCACCTGATGCAAAGCCAAGATACAAAGCCAGGTTAGTGGCTAAGGGCTTTAAGCAGGAATATGGTGTGGACTTTGATGAGATCTTCTCTCCAGTGGTCAAAATGACCACACTTAGAGCTGTGTTGGCTTTGGTTGCTCATGATGATCTGGATTTGATTCAGATGGATGTGAAGACTGCTTTTCTTCACGGTGATCTCCATGAGGAGATATATATGCAACAGCCAGAGGGTTATGCAGTAAGTGGAAAGGAGAAGCTTGTATGCAAGCTGAAAAAGAGTCTTTATGGGCTCAAACAGGCACCAAGAGAATGGTATCATAAATTTGATACATTCATGAAATCCCAGAAATTCAGGAGAAGTGACATAGATCACTGCTTATACACCAAGAAAGCTTTGGATGGCAGTCTATTGATCCTCATCTTGTATGTTGATGATATGTTGATTGCCGGGAAATCTCGTAAGGAGATGGATACCTTGAAGCAGAGGCTGCATCAAACCTTTGATATGAAGGATTTGGGTGATGCAAATCACATTTTGGGTATGCGGATACTTCGGGACAGAAATCAGCATATGTTGTATTTGTCTCAGAAGGAATACATTGGCAAAGTTTTGCAGAGGTTCAATATGGACGGGGGGAAGAAGACTAGTACTCCTTTGCCTCCATATGTGAAACTCAGTGCTATGGACAGCCCACAGTCGGATAGAGACAGGGCTGATATGGCCAAGGTCCCGTATGCTTCAGCTTGTGGCAGTCTCATGTATGCCATGGTTGCTACTAGGCCGGACATTGCATTTGCAGTGGGAGTAGTTTCTAGATACATGGCTAAACCTGGCAAGAAGCATTGGGAAGCAGTGAAAGGTGTCATGAGATACCTGAAGGGCACACAGGATATGTGCATATGCTTTGGCAAACAGGATGCATTAGTGCATGGTTACACGGATTCGGATTATGCCGGTCATCCAGATAACCGGAAGTCTACTACCGGTTATGTGTTTACATTCACAGGAGGTGCTGTGTCATGGATATCCAGGATGCAGAAGTGCACTGCCTTATCTACTACAGAGGCCGAGTATATTGCAGCCACAGAGGCTTGCAAGGAGGCATTATGGCTATCTCGGTTAGTGGTTGATTTGGGTTATACAGGGGATATTCCATTGTTGCATTGTGACAGTCAGAGTGCCATCCAGTTGGCAAAGAACCCTGTCTTTCATGCAAAGACGAAGCATGTGGATGTGAAGTATCACTTCATCAGAGAGGTGATAGAGAACAAGCAAATTCAGCTTGTTAAGATTCATACGGATGACAACCCGGCTGATCTGTTGACAAAGAGTTTGCCTCCGGAGCGGTTTGCTCATTGCAGACACTTGATGGGCACTTGATGGGTGATAGGCATTGGATGAGGCCAGTTTCAGCCTTGATATGGCCTTGTATATTATCATGTACATGCTGATTTTTTCTTTTCCTTCATTTAAGGGCACTTTGCCTTTAAGTGGGAGGTTGTTGGGGTAAAGGCATTATGCCCACCCTTATAGTGTGTACAAGCCCATAAGTTATAGTACATAGTACACTTAGTACTTTTAATGTACTAAGTGCACTATGTGTACTAGTGCAATATACATGTGTGATAGGGGAGTCACACACTCATCTATTGAGTTGGCTTATCCCCACAACTCTCTCTCTCTCTCTCTCCCTTGTTCTCTCTGTGTATGTCTCCCACATGAAACTCTAACCCTAATTCTCTCTCCCATTCATGCATCACCAGAAACGCATGGCAAAGATCATGTGGACATCAACTGCATCAAATCAAGAGGCATCGCATAATACCTCCCTGAAGGCAAGTACCAAATGCCAAGCTGAACTGCATGTAATCCACATCAATGCTTTGTAACTGCACCAATGATAAGCATAAGAAGAGGTAGCAGATATACGCATGTGTAAAGGCAACAGGATCCAGAAGTCATGCCTGTGAGACATGCAGTGTAAGGTCCAGAAGTGATACTCATCAATGGAGGATCTGATGAGGAAAAAATCAGCAATGGTAGGGCTGATAAAAGTAAAAATTCAGCAATGGGAAAATCTGAAAATGGGGAGAAAAAGTGGGATCTCGAGGCGGGCATTAGCCAATGCTATGAGAGGATAGGTAAACTTTCAGCGATGCCATGATCAGTGGCATGTATGGCAAGTGTAAAGATGCATAATCCCACAATGAATAATATACATGTGACATGTCAAAACCATGAGAGCAAGCCAACATTGGCCAAGTGTGTAAAAGGCACTCCCAGTAAACATCACATGTGAGAAATGTCAGAATATGCAGCGGAAATGACAACCAAACTTGGGTAGACAAGAGCAAGTAGACTGCAAAAAATAATCAGCACAAGAAACACAGAGAGATAGGTGTGTAAACTCTTCTCTATACACAAGATCCCGAAAAACTGAATGAGAAAGTGGTGGGGGCTGAGGGGCAATATATACAACTCCATGTGAGCAGTCGGCCAGCTTCAGATGGTGCCCACGACTGAGAAAAATGCCCACGACTGCTGAAAATAGCAGTCGGCTAGCTACAGATGCCTACGCCTGGACAGAACAAGTCGGCCAGCAGCCCAGATGCACACGACTGAAGAAAGTCCAGTCGGCCAGCATTAAAAATACGGGGAGTGTGGAAAAATGATATACGGGCGGGCACACCCACAACAAAGGCCCTGGTGTATACAAATAGACAGGAGATGACTTCTAACACCCCCTCTCAGCTCCTGGCTGTGAAACCAACCCCAGGGAGCTGGAGTGCCGCCTAAGCGTAGCCTGAGGTAGAGACTTCGTGAAGAGGTCCGCCGCATTGTCCTCCGTCGAACAATAAAGTAGCAAGATGTCACCCACCAAGATCTTCTCACGAACAAAGTGATACTGTATCTCTATATGCTTGGTCCGGGCATGGAAAACCGGGTTCCGAGCAATAGCTATACAACTCTGGTTATCACACTGGATGACTGTGGGCTCCCTATGTGGAAACCCCATCTCGCCTAGCAGCCTCCGCAGCCATACAACCTCACAAGCAGCACCACAAGCAGCCCGATACTCTGCCTCTGTCGAAGAAAGGGCAATAGTTGGCTGCTTCTTGCTGCTCCAAGAAACTGCTCTTGAGCCAAGGGTAAAAGTGTATCCTGAAGTAGACCTCCTCGTGTCTGGATCTCCTCCCCAATCTGAGTCACTCCAACCTTGGAGCTTGACTCCATTCCCTCCTGTGTAAAAGAGTCCCAGATCCTTCGTACTCTGCAAAAACCGCAAGATCCGCAATCCTACGTCCCAATGAGTCTTCAATGGCGTCTGCATAAAAGAGCTCAACAGCCCCACGGAGAAGCTCAAGTCCAATCTGGTGTTCAGCAACCAGATCAATGAACCAACCAACTTCCGGTACTGCGAGGCATCAACTGGCTCACAAGGATCTGTAACGGTTAACTTTGTGTTCGGGTCCATCGGCGAAGTAATAGGCTTGCAGTTCTCCATCCCAAAGGCCTCAAGCAACTCATGAACATACCGCTGCTGAGAGACGAAAAACTCCCTCTGGGTCTGCCAGATCTCCAATCCCAAAAAGAAGTGGAGTAAGCCTAAGTCGGTCATCTCAAACTCCTTTGACAAGGCAACCTTCGTCACTCCAATGTGCTCCACATGACCGCCGATGAGAATGAGATCATCCACATAAAGGATGATAAGTGTGACCATGCCGCGTTCCCGAAAGAGATGCAGGTTCGGATCTGCAACCGATCTCTGAAATCCAGTCCGAATAAAGAAGGAATCAATCTTCTGATTCCAAGCCCTGGGAGCCTGCTTAAGACCATACAAGGCCTTACGTAACCTGTAAACCATCCCTTCCGATCCTGGAACAATAAAGCCTGGAGGCTGCTCAACGTACACCTCCTCCTGCAAGTCACCATTAAGGAACGTCGATTTTACATCCATCTGGTACACGGGCCACCTCTGAGAAGAAGCAAGGGCAAGAACGGTCCGAATCGTGGTCATCCGCGCTGTCGGTGCAAAGGTATCCTCGTAGTCGATGCCTGGCCGTTGAGCATAACCCTTAGCCACGAGCCTGGCTTTGTGTTTGTCCACCGACCCATCAGCCGCGTACTTGGTCTTAAAGACCCATTTGACACCAATGACTGACCGCTTCGACGGCCTCGGTACCAACTCCCAAGTGTTGTTCTTCTCGATGGCGTCAAGTTCCACCTGCATGACTTCCCTCCAAGTATCCTGTGAAAGGGCTTCCTTTATGGAAGTGGGCTCTTTATCCCGCATGATACGAGACATCAGAGCATAGTTCACCTGAAGAAGCTCCGCCGTGTTGCTTTTATCTCGGACTCGATGTGATCTTTGAGGGCCGTCCTCTGTGGTCCACTCGGAGGGTAGCTCCGTGACACCCGACTCCCGAAGGGTGTCTAACAACCACCTAGGTACTCGAACAGATCGTGGAGCCTCCTGTGGTCGCGAGGGCTCAACTCCAGCTGCGGGCTCAACCTCCTGTGATGACTGAGGTGGATCAACTGGAGTGGTAGACTGGGAATCATCATCAGACTCCTCTGGATCTCCAAGAAGTGGCGGCTCCTCGACAGTGGATGCTGGAACATGCTCGTCAAAGACCACATCCCGGCTGATAACAATCTCGTTCCTCTCTGGATCATATAACTTGTATCCCTTGGAAAGAGAGTTATACCCCACAAATACCAGCTTGCGGGACTTGGAGTCAAGCTTCCCCCTTTGCTTCTTCGGAATATGTACATACGCGTCACTCCCAAAGACACGGAAGTGCGAGACATCGGGTTTCCTGCCAAAATATGCCTCAAATGGAGTCATATGGGGTACAGAAGTCGTCGGAGAGCGGTTAATGGTATGGACAGCTGTTGCCACAGCCTCACCCCAAAGTGGACGAGGAAGATCACGATGCTCCAGCATGGTCCTCGCCATCTCCACCACAGTCCTGTTCTTACGTTCAACAACTCCATTCTCTGAAGGCGATCCGGTATTGGCCAATTCCCTCTTGATGCCATGATCTGCACAAAACCGGAAAAATACAGTCGAGGAGAATTCACCTCCTTTGTCAGCCCTGAGAGTCTTGACCTGAAATCCAGACTCTTTCTCCACCATCACGTGCCAATCCTTGAACCGAGCAAAAGCCTCGTCCTTCTGGGAAAGAAAGTAGACCCACGTGAATCTGGTACAATCATCAACAAGCAGCATGAAGTAGAGAGATCCTCCCAAGGATGGTATCTGCTGTGGTCCACACAAGTCAGTGTGAATCAACTCCAAAGGTTTCAAAGCCCGCCTGGAAGCCTGCTTCGGAAAGGATTCCCTGTGCTGCTTACCACGTATGCAAGAACTGCAGCGTCCTTGCCTACTACCAACATCTGGCAAGCCAACCACCATCTGGTCCCGGAAGGCGCGCCGCAAAGCATCCACATTTAAGTGGCCAAAACGAAAGTGCCACAAATCTCCGACCTGAGAGCCTGTCAATGAGGAGAGTGCAGAGAGCTTGTAGATGCCATTCTCCACACCGCCTTCCCAAACAACTTTGCCTGTCTCACGGTCCCTTAGAGCAACTGAATGCTCCTCAAATTCCACCCGAAAGCCAGTCTTGCATACCTCATGCACTGACAAAAGATGAAAGCCCAGAGCAGGGACATAAAGAACTCGGGAAGCATGCTTGCCCCCCTTGCCGTCGGGAATAATCTCCATCCGGCCCTCACTATGTATCGGAATAGTGGAGTTATCGCCAATAAAAATACGACCTGACTACCGTTTCAGATCCAGGAAGAAGTCACGGGATGGAGTCATGTGCCTGGAAGCACCACTGTCGAGATTCAATTCCCGGGTATCCTTTGCGGTGAAGCCAACTGCCTCCTCGCTCGAAGATGATGAAGCATCGGAGTCCACCATCTCCAAGTGCACAAATGCCGGAGTCTTCGCAGCTGAGGCTGAGGAATCAGCACTCTTCCCTGTCCGCTTAGGGCACTTCCTCCAGTAGTGGCCTTTCTCGCCACAATCATTACACGATCTTTCGGCCTTCAGCTTCTCTCGTTCTGGATCAGGCTTCTTCTCGGAAGACTTCTCCGGTGAAGCCTTCCCTTTGCTCTTGTTGGCATTACGGCCTTTCGACCGTTGGCCAGTTAAGGCCACCGAACCTCCACCGTGAGGAGGGTTCGTGAAACGTTCCTCCTGGTCCAAGACCATTGGCACAAGCTCCTCCCAAGTAATGGTGCTGAGCCTGCCACTCGTGATCAACGAGGAATAGAAAGCGGAATACTGACCAGGCAAGTGGGAAAGTAACGTGATGGCCATATCTTCGGATGATATCTCTTTCCCAGCTTGAAGGACTTCCTGCTGAAGGGCCTGCAGCTTGTTAATGTGTTCCCGCATCGTCGAAGACTTTGCAGGGTTCATAACCCGCATCTGCATTTCCAAGGATATCCGCTTCATGGGTGACACCCTGTTGTACAAAGAAGCCAAGTGCTCCCATATGCCTCTCGCCAGCGTCATGTGCTTCACATGGTTGATCACCTGTGGTGTGCAATTGAGGAATATAAACGACCCGACCCTGGCGTTGACACGGTCCCACATGTGTGCCTGTGCCTCGCGGTCCTTCCTCGTCAATAATAACTCCCCTTCCTCAGCTTCCAGCCGTGGCACCCCTATGATAATAAAATCAGCAAGATCATATGACTCCAAAACTGACTCCATCATGACCTTCCAGATGCCGTAATTGGACCCGTCCAACTGTCGATCCACTGGGAACGTGGGGAGAGTCGGAATCTTCACGTGCTTCTCAGCCATCTCGAGTAAATCTGCCATCTCGGAGAGTAAACTGAAAGGGTGGGTGGGTGGGAAAAAATCTGAAAATCAGAAAATATGCAAGTGGCTGTCCAGCCCCTTTGCCCGCCTTCCTCTTGCACCTTCTCTTCCCGTTCAGCCCGAAACAGTCCACCGATCAGCAACATGTTGCTCCCCCTCTTGCTCAGAAAAACGCCCAAGATCTCCTAGAGCCTAGGGCTCTGATACCATGTTAGAATATGCAGCGGAAATGACAACCAAACTTGGGTAGACAAGAGCAAGTAGGCTGCAGAAAATAATCAGCACAAGAAACACAGAGAGATAGGTGTGTAAACTCTTCTCTATACACAAGATCCCGAAAAACTGAATGAGAAAGTGGTGGGGGCTGAGGGGCAATATATACAACTCCATGTGAGCAGTCGGCCAGCTTCAGATGGTGCCCACGACTGAGAAAAATGCCCACGACTGCTGAAAATAGCAGTCGGCCAGCTACAGATGCCTACGCCTGGACAGAACAAGTTGGCCAGCAGCCCAGATGCACACGACTGAAGAAAGTCCAGTCGGCCAGCATTGGGGTGCTCCTGGCATCACCTGGCAGCCCTCCAGCCACTAGGAAAAAATGGGAAAAATAGGGAAAAAATACGGGGAGTGTGGAAAAATGATATACGGGCGGGCACACCCACAACAAAGGCCCTGGTGTATACAAATAGACAGGAGATGACTTCTAACAAGAAAGTGACAATGTCAACACTGTAGAAACAATCCCGTTGCAAGGGAAAATAGCATAAAAGACATCTCAGTAGACATCACATAAGAGAAAGCGTCTAGCATAGACCAACATAAGGGTCAACAAGCATAAGTGACCATGAGGCATCACCAACTGCATGTGGGCAAGTAGAATCCCCCCTGAAGTGCATCTGCCAAACAATGCATACCATGGAGTATAGACTATAAAGCATAGTCATCAAAAGCAATGGCATCAGAAGACATCTCTGCAGGCAATGAAGATGTAAGTGTCAAGGCTGACACGTGTGGCCTGATTTGCACTTGTGGATGAAGATGCCAGCTTCTTCTTTTTTTCACTCTCAATACGCTTCTTGCATTCCTCTATGGAGTGCCCTGTTTTCCTGCAATAGTTACAACGCTTTTTCTTTTTAGGCTTGTCCTCTGTCTTGGGAGGATTCGATGGGCTAGGTTTAGGCCTAGATCTATTCCCACGAAAAGGAGCAACCATTGCTGACTCAGCAGACATCATGTTGTTCCTGTTGGAACGAGATTGCTCTTCACTGAGCAAGAGAGTCACAAGGTTGTCAAAAGTGACTGCATTAGGTGCATTGCCATCCAACAACCGCAAAGTGGTGCCAAATGTCTGATAAGAGTCAGGCAAGTTGCGCAAAACTGTCTGAACAAGATGGCTATCTGTCAAAACCTCATCAATGTTAATGAGCTGCTCTCGTAGGTCCTTCACATGCGTAAGGTATTGATCGATAGAGTCACCTTAGCATGCGGTTAGTCTCAAGCTTGCTCCGAAGGTAAGCTATACGAGCCTCATTACGACCTGAATACAATGCCGCCAAGGTATCTCAAGCATCCTTTGCAGTGGTGCAAGAACGAATGTGCAGAATGATATGCCTGCGGCACGAGAGAGCAATCAATGCATGGGCTTGAGCATCCCTAGCATCCCAAGTACGCTGCTGCTGCTGCTGAGTAGGAGAGGAAGATGAGGAGGTGGACCTGCAGGAGGATGAGCGGGAATCACTTCACCTTCCGTTGGAGCAGGTGCAAGAGGACGCTCTCAGTGCCATCCACATACAGCCATACATTAAGGGCGACCAAAACATGACGCATCATATAAGCCCACATAGGATAGTTGTCCCCATTGAGCTTGTCCTCTTGAGATAGCATTCCAAAGAGGTCATTATTACTGTTGGCCATGATAGCACAACAAATCTGTCACAAGTCACCACGAGTATGCAATGCCCAGCAAAGCCGTAAGAATGCGGGAGATAAATAGCAGGATAACCAATGGACTGAAAGGGAACTCCTTCACCACACGAGAAATACATATGCATGTCCCAAATCTACAAGTGTACTGCACGATGATGCAAATCTGTCAAAGTGTCCACAATGGCATACATATACTGCAGCAAACCACAAATGTATACATGTGCCGTGAAAAACACAATCAACTGACACCTGTAAGAGCTGCAAGTGCTCAAATCCTGGCAGATCAAATGTAAATTGGTTGAATGCTCCAAAAATGGGCTCAATGTAGAAAAGCCCTAATTTTTAGGCAACCAATTAGACCACATCTAAACTGGATTTGCACCTGTAAATCTGCTAATGCGTTTGTCACCTGTACCAAGCGCTGCAATGCCCAAAAATAGGGGGAAATGTCCCAATGCCAACCAAATGTGCCTGAAATACCCAAAATTGGGGGAAATGCCCCAATGCCAACCAAATGTGCCTGTAATACCCAAGAATTTGGAGGAAATGTCCCAATGCCAACCAAATGTCCCTGTAATACCCAAAATTGCCTGCAAATAATGCCAATTTTTGCAAAATCGAGTCAATTTTTACAAAATCCCCAAATTTCTAGTGCAATTATGCACCAAATCTACTGAAATCAATGCCAATGTGCGCCAATGTTGCAATTGTAGGCTCAATGGTGAAAAGCTCCAATTTTTAACAGGCAAAATGTGCAATTTCAGGTCAGAAAATTGCAAATCCCTCAAACCTTGCCAATTTTGGGTAGATGTGAAGGTGAATCTGAAGTTGCTTTGGGCAGTGCAGAGCGGTACACAGGTACGGTCGTACGGCGATACAGGGAGGCTGTACGGAGCACGGTACAGGGCGGCGGCGGCTCAGGCGGCAGTTGCCCGTGAGGGCGATGGTGGCAGCACTCAAGGCGGTAGGCGCAGGCAGTGGCAGCGATGGTGTCGAGGCAGGCGTAGACGGTTGCTGTTGCAGGTGGGGCAGGGCACCCAGATCTGAGGCGCAAGGCGGCGCAGAGGACGGGCGGCGCCAGATCTGGAGCGACGCAGGCGGCATGAAGCAGATTTGGGGCAGTTGGGCGTCACGAAGCAGATCAGGACCGGTGGCAGCGGCGGCGGCGGCGGATAGTTGAGGGAAAATTTGGCAGCGCACAGGGGTGGCGGCGGACAGCTGAGGTCAGATTTGGTGGCGCACAGGGGCAGCGGCGGCGGCGGCGTGGTGCAGTTGAGGGCAGATCTGGCGGCTCACATGGGCGGCAGCGACGGCGTGGTGCAGCTGAGGGCAGCGGGGCAAGGCGGTACAGTACGGCGTACGGACAGAGCGGCGGTGGTGTGCAGAGGCGGCTGAGGGCGGCGGCGGCAGGGTGGCTGAAGGCAAAACCCTAACCCTAATGCAGCAAAACCCTAATGCCCTGATGTGTGTAATAGGCTCAAGCTCTGAGGAGCAGCAGGGGGCAAACCCTAATGCTAACCCTAACCAAGCTCTGATACCAATGTTGGGTAGGAGGGAAGCTAGCGTGCACACACACACACACACACACACACACACAACCTCAAGCACACAGAAACATGAGTGCTAGAAAAGATGTACTCAATAATGATATGAAATGAAAGTACAAGTAAGTACTAAAACGCCTAGGGCAAAGTGCCCAACACACATAAGTGTGTTCACACGGGGAAAAAACCTGTGTCCAGTCACAGGGAAAAAGCCCAAGATCATGGCAAATATTGGATGGCATTTGTTGCGGAGTTCTTGCATGCTATAATGGTAGCAAGTTTTCTTAGGGCGCATTTTGGATACATCTTTGTTTCATCTTAGATTTCGAGATGAGAGAGGCTATCTCTTATTCATAGTTGTCAGGTACGATACCGTACAGGAAAATACGGTACGTTATAAAAATTTTTCTTATTGTACGATAAAATATGGTGCTTAAAAAAAATACTTATAAACTTACGTATTTCCAATTCTAGATATGGAGTATTTTAAAAAGGAGGGAAGCCTCATAGTACAAAGGAAGCTCAAACAGCCATAGATAAGCAAAAAAAAAAGACCATTACCTCCCAAGAAGTTTATTTTTTTTTGGGGAATTTTTTTTGAAAAGTCCGTACGAGTACGTATGGTATCGTACCGTACGGTATTCCGTACGATAAGCCGTCGTACGCTGTATGAAAACAACCCTGCTCTTATTGCATGTAAGATGGGATTTTTGGATATAACTTGATTATCCGGGGATTTTATCTTCTTGATGGGGCTTGAGTTTCTTTTTAGTGTGCAGATACAAAGCTGGAGGTGAGTATTATGGTTGGTTGCTTGGGAGACTTTCGTAACTTCGTATGGGATTTATGGTTTATTTCGAGAAACTTAGAAATAAACCACCCTCTTTGGGGGTTTATACTAATCTTTTGTGTTTTGTGTTTAGGAGATTTGTGGGGTTGTAATAGTACCATGAGTTTCTATAATGATTTGCATGAACTTGGTGATTATTAGGTACAAGACATTTAGCGAGACGTGTTATGTACGTGGAGCTAATCCTTGGATTAGCATGCCTAATCTAGCAACGTTAGGGGACCCTAGGATTAGGAGATGGTTCAGAATTAATAAAACAAGGCTAGTGTGGCTATCTATAACACGTTAGCTATTTATAGCGCGAGTTATCACTATATAAGTGATACCTTGGGTTATTATTCTGTAGTCAGTTGTGCGGTGCACTTCTAATGGGTCTATGCCTAGACCAGAGTTTCTACTTCTGCCGTGGACATGGCATATCACAAAGTCTTGCCGAGGGCCCCTATGGGCAGGCACGCCAGTGCAACCGGCATGTATATGTGGAGTGGAACCTTAGCCGGTGGATCGAAGTACAGATCCTACGGTTGGGTGGTGAGCTTGCTTGCACCCCTTTTATTCGGTTTTCTCTAATCTTGTGTTGGAGATATTGGTTAGACAGGCCTGGAGGCCTCTTACACTCCCAAACAAGGTTCTTACTTAAGGAGCTAGATAATATAGGTACAATGTTTTGATAGATGGGGGTTATGCGAACCACATGTGCATTATGCATTATGCATTAACATGTTGCTTGGCATATGCTTTGCATGTGTGGGCTTGTTTTTTGGAATGATATTACCTAGATTTATTGCTTTGTGAAGGTCCACCGGGCTGGGGATGCCTGGGAACCCCGTGGACGCATGCGTGCATAAACGTGTCTGGATGTGACATAGTGTATGTTATGAGTATTGGGGGAGGTAAATATAGTGCTTTATAACTAATGTGAATGGTGTAGGTTCTCACTGCTATTCTCAAGACTTTGTGAGCCGTCTCCATGGAGTCAAACTCCAGGTGGAGGTAACTCTGGATTAGGAGTTGAACATTAGTGATGCATTCCTATTTGTCAATGAGATTGACAAGATGGCTGTGACTGTGGATTTGGTTCCAGAGACTGCCAACGAGAGTAATGAATTTCTTGAGGACGGTTTGAGTGAGTTGCTCCTAAAGATGACAATCAGAGATGTTGATCACAAAGTATACCATGGAAGGAAGGAGAGGAGAGGGAAAAAGGGGGAAAGGCAAAAGAGAGCAATGGGAAAATAAGGGTGCACGTTTGGCGCAATCTATGCCCAGCTGTATGTTCCTTGGTGATCTTGAAGTTTTTAGTGACTCTTAAAGAATGCTGAACTATCCGTTTTTTGTTTTTTTGTGTTGCAAGAATTTGTATTGAAAGTAAATTTACTTTCGGCAACTCACAGATGTAGCATTTTAAACTGTTGCACTTTCGGCAACTCACAGATGTAGCATTTTAAACTGTTGCACAATTACTTTTTAGAAATGAGTTCTATCAATTTGTGACACAGATAATTATTGTGGATGATGGAAGCACAGACAATACAGTAAAAGTGGCCTTTGATTATGTCAGACGACACACTTTGGATCATGTTCGGGTTCTCAAGCAAGGTACAAATTTTGGCAAAGGTGCAGCAGTGAGAAAGGTGTGCAACTTTTTTCTGCAGCTGAGATCATGAGCTCTCTTTTGCTTTGTTGTTCTGCACAGCTTTTGTAGTTACACGTACACACCCACATATGCGGGCATGCACATGCACATACATAAAGATGTCAAGTCCCCTTTTTCTTAATATTACATGTATTGTAGCTAGAGGAGTTCACATAGGCTGCGGATTTTTTGTGTGAATACTTTTTATAGATCATTGGCCATTACATTATGTTCATATGTTTCTTCAAGAGTTGTAATGATCGTATCTTTCAGAGAATGTACGTTTTTACCATCCCATCTAACTTGCCACATTAAAACTGTTACCTTTTGAAGGGGATGCTTTGTGCAAGAGGTGATCTTCTTCTTATGCTTGATGCTGATGGGGCTACCAAGATCACAGATCTCGAGAAGCTGGAAATTCAGGTTGGATCTTTTTGAGAGAGGTGTTTTAAATTCCTCAGCAGAAGTTGTCCAACCTCAGGAAAAACCTATTTAGCAACTTATGCTTGGGTGTTGATGAGAACAAATAGCAGCATCTTCTATCTTAGTACTACTAGTCATCATGTATCACTTGTGGTCTTATGGGCCAATTTGGTACCCATAGACCTCAAGTCTTGCGCTGCTTAGGACAGGATTTAGCTTTTATACACTCTCTCTCTCTCTCTCTCTCTCTCTCTCTCTCTCTCTCTTTGTGGATTGCTGGCATAATGGTTTCGGTGTCAGGTTGATCCCGGGTTCAAATCCTTGCCAAGCCCCCTCGTGGGCTGTCTCATGGGGTGTATATGTTCGGCTGGCTAGTGCCGTGCGTTGAAATTCCCATCATCATCCTCTCTCTCTCTCATGGCGTGAAGCTGCGCAGCCCCCCCCCCCCCTCTCTGTTCGCGCTGCGCGCTGGTTGCCCTGGTTGCTGCTTCCGCCTCCCAGTTTCCAGTGCACAGGTGCAGGCGTGCTGTGCCTTTGTTGCCCTGCTTCCGCCTCCCAGTTTCCAGCGCACAGGCGCAGGCGCCCTTTGCCGTGCTACGCGTGCCCGCCTCTTTGCCGCGTTGCGCCCCTACTTCCCTGCTGTACACAGGGGCCCTTGCCCTGCCTCCCTTGTCAGGCTCCTCCTGTTCATACACTGTGTGTCTGCTTCCCTTTTCCCACCTGCCCTTGCTCAGGCCCCCAAGGCAGCAACTAGGGGGAAATAGCACAATGAACCTACAGGAGCTGGAGGCATACATCAAGATAGTAGAGGACAACACCAAGAAATTACTGGGCAAACAAAAGAAGGTGCTGGACAGGGTTCTGAACCAACATGAAAAACAGTTGGAAGGTGTCACCAATTGGCCGACCATTTGGTCCATCTCTAGTTTTTGCGTCTCGTTCACTTGAGGCCAGGCCGGTGTCTTGTGTGAAGAGGCCAGTATTTTGCTGACATGGACGGGAGCCAGACTGGTGCCACCCGTGTGTTAGCAGGATGGTGTCGTATGGACGGGAGCCAGACTGGTGCCACCCGTGTATGACCTGGACTGTGTTCGACCCATGGGATTGTCACGCCATGGAAGAGCCAGTATTCGTGCCGTGTTTTGCCTATGGGACTGTCACACCATAGGGAGACTCGTGCCTGGAACTGTGTCTTACCTATGGGACTGTCACTCCATAGGAAGACCAGGTTTTTATGTTTTTATGTCGTGCCAGTTTTGTGCCGACAGATATTTTGTACTTGTTCCATGAACGGGAGATATATCCATGTTACTATTTGCACATGCACACATGATTTGCATGTTTGAAACTGTTTTCACATGACATGTATTTTTGTGTTTGCCTGCTTGACGTGTTACTTACTGAGCGGGGACGCCTGCCAGTGAGTCGTGAAGTCTGCTCTGTATTCTGACGAGCTTTAGTGCATGTGAACAGGTGGTAAGTATATCGCTTATGTTGTTTTTATTATTTTATTTCTAACCTTTAGTTTTATAAGGTTAAGTGTTCACATTCACTTAAATGTGGGCACCCCCTTTGGGCACCCACTTAGGGGCCAAGGTGGGGAGCCCCACTTAAGTGAGTGTGGGGGTGGGCATGGTCACCTACCCATACTCCCCACCCACATGCAAGCGTAGAGAAACTCCACTTTAAATTTATAAAAGAAAACCTCCTCCTTCAAGCGTGGATCATCACCACCCGGCGGATCGCTTCTTTCTTGCGTTTATTCACCAACCGCGACTCTCTCTCTCTGGCGCATGTTTTCATGAAGGCGGCTGCTTCTGTACCCTCTGCTGCTGGCTGCGCCTCCTCTTCTACAGGCGGCTAACGCTGACTGCAGGTGCGCTTCACACAAAACAGAACTACTGTAGGTGGCCACCTTCATACAGTTACGCTGCCCTCTACAGGCGACTCTCTTGGCCCTGCAGGCTGCACGTTTTCACCAGCAAACTACCCTTTCTTTCCTCTCCAACAGGCGGCTACTTTCCCCTGTACAGCAGCTGCACTTTTGTACCATCTGTGGCGGCTGTACCCACTACTCGTGAGCTGTCCACTATACAAGACAGCAGAACAGACTACAGGCGGTTGTATTGGCCTAGACAGCTGCGCCAGCTTGTCATATGGGCGGCTGTTTACTTTGCACTACAGGCTGCACCCGTTCTCTTTCTCAGCAGGCTGCGTGAGCTCTCTAACAGGCGGCTGCATACACACAGGCTACATTGCCTTGTTCTCTTGCAGGTAGACGAGGGCCATCTTCAACAACTATTGCACTTCCTTTCCATAGGCGGTGTTTTCTTTCTTCTAGAGGCTACATCTTGGAATTCCACTCCAGTAGCTACACACACGAACACCTCGTGTATTGGTCTACAATCTGCAACCTTCAAGTAAGTGAATTTCAGATTTAAAAGTATTTTGTGTTAAATTTAATAAGGGATTCCCGACTCCCTTTACGGCCACACCCGTTCGGTGCCGGGTTGTCCAAGCTCTATTGGAGAACCTCGGTCCAAAGGTGCTGAGATCGGGAGAGCCAGGCGTTAGTACGAGAGCGCCTGTTTGTGCGTGGTCTCGGAACACCAGTGAGGCGCTCTCCACGGAGTCCAGTGAAAGCACAGGACCGTAGAGATTGGACCACACTAGTGGTCGTTCTGCTTCGAGCTTCTACATCGAATTTCGACTTCGAGCCTACTTGTTTGGTACTGTTTTCATATGTACATGGACATCATCTGGTTCTTGGAACCCATGGAGCATTGTATTTATTAAATACTCCCAATAAATATATCATATATTGAGGGGGGGGGGGTCGGCCCGTTCCGTCCCCAGTGCTGGTGTCCATCTTTCCATTTCATTTCATTTCAATTTCAAGTTGTATTAAGTTGTCCATTTCAAATTTGTGGTTTTAAAGTTGTGCTATTAAGCGTGTGGGTGTCCAACGGAGTCTTTCCCACTTGACGGGATCGGTTTCATGGGTATCAGAGCACGGTTGTTTCCCTCTTCCTAGTGGGGAAACGAACCTGTGTACTGGACATCCCGCTTTTAGCAAACTTAAAACACAATGGACAGCCAAGGCAACCCTTTGGAAGTGCTAAATTCGAGGGGTCCATCTAGTGCCTCTCATGGGTCTGATGCCCTGCGAGGTAGACACAAGCCCCTTGAAAGGGTTATTGATAGTGAATCAAAGGGTCAACTGTCTCCAGGAAAGACAGTTATGCTTGAACAAGAGCCTGATGCTATGAGGGCTGAAATGGAACATATGAGAAAACTTTTGCAGGCTCAAGAGCAAGAGTTAAAGTTTTTGCATGAAGATCCCCATCTGCAAAGTGCTATTGAAGCCAGGAAGGCTGATGCTATGGTAGATGTAACTTTTGAATCAATGACTCGTGAAGTGGGCAAGAAACCAAGGGAGTTGGCACTTGCCTACCTCCTCCGCAAAGGTGATATCAAAGAGGGGGATGACGGAGAGCTGAAATTCAGAAATCCACCTCGTTTGAAGCATGGAGATCCCGCATCCCAAAGGCTGAAATCTTTTATGCAAAAGGAAGAGGTGACAGTCACCTCTCGACATGCATCCTCTCCACAAGGCACAAAGCCTGACAGATATATGTATGCCATTGCTCATGGAGGGCATGAAAGTCACATGTATGCAAGACATGTAACTCATGGTGACAGGTCTGCTTCTAGAAAAATTTTACCTTCTGAGTTGTCTCATGGAGAGACAATGCCATATGTAGGTAAGTCACATGCATCTGAGTTTCGAGTTCGTGGAGCACATGCCACCGTGCCCCATGAAACTTCTATGACGGCCCATGGAGCCCATGCAGATAGGGCTGCCCCGTTGGATAAGGGGTAAAGAAAAAGAGAAGACCATGAGCCTCATGCCAGGAAGCTCAAGGAATTCAAAGCAGGTGACAAATCTGTTAAATTTGATGCTTTTCATGGTGAACATGATGCTTCTAAGGTATTAGCATTTGTGGCATAGTTTGACATTGCTTTTAGCGATGAGGACTTCACAGAAAAGTCAAAGGTGTGCCATGCTAGCATGTTTTTGAAAGGGACTGCTGCTCATTGGTGGATCACTGAAAAGATCACCAAGGATCCCATTTCTACTTGGAAGGAATTCAAGGATAGATTTTATGCTCAGTTCTTGCCACCCAATGCAGAGCAAACTCTCACTCAAAAGTGGGACAGGTTGGAGCAAAGAGACAATGAAAGCGTACAACAGTATGTTAACAAATTCTGGAAAGTGTTGCTGGAAGTGACTCCCTTTATGCAAATTACTGAGGATGAAAGAAAGAGGAAGTTTCGTTCTGGACTGCAACCAGCATATCGATCGGGCATTGAATTGCACCCGAAACATACGTTGCAACAACTCACAGCTTCTGCTCTTGCTACGGAGCAATTGGTGCTCAAGATTAAACAGGATCAAGGAGGTTCAAAGGGGAAGGACAAGGCTGTCCCAAATCAGCAAAAGGGTGGACAGCCACCTAAAAAGAACTTCCGGGAGCCCTACAAGGGTGGTAAAGCTGAAAATAACACATCTAAAGAACAGGGCCCAAGGAAGAACAAATTCGGCTTAACCCCGGAGCAAAGAGAGCAATATGCCAAGGATGGAAAATGCTTTTCTTGTGGTAGCAAAGACCACATGTTTCGACAATGCCCAGATCGCAAACCAAAGCACGAGGACAAGCACACCAAGGCTAATGTACATGCAGTTCCTGATGTTCAAGGAAATACAGGTCATGATGCAAAAGAGCGAATGGTTTGCAAGGCTTGGGGGCAAATCAAGGATTAGCCCGCACTATTCATGTTTGATGACTGTGCAACTGACAACTTCATCTCTATGCAAATGGCAACTGCATTGGGTATTGAGGTTGAAAACATGGGACCTCAGATTGAAGCCGAAGCTGCATTTATTGGTAAAGAGGTGCAGGTTACCCCTTTGATAGGGAAGTTGCGCATCCATATCCAGGGCTACCTTGATAATGAGCATTTCCTAGTTGCTCCACTGAATGGATGTGATGTATTGTTGGGCAAGCCATGGCACCATAGGCTTGAGCCCCGCAAAGACTACAAGTCAAATATGATCTCTTTTATGCATAAACGCCGCATGCATTTTATTGATGCTGGCAAAGAAGGGGATTCCATCCCACTTGTATCACACATCCAAATTAATAAAGCAATGAAAAAGAGTCTTTCAGCGTACTTGGTTTTTGTGCGTGATAGTCTTGTGCCAAATCATCAAAATGTGGATGCTATGTCTGATGATAGGCTGAATTTTCTTAATGCATTCAACGACTGTTTTGTTGACTCGTTGCCAGGTGAATTACCTCCCCAAAGGCCCGAAGATCATCGCATAGATCTTGTGCCAGGTAGTTCTCCACCCAACAAACCCGCATACCGAGTGAGTGCTGCACAACAAGAAGAAATCATGAAGCAGGTAAACGAGCATCATATGTGGTCCAGTATTGATTGTTCCTGACTTGCACAAGTCATTCCTGGTTGAATGTGATGCTTGTGGTGATTGCATAGGAGCTGTCCTAAATCAAGAAGGGCATGCAGTTGCATACGAGAGCCGTCGTTTGCATGATGCTGAGCTTCATATGGATATCTATGAGAAAGAGCTCTTGGCTGTAATTCACGCCTTAAAGATTTGAAAACACTACCTTCTTGGGGCTGAATTTGTAGTCAAGACAGATCATCAAAGCTTGAGATACTTTCTATCTCAAACCAAGCTTTCAGAGAAGCAGATGAGAATGGCAAACTTTCTTTCCATGTTTCATTTTCAGATTGTGCATACCCTAGGAAAGAAAAATGTGGTGGCGGATGCACTATCTAGGAGGCCTTATGTTGCTGCAGTCTCAGTGGCCTCTCATGGAGACTTATCTGCTATGAGAGATTTGTATCATTTGAATGCTGATTTTTGCCATATATGGACTGATTTGATGGCTGGTCATTCACATGCCTCTTATGTTATCAACGAGGGTTATCTCATGAAGGATAATTGCCTATGTGTGGTAAAGGATTTGCGTCCAAAGGTTATGGACGAATGTCACACTCCACCTTATGCTGATCATAGAGGTATTATGCCTACTACTCATATGATTCAGAGGTATTTCTTTTGGCCGAGCATGCGTAAAGACATTGAGGCTTATGTGCGTGCATGTATTACTTGCCAAAAGGTGAAATTTGACAGGCAAAAGCCTCCAGGTTTGCTTCAGCCATTGCCTGTTCCCTCACAACCTTGGGAAAGTATCACGATGGATTTTATTATGGATTTGCCTAGATCCCAGCATGGGAATGATGCTATTTGGACTATTGTGGACAGGTTTAGCAAGCAAGCTCACTTCTTGCCCGTCAAGAAAACCATCAAAGCTGATCATATGGTAAAGCTTTTTCTTGCTAATATTTTCAAGCATCATGGTATGCCTAAATCCATTGTTGGGGATAGAGATCCCAGGACTACAAGCCTATTTTGGAGGGCTTTGTTTGATAATATGGGTACTAAACTTGAGTTTTCATCAGCTTATCATCCCCAAACGGATGGCCAAAGTGAAGCTGCAAATTCAGCCGTGTTGGATTTGTTGAAATGTTATGTGGCAAATCAAAAGACTGCATGGGAGAAGTATCTTCCACTTGTTGAGTTTGCCTACAACAATACAATCCATGCCTCCACAGGAAAGGCTCCGTTTGAGATTATTTATGGTAGAGTGGTATTGCCACCCATCCTTCATACTAAGGATGAGATATTTGCAGCTGATGAATATGTTCGTGACTTGGATGTTGCCTTTGGTCAGGTGCGGACAACCATTGTAAGATCTCAGGATAAGCATAAAATGGCTGCTGACAAGCACAGAAGGGACATGGAAGTCAAAGAAGGTGATTGGGTATTGTTGAAATTTGAGAAGGCTAGGCTTCGGAAGAGGCCAGGACGAGAAGGATCATATCCTAAGCTTTCTCCTCGCTATTATGGACCCTTCAAGGTGATTCAGAAGATCAATGAAGTGTCCTACAGGCTTGCTCTACCTAGTCATTGGAAGATTCACAATGCTTTTCATGTGAGTCTATTTCGGAAATATGTGGGGCCAGATCCTAAAGAGCCTGTCACAGAAGATCCACCAGAGATTGAAGAGCTTGAGGCCTCCGCAAGGAGATACAGGGAAAGAACAACAAGATTGAAGAACTGACAGCCCAAGTGAACCACCAAGAAGAGGTGATTCAGATGTTGAAAGAGACCCAGATGCAACAAACAGGAATGCCAGAAGCTGCCCCAATGATAGGGGAACTCCGGGCAGAAATGGAAGCCATAAAGGCTACGGACAAGGACCATACAATGGAGGAAGGGGAGCTGAATATTCAGGAGGGTATAAGGACTGACTTGGAGCAGTTGAAAGCTGCGAGCGATAAGGTGCGGGAAGAACTGTAGACCACTAAGAAAGATTGGGTGGAGGTGGTGAAGAAGCAGAAACCCCCGCAAAGCATCATATATGAGACTCTCGAGGAGGAGAAACGTAGGAAGGATAGGGCCCTCCATGTACGAGTACGGGGGCTACAGGCGGGGGCTTCCCCAAAGGAGGATGCCATGACACTTTGCCGGATGCTAGGAGGGGACGGGATCCCCCCCCCCCCCCCCCCTTTGCAGATACATGGAGGGCAGGAAAGGATATGACACGAGACGACCCCTCATCATTAGATTCCCTGATGCCACCAGTAGACTGGCCTTCTTAGACAGACGGGCTGCCCTCAAGGGCACACAGGTGTACATGGGAGAAGATCTCACTCCAGCACAGGTGGCACACCGGCGTGAGGCGATGGTGACTGTTCACGAGGCCCGCAAAGCAGGCAAGTGGGCTATCTACAGAGATGGTAGAGTCATTATCACTGAGCGCCGTCCCAAATAGGGACGCAGGGTCTATGAGACCAAACACCTGGGGTTGGCAGTATGGAACTGCAATGGCATGCTGTGGTCGAATCCAAGAGGCTTGAGCGAGATTCTCACAGGCAGGGATGTCATTTTTTATACAGAGACTCATCAGAGCCCTGAGAGGGGCTTACCATACATAGCCGGGTATGAGTGGGAGTCAGCGTTTCGAGGCGAGACCCGCACATCAGGAGGAGTACGTGGCTCTGGGGGGGTAGCTGTCCTTTTTAGATCCCATCTCCGACAGATTCTCAACATCGTCCGGAAGGACGAGGATGCACAATATCTTTGGGTGCGGCTACAGCTTAGCAGGGACAGAGTCATCCACATTGTTGTGTGTTATTTTCCACCACGCCACTCCCCTTACGCCGCACAGCTTGGCCAGTCACCGTACTTACCATTATATGAGGATATCATGGAGTTCTCACAGTTGGGGGAAGTCCTCCTGCCCAGGGATTTCAACGCTAGGACGGGAAGTCAGCAGGTCCCACTACTTGATCTAGACGACCCTATCAGACTACATGAGCTGGACATCACTGACACAGGGCTGCAGCGATCATCACAGGACCGTGAGGAGGTCATAGTGTACGGGAGAGATTTCTTAGAGCTGGGAGCTGCACATGGTCTCGTTATCTATAACGGGATGTCCCGATGGCCATCCTCCGACACCCTCACCTCCTTCCCTCGCTCAGGAGGTACTAGCATTGTGGACTACCTTATGGGATCTCCGACTTTGGCACACCTTATCCCCGACTTCTCCATTCGGCCACCCCCTTTTGAAGTTGACCATGCCTACCTCTCTTTCACTCTTACCTGCACACCACCCGTCCCTCCACCACCCACCCCCATCTCACATTACACTCAGGTCCTCTTTGATCACGAGCTTGACCTTGTTTACTCCAACCACATCTACCGCCAACTCCAGGATGTGGAACCTATTGTCCCCCTATCCACCCTCACATCGCAGCTCACCACCATACTCGCACACATCTGCCACCGCTTCTTTCATCTGCACGCGGCGGTCTACCGCCAAGCCACCTTGCGGTTCCATGCCCCAGAACTGTTCGTATGATGACGAATGTCGGACCACACGCTCCCGTCTTAAGCATGAGTTACGGATTGGGCAAATCACGAAGCGCCAAGCGCAACGGATTTCTCAACGGCTCACCCAACACAAGAAACGGGAGTTCTATGCTCGGAAAGAGGATGAGTTATACGGACTTTTCTTAGGGCAGTGCAAAGAGGCATGGAGAAAACTCCGAGAACATCGCCGTCCCACACCTTTCACCTGCCCGGACACATGGCACTCCTATGCATGCTCCCTCTATCATATCCCCCATTAGCCACCCCTACCCCCACCACCAAATCTCCACCTTCTTCACAAAGGGCATGGTCCTCAAGGCCATTCGTAGACTACGCAATGGGCGAGCCCAAGATCATGGGGGACTCACTGACGAGTACATCTCGCATGCCCATGATACCCTAGCACCCCTACTAGCCTACATATTCAATAGAGCCCTTTGTGAAGGATTTCCACCCTCTTGGTCCACCAACACCATCACCCTCATCCTCAAAGCCGGAGATCCACTTGATCCTAATAACTACAGGACGATCGTGTTTGGCCACACATTGGCCAAACTCTATGGATCAGTGCCAGAGGCGGAGCTCAGTTCATTTGCAGAGAGCCAAGGATGCAGAGCCTTAGGATAGGCTGGCTTTCGGAGGAGCTACTCTACCCTTGACCATATCTTCACCCTCCGTGCCATCATCGAGGAGGGTAGAGCATGACACGAGAGGATTTACTGCTGCTTTGTGGATTTCCGCAATGCTTTTGATATTGTACCCCGAGCCCGCCGCCTCTTGCACCGTCTACAGGAGATCTGAGTCCCATCTGACATGTTTTGGAGCATCATCGCCCTCTATGAGTTCGTCACCGGACGAGTGAGAGCCATAGGAGGTACATCACAAGAGATTTCCAACACTATTGGGGTGAAACAAGGCTGCCCTCTATCACCCACTCTTTTCGGCCTCTACATTGATGAGATCTCGAGCTTCATTGATGGATTTTAGGCGGGGCTGGTTCCACACTGGCAGGCATATTGATCCCCATACTACTTTATGCAGATGACATCGTCCTCTTCTCAGACTCAGCCGAAGGGCTTCAGAGCCAGTTGGATGCCTTACATGACTTTTGCACTCAGTGGGACCTCTTTGTTAACCTTGGTAAAACCAAGGTAATGGTCTTCAATACCTCTCGCCCCGTCAAACATCCAGATTGCGCTTCACATATAAAGGGGATCCTGTGGAGATTGTCTCATCCTATGTCTACCTTGGTGTCAATTTCAGTGGCCCACACTTTACCATGCTTCCCGCAGCACATGCCAGAGTGACGCGGGGATATGCAGCCTTGAGCTTACTTGAGCGGCAGTGCTTCCAGGCACATTTCCAGGAGCCTAGGACGAAGGGCTGGCTTTTTGACACCCTCGTCACACCAGCCTTGATGTATGGAGCAGCTTTCTGGGGGCTAGATTTATCCGATGAGGATTGGCAGCGAGTTGAGAGGCCCCAGGTCATGAGCATCTTCAGCGTATGATCTGCAGCAAACCATCAGTCCCACACCAGATTATCCAAATAGAGTTTCGATGGTAGTGGAGGCACTCTTCCAGACAGTCACATACCTCCATCGCATCAGTCACATGGATCCCCACAGGTACCCGAGGCTTGCCCTGGAGTCCTCCAGATAGCTAGCACTTGAGGGGCACTCTGGAGTATGGTATGCACTAGTTTCCACTTGGTTCTCAGTATATGGGCTCTGCATGGACCGCCTACCCCCCCTTCAGTACAGTTTGGACTCCCTTTTTTTCCGGTTGTCTCACAAGGATACCAACCGGGTTATCCGGTCAGATCTTCGTAGCCTCTACACACATTGCACATGGATCACACCCCCGGAGCTCCCCACGAAGATGCACTTTTACAGAGACCACTTCCTCACACTCACTGAGGATGGATTCATCCAGCAGCTGGGCTACTTGAGTGTTCACATGTCCCATGCCATGCGGATTGCGATTGGCCAGATACGGGTGTCTTCCCACCGCCTCAGAGTGGAGACAGGTAGAGCTGAGCGCATCTTCAGAGCCAGGAAGCTCATACGGACACCCAGAGAGGAGAGGATATGCCGACTATGCCACACAGAGGTTGAGACGGAGGAGCATTACATATGATGCTGCCCAGTATACTATGAGATCCGTGGGAGGTTTCACTATCTATTTCGTGAGGGATTCGGTCCACTCTCTAGGATCATTAACTTCTAGGACCAGTGTTGCCTGGGCCTCTTCCTGCTTGAGCTCCGCAGACACAGGGACATCTTCTTGAGACACAGGCCCCAGCCACCCCGCCCCCTCCCTCGGCAGCCAACCATCACCAATTTCTGCTTGAGCTCCGCAGACACAGGGACATTTTCTTGAGACACAGGCCCCAGCCACCCCGCCCCCTCCCTCGGCAGCCAACCATCACCAATTTCTTCCGGACCTAGGAGGTGGAGGACACCGACATAGTGGATCTTGTGGACCCTCCACACGAGCTGCTCTGGACCTACCTCGCCCAAGAGGAGTTACCTCGGACCGAGCCTCTGCACTCTAGCGTGCCCGACGCCCTCGACCCCCCCATCGGCCACGATCACCTCATTAGCTCTAGGTCCAGGACATGCTCCGCCACCATCGAGCTACCTTTCCATGTGACATAGCTGAGGGAGACCTCTCGGCCATACTTGTCAGCCCCATGCTTGACATTTTGGAGAGTGGTATACCATCTACTCGGAGCTGATGTTGCTCCCATGTTTTTATGTTCTTAGTATTCCATGATGAGTTTCCATGGACAGTTTTGTATCACCCCAGTGAGATAGCTATATTTATGTTTTCTTTCTGTTTTATTTTCCATTCCATGATGAGATATGCCATGGACATTATTGTATCACTTTGGTCTCATAGGCCCATTGGGTCTCTCTCTCCCCAAGTTTATGATCTTCAGTTTACACATGGAACTTCTGTAACGCCTTTTTATCTCATAGACCTGTTGGGTCTTAGTAGACGTTGATAAAATGTGTGTGTGTGTGTGTGTGTGTGTGGCAAGTGGGCTGTTGGTACTCACAGGTGACTCACTGCATGTTGGAGCTTGGAGACTTAAGACCCGACCGACCGAAGAGGTCCACACGGGACTCATTGTGACATTTAGATGGCTAACTGCCTCTAGGCGCTCACAGGTGTCTCACACTGCACGTTGGAGAGCTGAGACCCTGCTCAAGAGGTCCCATGCGAGATCTAGTGTTAATCATTCAGAAAAGAGCTGGGCCTACTCTCCACTAGGAGAGGGGACTTTTGTGATCCTGTATGTCTCCAGAGGAAATCGTCAGTTCACTTTGTAACCCTGGCAGTCTCCGATGAATGATAGGTTCTCTTAAGGGGCTAGCGATTCTAGGGTTTCCATTCTGTTTTGGATTTTTTGTTAGTACATCTCTCTCTCTCTCTGCCCAAAAACGAAGATGCACTTCTACAGAGATCACTTCGTCATGCTTATTGAGGATGGATTCATCCAGCAGCCAGGCTATCTAAGTGTTCACATGTCCCATGCCATGCAGATTGCGATTGGCCAGATATGGGTTTCATCCCACCGCCTCAAAGTGGAGACAGGTAGAGCTGAGCGCGTCTTCAAAGCCAAGGAGCTCGTACGGAGACCCAGAAAGGAGAGGATCTGCCGATTATGCCACATAGAGGTTGAGACAAAGGAGCATTACATATGCCGTTGCCTAGTATACTATGAGATCCACGGGAGGTTTCACCGTCTGTTTCATGAGGGATTTGGCCCACTCTCAAGAATCATTGACTTCCTGGACCAGTGTTGCCTAGGGCTGTTCCTGCTTGAGCTCCGTGGACACGGGGACACTTTCTTGAGAGAGCTTTGGCCCCAGCCACCCCGACCCCTCCCTCGCCAACATACCATCACTAGTTTCTTCCAGACTAGGGAGGTGGAGGATACCCATACAATGGATCTTGTGCACCTACCTCTCGCCCTAGAGGAGTTACCTCGGATTGGGCCTCTACATTCTAGCGTGCCTAGTGCCCCCAGCCTTCCGGACGTCAGCCCGTCATCAGCTCCAAATCCAAGACATGCTCCACCGCCATCGAGCTACCTTTCCACGTGACGTAGCTAAGGGAGGCCTCTCCACCATACTCATTAGCCCCATTGTTGATATTTTGGGAGTGGTATACCATCTATTGGGGGCTGATGCTCCTAACATGTTCCATGTTCCTGGTATTCCATGATGAGTTTCCATGGACAGTTTTGTATTACTCCAGTGAGATAGCTATGTTTTGTTTCAATTTTATTTTCCATTCCATGATGAGATATGCCATGGACATTATTGTATCACAATGGTCTCATAGGCCCATTGGGGCTTTAGTAGACGCTTAATCTCTCTCTCTCTCTCTCTCTCTCTCTCTCTCTCTCTCTCTATTGCCTCCTCTTGTTTGATATTAGTTTTCATAGTTGTTAAATCGCGACTGGGCGTTATGGAGATAATGTAAAAAGCCTTACCAAACGTTATGTTCATCATGTTTGATGTCTCAAGTTTTTCAATTCTTTACTCCCTGATGAGCTGTGCATGGCCACCAGATAAAAAGCATGGCAGAGCAGCAAGGTGTTAGAAGAAGCTCAACAGCTAAAGGTGAACCATCTCAAGGGTGGCGGGATTCATCTGCTGTGGTGTTCGGATCACGAGCACATCTCGAGAAGAAGGCTTTGTCGACAGTAAAATCCTTAACCCAGCCCAAGGGCATTCCAAAATTTGTGTGTATTCTTACAGCTTGGCTGCAGTTAGCCTATCAAACCAATCTCTGGTTTTACCAGGTATCCCAATATGTTTACAGCTATCTTTTCTTCTTATATTTGTCTCAGAGAAAATGGTACCGGAATTTTCTCATGAAAGGGTTTCACTTCTGTGTGCTCTTGGTTGCTGGGAGAGGAGTTCGTGACACCCAAGTAAAGGCTTTTTTCTCTTGATTTTTTCCTTCAAAAGTCAATCTTTTTCTCCAAGTGTGACATCGAAGATATGGCTTTGTATACAGTGCGGTTTCAAAATGTTCACCCGAGCTGCCGCCCAGCATCTCTTTGTCAATCTGCGGCTTAAAAGGTTAGTGCAACTAGCTATTCAAGACGGATAATTTTATGCAAGTGCTTAGGGTCTTTACAAAGATCCCTCATCTGTCAGATAAGTGGGGGTTGGAAGCCCCACCGACGAGGGGGGGGGCGGGCAGATGAGATCTCCAGGCAGGGGTTACTCTATATACAAGCAAACTGTAACTGTTCTACTCTTTCATGCAATTATTACATGGGTTTTACACTTTTTGTGCAGGTGGTGTTTTGATGTTGAGCTCCTCTATCTTTGCAAACGGCTTCATATTCCAATCCGAGAAGTGGCTGTGACTTGGACGGAAATACCAGGCTCCAAAGTGAAGCTCTTGAGCATCATTCACATGCTTCTGGAGCTTCTTCTGATCCGTCTGGGTTATGGGTTGCAAATATGGAAAATCCAAAGAGACTTTGTCATCAATTGAGTAGGAGTTTCTCAGGATGTCAGTGTTGGGATCCGTCCAATGACTCAATGCTGTAGCTAGCAGCTTTCGAGTACCAAATGATGAGTCTGCTTTTTATGCTAGAACTTCGACTCATATGAAGAGAGACAAGCCAGATCCATTTCAGAGCATATGGAAGAAATGATAAGTGTCTCTACCGTGGATGTATTTTATCAAACGGAAGGTGATCCACACCTATTAAGGGTTTAGCAAAGAAGGTTGCGGCAGTCCTGCCCACTCATTGACAGATGGCAATGGCAGTACGGTCATTGATACATTTGATCAAAAAGGAGGTGAACCTCAGAAGATCATGCAGAGGTCACTTTCTTCCAATGTGTGTCAACATAAGTGGCAAAAATTCAAGCATGTACCATAGTTTTTTTTAAGTTTTGAAATTCTAAGCAGCCTGATAAACGGCTGCTTACTATATGGCAGGTTTTTTCTTTCTTCCACTTTGGATGTTATAATTTATGGTTTCTTTTTAATTTTTCGACTGCGGAATGAACTCTCCACATCACTGCTGTGGGTCGGCAGAGAATCAATGCTGACCATCAAAGCAACCTCCGCGATTCTCCTGCACCTGCCTGTGACCATTGCCAATTGAATTGTCAGTCTCCTCCACTCGCTGTCAATGTCTCTAGAGAATGCTGATGTGCAATGTTCGGAAAACATTTTTGAGTGAACTTAACATGAATCCTTCTCACCATGGATTGAAGAGGAAAGGCAATTTGGAACAAGCAGTTTCTTCATAGTTTCATCCAATTACTACTATGTTTTCACAATTGGGAAGAGACATTTTTACTTCTCTCAAGATGAGGCGGGTTTTTAAGAAGTTGAGCAGGATCCAGGATGAAGCGAACCCGTCTTTTCTCAAACCCTGCTGATATGTCTTTAAGAATCTTGTCATATTGCCATAAACCCCATGACTGCAGCATCTGGGATTGGCAGTGAGTCTGCCATTCTGTCCTGGAAAATGGATTGCTGTTACCGCAGCTCCCCAATCTCCAGGACAGAAGGGCATCCCTTTTGTCATCCCCTAAGACCTGAAAGGTCTGAACATGTGTTGATCGTGTGAAGATGAGTAATTTATTTATCTAGCTACTTGGTATCGAGGGTTGCACACTGTTACTTTTTCTTTTAAATAGTGTTCCTACATGACAAATACTATTTAAATATATATGAAACTAGGCACTTTTTGAAAGCATCATTGAATCCACATGATATTTATGTTGAAGCTGGATTTTAAGGGTGATTTTTTTTCAAGTTTGTGACAAATTAAATCTAATCTATCCGCTTATGTCTTAGCTGACTTGGTTTAACGAAAAAGTGATGAGAGTAGTGTTGTCTATAAATTATGTTAATCCACTCTTGTAAAACGCTTTAGTTGCTATATGACAATAATGTATGCATTTGTTTGGTGTGTAGTGTCAAAAGTTTGGATGGAGTTTGGGACACCTGTTGATTCTCGTGATCACTACTTTTGTTTGATTTGACCAAGTCCAAGAAGCACTAGTGTCTCCCCATGCCTCTAATAGAAGGTATTTACCCTCCTTGGCAAAGAAGTGTAAGTGTTTTTCTTGGGTCCTCTTATACCTTTCTTTTGCTATGCATTGTTTTAACATTCAACCAAACCCTAGTCTTTTCAATCAACATAAGAAATAAACTATTGTCGCTTCTTGAATGTGAGGAATTTTTATGATGCTTGATTACACATTTACCTATGTGTTATGTGCATGTGTTTTTTTTAAATCAAGCATGCTTGTTAGATGAGACTTTGAAAAAGAGAAGAGACCCAAAGTTTTGCAGAAGGCCACAAACTTTTCACCTGATAAGGCTGTAGTGAAAAGATCTGCCACATTTTCATGTGTAATGCAATAGATCAGACTGATCTCTCTGCATATTAGAAATAAGAAGCATTGTCCAGCTATGACATGTGGCAGCCCTTAATCCCATATGGCCAAATATTGTATCCTTACCTTAGTATAAAGAGTAAAATATCCTTGATCCTCTCTCATTCCTCCAACACACCTTTTGTGTGAGTGGATCACGGGGGGATAGGATGGAGGGAGAGGTGCTCGGCCTCGGGTTGGCCGTCGTCTCCTCATGTTGCTGATCCTTGATGCTGCTACGCTTATCCTCTTCTGTGTTCTCACTGCATGTTGTCTCTCTCTGTTGATATAGTGATAATACACTTCAATGTGCTTTGTCCTAGCATGAAAGATAGGATTCTTCGCAACTGCCATTGCACTCTAATTGTCAGTAGTGAGAATAGGAGTAGGGATGTCTGAAGGGACACAAATATCTTTCATCAACTTTTCAACCATATACATTCAACTATCACATTAAATACTGCTATGTATTCACCTTCACAGGGGACGATGTCCACATGTGGTTGTTTCTTGCTTAGCCAAGACATGCACAAATCGCCAAGAAACAGTTTTTAGATGTGGAACATTAGGTATCATAATCACCTAATCAAAATAATTGAAGGCCTATAGTTTTAAATTACCCCCCTTGGCATAGAATAATCCAAGATCTTGAGTGCCTTACAAGTATCTAAAGTTACGTTTAACTACCTACCAATTCTTAGTGCTTGGGAAATGCATGAATTTTGAAAGTTATGACTCGTGAGTTGCACAAATCAAATAGGCATGTTAAATAGTTCATCAACATCCTACCTAATAAAACTGTGGAGATTAGTTATGTCAAACAGTTCTTCGACATCATCCTATAGGCTAAGTTTCACACCAGGTTCCATGGATGTAGAAATTAGTTTGCAACTTTTGATATTGAACCTCGAGCAATGCCTCAATAAACTTTGACTGCTTAATTACTATACCATCATTTTGCTAAATAAACTGCATACCCAAGTAGTAGTGCAAAAGACCAAGGCCTGATATCTCAAAATTTAAGGCAAGGTGAGCCTTGAAAGCTGTAATGAAATCCTCATTATGTCTGCCCACTAGCATGTCATCTACATAAAGAATGATGACAAGCAAATCGTGCTTGTTCTTTTTTACATATAAAGTGCTTTTTGTATGACTATTTTGAAATCCATGTCCATGAATCTTTTGGTGCCAAGCTCTGGGAGCTTGTTTCAAACCATATAAGGATATGGTTTGAAACAAGCTCCCAGATCTTGGCACCAAAAGATTCATGGACATGGATTTCAAAATAGTCATACAAAAAGCACTTTATGTAAGTCAACCAACTAGATTTACCTAACACAATTTTGCTGTAGTGTATAAGGAGTTGTACACTGGAGATTAATGCCTTTTTATTACAAAAAATCTTTGAATGCATTAAGATGTGTATTTCCTCTCCTCTTTGTCTAAACAAAGAGTTTGGCTTTTTAGGCTAGTTTCGTTTTTAACCATCACAACAAAGTGTTGAAAATGATAAAATACCTTTGATTTTTCCTCATAAGGTGTGGTAAGTTCAGCTGTACTTGCTGTAATCATCAATGAATGTGAAAAATAAGCTTTCTTTCAAAGAAGTAGTCCTCATTGGACCTCAAATATCATTGTGTATGAGCTGATCAGCTCTATCTACTGCATTCTTTAGGAAAGGTTAGCGAGAAAGTTTGCCACCATGAATGTATCCTTCACAAACATATCTTGGGTGGTGGTGGATCAAGTTGAGGAAGATCCACTAACATATCACGCTTCTGCAAAAGCATCATAGAGACATTCTTTCTAGATTATTCCTCCTATAATAGTAAGCTTATAAACTCCTAATAGGTAAGAGGGATTGTATTGCCTACCTCTCAAAGACAAACAAAGGAAAACATTGAAACCTAAATAAGATTTAGGTAAAGAGTTAAGGGTGATGTTTATCATATCCTTTTTAGGAATGACTTCATCAATATTGAGAAGTTACTCTCTCAAGTCTTATAATTTTGTTGAATGTATCCCTTTTCTTACATATTTTCATTATCAAGTTACCTTCTGAGAAAGAAAATCCTTACATCATTTTTATCGTGCGATACATAATTTCTAGGGAATTCCAAGCAAGCATGGATGTTTTACAAGAGTGAATGTGTGGAATTAGACCTTTTAATTGACAAGGCAATCAATGCCAAAGCTTGAGCATCATGTGAATCCCATCTTCTTTGGTTAGCAGTAATTTGAAGAGCTTGATGTTGGGTTTGTTGGCCCTGACTCTCTTTTTAGGAGTAGTAGAAGCAATTGTGCTAGGATCTGCAGAGGTCATTCAGCAAAATGACATGACCCCATAAGCCCTTAGCAACAAGGAAATTTTTGATCACTCATAAAACTCTAGAGGGAGTAATTTGACCTATCGAGTTTATCCTCTTTGAAAAGAATGTCAAAAAAATCATTTGTAGAGTTACTGGCCATATCTCACTGCTGCTAGTGAATTTGAGAAGAAAAGATGTTAAAATAAATCTTGAACTTATGTTTTCAGCCTATTGTTGAACTGTTGACCCTATTTTAAGGTTAACAAGGTTTTCCACATCCAATTATATGCCAAATTATGAGTAATCTACATCAAATGTCGAGGATGGACATGCGAAACTCATGTACAAACAAGTTATGAAGCAATGGTGTCTAAATCTCAAACGTGGATGGGTGCCCACCACAAAGGTCTGACAGATAATTCCCTCTCCACACCAAGAGTGTGTGGTAGTGAGCTAGGATGTGCTCTAGTGTTGTAATGCATCAATGTATTATGAGATGAATCAATCTACATGCAATAGGCCAAATAGAAGCTTTAGGTACCTGCCTGGCCATAGTTTAAGTGTGTGAACATTTATGGCCACATCTATAAGGCAATTTATCTCATAATGCAAGAACACTCTCCCATGATGAAATTGAGCTTTTCCTCTTGCTAAACCTCTCTCTAATCTTCTATTTAAAGCATGCTAGTGAGTGTGTGTGAGTGATTTGATGTGAAGACGGTGTGACAACGCTTGTGGTTGGGAGAAGGCGAATGGTAAGCTACCATGGCGATGTTGAGCTTGGAGACCTCCAAGGTATGAGCTCGGCCATTAGTAAGATCCCCATGACATGTTGAGATGAGTAGAGGTGAGTGGTTCCCTCTTTGCTATCTCTTAGATTTAACATTTTTGCTGCTGCTATACTGGAGAGCAATTCCTTGGCTTTAGCATTTGTTTTTCTTTAATGTACGATTTACCCATTTCTCACACTCTTGAATAGTGGAGTGCCACGAACGAGAGTGGGATTTGATGGAGATTTGTGTGAAAATGGTGTGATTTTTGCTCTCTTTTATGTGTTAACATAGAGCTTGGGTGCTTAATTTTTACATGTTAACTAGGTTTTTTGTTGTAGTTTATCTTTTTGAGATTCCTACCACAATTTTTGGGATTACGAGGCTAAAAATAGTAAACTTATCTTATCTTGATCGGCATGATTCTCTGCAGTCTATAGAATCACATGTGGTTAGCACATCACCATTCATGGTGCCACATCACCAATCACATAAAGAAAATCATGATGCCATGTTATTGATCACGACTCATGGATCAAGGTGCCATGTCACCGATCACACGACTCACAGATCACAATGCCATGTCATCGATCACACAGCTCATCGATGATCACAACTCACGAATCACGGTGCCACATCACCGACCATGGCGTCACAACACCACATCACTCTCATGGCTCATGAATAATGTTGCCACATAACCGATCATGCCGCTTGAATCCTGGTGCCACATCATCAATCACGGTGCCATCACGGCTCATGGATCCTCACCGATCACACCTCTTAAATCAAGGTGCCATGTCACTGATCATGCCTCTTGAATCACGATGCCACATCATCGATCATGGCTCACTGATCACGATAATTGCCACATCATTGATCATGCCTCTTGAATCATGACCATGAAAACTTAAACCTACAAAATCACGGTGCAAGAACAAGATTAAAAAAGGAAAGAATGGCTAGTCTAGAATGTCTGATTTAGACCTCAAAGCCAGCCTTATGTAGCCATTGATACCTATGCCACATTGAAGACTCACACTCCTTAGGGACTTCATACCCGCATTGGACCAACACTATACATATGAGTGCTTCACTGGGTTTTACTAAACCTGTAAGTAATAACCCCAATGCCACCAATCTCAAGTCCCTTGCATAACACTAATTTCAACCTAATCACTTCTCAAATCCCTTTATCCTTTATTGAACAAACTCTTTCCGTGCTAAATAGTTTAGTAAGGGGGGTCGCACATGGGTTGAAAGATGTCCTAGGCTAAGAAGAAGTTGCATATAGCTCAAGGAATTCCCTTACACATGTTGCCTGGGAAATATCCAAATATATGAATAAATCTGATGGTTCCATAGACCTATATGAGTTTATTCAAGTGTTTGAAGAATGTTATGTTGCATTTGGAGCTTTTGATTACATGTCTATCTTTCCAGCTTTCACAATATGCTTAACAGGCAAAACCATATGGTTTACCATATTGCGGCTTGAAATCAAAGTGAATTTCAAAACTTTGAAGGCAGCTTTCATCTATGGATTCTCAAGGCCTATGGGTTCTCAAGGCAAGGTCACTGGTGGTGTGCATCATGTGAACTTTATTCAATTGAGTGAAAATTGAATGAAACCTTACAAGATTTTATTCTCCAAATCAGAACTCTAGATTGACGATGTGAACCATGGGAAAAATTGAATGACGCTCAATTGAAACAATGTTTTATGATGGGGCTAAAGAAAAATGGTTTGCACAATTTGATCCTTGTATCAAATCCTAAGACCTTTGACCAATGTTACAAAGAGGCTATCCAATTGGATGACATGCTGGATGATGACTTAGAAGTGAAGAATCTCTCAACCAAACAAAGGGCTATAAACAAATTGCTTTCGGGGCTTACCACTCAACAGCTTTACACTACCTTAATGGAGAGAGAAATCTAGGATGTTAACAAAATTTGAAACCTCTACCACCTGGGGGCATAAAGCCAATGCTTGTAACCATTGCAAACACGGTCATGACACCACACTTTGTCCTAAGGTTTGCATAACTGAACTAACTAAATCATAGACACAAGTCATTCACCAACCTTGTTTGATAAACACAAGTCATTCACCAACCTTGTTTGATTGGTACATCATCTTTAAAACAGCAAAATACGACACAAATGAATTAGCACAAGCCACAAAACTCTCAAACCATGCAAATCCAAGAACTCACATTAGAAAGTCTTGTGTCCTTGACCTAGAATGAGATTAATCAAAGGGTAGAAATTGTTAAGGACGACATGACAAGACCATCACTCCAATGTTTTTACTTTCGTGGAGGAAGTAGATCTTTCTATCTATAATACCCCATCTCTGGCATTTAATAATGCTTTGAAACCCCTATGTGAGCAATGTGCATTACACCACTTGTTCAAAGACTATTTAAAACTAAACACAACAAAACCTAACATAATAGAAGATACACCACTTATTCAAAGACTATTCAAAACTAAACACAGCAAAACCTAACATAATAGAAGATACACCACTCAGCATTGTTAGTGTGAATAATGGATGATTAATAACCATACCATTGAAAGTGTTAACATGGTTACAAGCTAAGGTGAGAACCAAAACAAAATCTACCAATCTTGAAACTTCAAAATGGGTTAAGGAAAATGTTGTGACACATCAGACCAACGAGGATCCAAAGCTGAAGGATAAAATCCCAAAAATCAAAACAAAAACTAAACAGAGACAAACAAGCCTCGAACTAACCAAAATCTCAACCGAAGGATCTGAAACCTTAGAAACCAAAAACCAAGGACAAGATAAAGGTAGAGGTCAAAACAAGCTCAAATGAGGATAGGATAATCCAAAAAATATCACCAAAGGGAGTCAATTCGACTCAGAATGCAGGAATTGTTGCATAAGAAACATCAAAATCTGCATGTGAAACTATTGATGATGGTAGCAAAAAACAGGTTTTGGATAAACAGACAAAGAGACTGGGATGAAAGTGCTACATGGAGGGACACAAATAAAGGCCCAAAACAAAACTCTACCTTTTGGCAGCACAGCACGAGCGTCCTTATTACAAACAAATGAAGAAGGATTGCCTCCAACAATTGATAATTTCAACAGCAAAATGTGGGAGAGCATGGTGAGAGTGGTTGACTAGTGCTCCGCGTCACCTGTTTGTTGACTCCTCCCCATCGACTTTCCAAATGTTCACATGAGAGAAATGCGACCAACTGGAGAATTATTAATTTTTATTTAAAAATGAGCTAGATTTGCCAAATGAAACTCAACCTCTGAGACAAGCTAACTAGAGAGAACTCAATGTGTTTTACTGAGGTAGAAACATGTCATTGTCTTGTTGTAAATAATAAGCTAAAAGAAAATGAAACCGAAAGTGTCCATGCAAATGAGACATAAATGTCAACACAACCAATGGGGAGGGGTAAACAATTGACTCCATCTTTGTACACATTTAGTGTTATGGACCCTAACAATGACCTTCAAACCCTTGATGCAAAAATGCAGACCTGACAAGTGAATAAATCTAAAAGTGAATGAGGACCAATCAACATTTGGCTAGATTTCCTATAGTGGGCAAAAACATTCAATGAGAAAGCAAGCATAGTGATTAGCCTCAACGCTACTCACAATACTATTTTGGGAAGAATTTGGGCATCTTTAGGCCAACCCACACTCACTACTACTCGACAAATGGATGTGCTAGATGATGATGACTAAGACCTTGAAGTCTGGGGTTATTTCTCACCCTCAATTCTTACTCAAGATGATAGCATCAAATGTGAATTTCAAGTTACCCCCGAGGAACTAGAAGTGGTTATCCTTGGTGGTAATCAACACTTGGCACTCCATTCATGAAAGAAAGTGAACCATCTTCTTGGAAACCCCTAAACCATCCTTTACATTGCTCTTACAACTAGAGGAGCCCTTACTTGAAAGTGAGACTGTAGAGTATGAACATCTCTTACCAAAGTTAAAACAGTTGAAAGCTCAATAACTTGAAGCTTCACAACCCAAGACTCCAAAATTTGATCCATTCAAATGGATTCCTAGAATGTAAATTGTCTTTGAGAGTCTATACCATCCAATCTCAAATCTATCCTTTTATAGGCAAAACAATCTTATGACATATGAGCTATGGCATTGTATAGGCGAACCAAGCTTGCAGGCTCATGAATGGATTCCATGGATTGACACTCAAGGAATGCCATGTCTAGGATCTTTTGAATGCACGGTTTATGTGGAGTATAACCCCTTGAAATGTAAGATTTGTGTGTTAGACTATGTGCTGGTGGAAAGCGGATTTTATCATAGGAAGGGATCGGGCTACCGTGGTGCAAGCTATAGCGAACTTCATAAGCTAGACATGTGCTATGAAGATTTCTAACAAATAAGTGGTGGTGCTATTCTATGACAAGGATGAAATAACACTCAATTCTCTTTATCACCTTGTTTGAAAGAGGCAATTGGCTTCTACATCAGGACCCATTCCTTTTGAAGACCCACCCTCTACATAAAAAATCCTTTGTGTTGAACTCTCTAGATCAACCATATACCAAAGAAGGTACCAGTCCCAAATTTATATATTCAGCGTCCTCAAACTACAAATCTCCATGAAGGTAACCATTCCATTTATCCAAAGCTTGAAGGAAATGCTACCTAGAATACAGCCACAAGTGTCACCAATGAAGTAGCAAGATCTAAAGCACTAAACCTCGTCAACAACATCCACTCCTAGAAAAAATTCCCAATCACCAACAGTGGCATCAATGGTAAACCCAAGGATGAAAATTCTACTATAAGGAAAAATCCTCGATCGACATCACCAAAAACAAAGGAAAAGCCTCACACCAAGGAAACCTCATCATCTATAACCCTTCTATTACCACCTCCATGACCCTTGACCATAACAATCAAGCTTATCATTGTAGCAACCGACAAAGGAAAAGTTATTATGATGACCTAATCAACAATAGCCCCTCTTACTAAAGTCCCTAAGTCTACAATTACAAAAGAGATAAGAGATCCAACTCCCAATTGGAACTAGTAAAACCAAAGACATAGCCTCAACATCGGTAGCCCCTCCTTTATTGAAGACCCTAGCCTCATCCACAACCCATCAATGCTGCCCACAATCCAACACTATAAGCCTTGCCAACTCATATCAAAATAGGTACAAAGGTTTCGATTCCAGCAAACAAGGAAAGCTTGTTCTCCACCACCATTGAGAAGACCATCAAGATATTTTTAAGGCATTAAAAGGTGGGTGAAAAAGAAGCTACTTCAAGCACAAGGATTCTCTGAGGGTAGCAATCTTGTTTGGCTACCTAGTCAAACTAAGCTACATTCACATAGAGAAATTTAAAGGCCTAACAAGATGAAGAAAATAAGGCAGCCTAAACCATGGCATTCAAGGCAATCACACAAGAAAATGCGAGTAAAGGAAATATGGATTCCAAGAGTATTATTTTGCAAGCCCAAGAATGTCATGAAGGTGCAACCCAAGTTTTGGATACCAAAAAGGTAAACCTTGCTCCCAGAGAAGTAGAGGTATGCACTCAGGAATAAGTATGTACCAAAATGGAGACCACATCAACCAAGGTACCATGCTCGATACCCAAGAATTCACGAAAGATGGGTAAAGGATATTATGAGGGCAATACCATCACATGGGTGCCTAAACCTATCAAATCAAGTTTTATCTCAACTTCAGCTTAAGGAGCCCAAAAAAATTCTACGGTGTGGAGACCAAAGAAAAAATAGCCTAACCACATGGAAAACTCTACTTTCGCACACCAGGAGGAATTTCGCATCACTTCATCCAATGAAGGGATACAATTAGAGATGTCCCCATAGATCATATACATGAACCTGCTCTTTGAGCCGATAGCTAAAGTTGTAAAAGCTCAATGGGGTAGGAGTGTGGCAAACACAAGAACCTACTCTCCTAAAAATGGAGGTAGCCATGAGAACTTATTACTCACATGGTGGTAAAACAAATACTAGGGAGGCACAAGAACTAGTACCTGCCAAGGTAGAATGCCACACCTACAAATGAAGTTGTTGCTTGAAGTAGAGGATTCAATTCAAGATAAGAAAGCCTTCTTCACTCACAGCAGAGAAAGTAAGCTTCAATGGAAAACATGAAGGTACACCACCACTGAAGAGCATTGTGAGGATGCTAGATGATGGCCTCTATAGCACCACTGGTTCACACACAAGAAGAATATGTAAAGGGATCAAAACTACGGGACACTGAAATCCCAACTCCTAGTGCATCAATCAACTATGCACCTATCCTCAGGCCTTCAACTGACACCTTTGGACACCTATATACACCTCCAGATGTCCTCCCAAGTCAAATCTAACTTCCAACACCTCTTATTTTCAACCTATTGTTATGGCTCACCCTAATCCCCCTTGAAACACATCCAACAAGAGATTACCTAGTGAACCGCAACTGTCGTGAGGATCTTTCCAATGGCCGAGCTCATAACCCTTGAGGTCCTCAAGCTCTACAACTCCTCGAGAAGCAATTCCACCATGTCTCCCGCGAGAGCATTGTCACACTACCGCGTTGCACTATGGGTACTCGTCCCTCCTCTCACTTAAATTAACTCACACACACTCACTAACATGCATTAGGGAGAGAGATTAGCAAGAGCAAGACTCTATTGCATAATGGGAGAGTATGTTTTATTATGAGAGAAATTCACTTATATACATGGCCATAAGTGTTTACACTCACTTAAACTGTGATTGGTCGTGCACTTTAGGCTCATAAGGGCCTAATGCTATTAAAATGACTACTCTCATAATATATCCATGAAGTACATCACTTGGGGCTTCATCCTAACTTGCTACCACATGCTCTTGAAGCAAGAATCGCCTTAAGTATTCCATCGGACCATTATAAGCGCCCATCGGACCATTATAAGCGCCCATCCAAGTTGTATATTTGGACACCATTACTTTATATCTTGAATGTATACCCTTTGGTGTATCTACCTTGACTCCTTGATGTAAGATAATGGTGGTAGCTCTTGTTAACCCTCGGAATGGGTTAACATTCCCCTCTTCGTGATGGCGATCGCGTCCTCATTAAGACTTTTGTGTGGGGAGAATTGACAAGCTTGTAGATGGCTTTGATGTTGAGTGACCTTCAATGGTCTTTGTTTCTCCGGAAGGAATGAGAAAAGCTAGTTAGTGAATGAAAAGGTTAGCGGCTTATTGGGAATTCCTAATGGGGTGGGGGGGGTTTTGCGAGTGATTGCAATTTTATATTTGTGTGAGAATGCCTTTTTTTAATTATTTTTTTCTCACTTTGTTTTTGGCAATCATAAGCAAGGTTACATGTGATTTATATTACTGGGGATGCTAAGAGATGTTAATAATGGGAGAGAAGAGAGGGAAGGATCTGGAGGAATATAGACATAATCATTAGAACGAGATAGTGATTCTCAGTTTCTCATTTGATTCATTGAAGAAGCGACATTCATCATTTGATTCATTTGAAGAAGCGACATTCATCATTTGAAGAAATTGGCCTTCAATTAAGCCCCTTTGAGGCACAAGATTCTTGTCAAATGTTATTGAGTAGGATCTTTTCCTGCATGCTTCTTCCCGTGTGCTTTTTATGTTTTTATGTACATTTAAGTGCTCTCATGAAGCAGATATACATGAAGTATAAGAATTGAGTCATATATACTCTTATTGAACTACTCTGTTGTTGAAGTCATATATACTCTTATTGAACTACTCTGTTGAAGTCGCACTGGTTGGGAGGATTGAAAGAATTACGTCGTCAACTTTGCAAGGCTAATATAGATATCTTCACTAAGGACTAGAGATCATTAATTTGTGAAGATGGTAGCGTCATTTGGAGAGGTTTGTAATTTGAAGGAAAATTCCAAGCAATGGGTTGTACCATTGACCAGGCTTTCGCCCACCATGCCCCCCCCTCCAGAGATGTACCTGGAAGTTATCGATGGTGAGGCTTTGGTGCAAATGTTCTCCACTGCATGAGTATGGATATGTACTCATGGAGCAACTCCTACATTAACATATCCAAAAGAATAGTAAGCTATAAGCTTAACAAAATATAATGGTTGAAGATTCTTGGGAGTTGCTTGTGATTTTTATCACTTCTAGGTAGGCCATATGTATGACTCCCTTGTGTTTGTGTGTGTGTTTTTTTTTACTACCACCTTATGAGAGCAACATGTTCTTTTGGCTACTCTCCTTTTTGAGAGAATAGGTTCTTATTTCTACCGCGTAGCTTCTGCACTTACGCTTCACATCCAGAGGGGTGAAAAGAGCATTGTGAGTTTGTCTTTGATGCGCCCATAAGTCTCCGTTTGTAAATGTGGGAATTGATTCTTGAATTTTTGGCTCAAATGTTATCGAGGCGGTAGGTAAGACTGCTAGTTAGTTACCATTGGGGTTTCTTGAACACACAAGCTCTTGTGTATGTGCTGAATGCACGAGAATGGTTGAGTGACTTGCTTGTTGGTGTTGCTTGGGTTTCCATTCTTGTCAAAATTTAGGTGAAGCTATTGGGGTTGAGGTCGATGGCAAGGCTTTCTTCAAATTTTTCAATTTTGGCAAAAATATGATGGTATTACCTTCATAGTATCCTTGTTGTTGAAGCACATGCACAGGCACCCATCTTTGATATACATTATAAACTGGTGGTTGATGGCTTTGATGCTGATGTTTGTTTCTTTGAACATGCTTAGTGGAATTTTTGATGTGCTTGGGAATGCAAGCCTTGGTATTACTTTGGTAGTACCCTTGTGCTTGTAGTAATTTTTTTGGTACCCACACTTGTTGACTTGGTGGAGTTCTTTGAGGAACTCACATAGGATTTTCTGGACGGTGTTGTGGAGTACTTTTATTTTTCCTTGGCCCTTGAATGCTACATACTTGATCCTCTGACAATTCTAATTGAGTTCTGTTTAGAAACTTGCGAATCCTCACAATTTTGTCCTATGTAGTTCTTTATGTCTTGGTATAACTTATGTTGAGCCCTTAAAGATGCAAGTGCTGATGTTATGCTGGCTTCACTACCATGAGAGAAGAGCATTCCTCCAAATGAGGTTTTGAGAGATTATAACATGATAGAATCTTCAAGAGGAACCATGGATGTTTCAGTTTGTGTTTTAGCTTCAGATCTTGTTTCTGTTTCATATTCCCATTTACTTTCGTCCTCTTTTTGGCTCTCAGCTTTTTCAAGAGTACCCAATGTGTATAATGGCACACTTGATCCTCTAACAATTCTAACTGAGTTCTGTTTAGAAACTTCAGAATCCTCACAATTTTGTTCTATGTAGTTCTTTATGTCTTGGTATAACTTATGTTGAGCCCTTAAAGATGCAAGTGCTGATGTTATGCTGGCTTCACCATGAGAGAAGAGCATTCCTCCAAATGAGGTTTTGAGAGACTGCTTTAATTTCGTAAGGGATTCATTGAATTCCTCACGTGCTTTCTCAACTGCATAATTCATGCAATCTGTCTCTACAACTCTTCTGTAGAAAGTATGTCTTCCTCTTGAAAGGGGAAGTGGTACTCCTTCGAGTTTTGTATTTTGGTTGCTTTTTTAGGATTGGCATTATGAGGCTCAATCATAACCAGTGATCCTATAAGACACTCAACCATGCTAAGCATGCTCTCCTGAGCTTGCTTTTTACGTTCTGCATATGTCATATGATCATGATTTTCAATTTGGGTTGGTTGGGTGGGTTCTAGTTTCTTGATTGGTCTGCGAGGTGCACCTAGTGCCGAATCAAAACTTGTTTCATCCTCACTAAATGACATACTAGAACTTGTTTCATCTTCTGACTTTAATTGGATCGTCAAGTTTTCATTATGTTTGCCGATGATGCAACGAGAATGAATTTTCTTTCGGGCTTTTGTATTCTCTGTCACACATATGGGTTTTGCGGTTTGTGTGGTGGCCTTTGAGGTGGATGCTTTTGCATCATGTGTAGCTTTTGGCTCTTTTGGGTTTATGTCCTCCACAGGCTCCTTTTCCCTGTCCTTCAATTCAACCTTAGTTTTGATAGGTTGTTGTTCCTTATTTTTCTTGGGTTTAGAAGGTTTTGTTTTCTCTTTTGGTTTCTGCTTTAAGGCATGTTCTTCTACCCATTTCGAAGTGTTATCTTTTGCACTCTTCTTTACAGTCTCTTGTGCCTTAGCTTGTAAGCATGTAAGCACATTCAAGGGTACCGTGGATAATTTCCCGTTTTGTACACTTAAGATGTTTAGAGTTGTATTTTGTGAGACAAGTTGCATTGAAGTAACTCATCTTGGGCAATCTTGGAACATGTGGTCAATGCCACATCGTTCACACGTGGGTTACAACGTGTAAGTGACTATGGGCATGGAAGTATTCCAAACTGTGTAGTCTGCCACTTTGTGAGGTCCACGACAATAGAAACACTGAAGTGTTTGCTTAACTACTTCTTCCTGAGCGATTTTTACCCTTTGGACTATTTATGTTTGGTGCACGAGAGATGGAGGTTTTGAGTCAATTGTTGATGAATTGGGACACTTTGTAATATCATGAACTAAAGGATTTATAATATATGCAGTACAGAAAAATAGGTGCCTTGTATGCACAATGGGGATTAGGATGGTCATAGTGATTACACTTAACACAAGGCATTTTGCTCCTCCACTTGTAGAGGCATTAAGGATGGTTGGTTTTGAAGGTGCTCATCCTCTCTTAGAGATGTCGATTGAAAGCTTTTAAGCAAGGCTGCATAGAATTCAGGGAATGACAATTCCAAGATCAATCTTTCTTTTGTCATTGCTTCACTTGGTTTAGATGAGAAACATCTGATAACATGATTATCTTCCAGCATGTTGTCATCTAAGCGTACTGCTTTTTTACAACATTCATCGAATGTTTATGGGTTGGATACAATGATCAATCGTGAGTCCAAGAGTTTTATCCGAAGGATAAAGTCTCTAATGGTTTTGTTTGGTTTACGCCGCCCAATTGAATATAGTTCTTTCGCTGCACTCCACCGATCACCTTATCTTGAAAAGCCGTGGATAAAGGCTATTTTCAAGGTTCTGAAGTTGGTCTTGATCGCCGCATCAATGTGATGAACCATCGACTAGCTTTTCCCTCTAAGCATATGTTCAACGCATGTACCTTGGTGGGGTAGTTGGGATTTCCAAAGGCCTCGTGCATCGCTGTTCAAACATTTGTATGAATTGAATAGGATCAGTTATTCCATCGTATTTACCCATAATTTTGGAGATCTATACGGTCGTGTTTTTGTATGAGTCACTGAGGGCCGTATGTGAGTGCTCTTGTTGTTTTGGTAGGGACTCCAAGAGTCCTTGGACAATCCCCCTTCCCCTAGACTAGTTACTATGTCCAAGTTAGTATGTCCAAGGTGTGGGCATCCAGGGGTTGGAAAGGGTTGGTACCTATAGGAATTGTGGAAATGCTAGGTAAGGGACCAAAGCTCGGTGGGATTGAAGTGACAGGGGGTACAAAACCCGATGACACTCTTGTTATAGGCATAGAGAATGGGATTGGGAGGTGCATTTGTGGCATGGATCTCAATGGCTCGAAGCTGTCACTCATTCAATGAGAGTGTCAGCCCACGTAGTCCCTCTGTCGTTGTGCCATGTTTGATTACCTAATTACTCCTAAATAAGCAACCATATGTGTTTTTTTTTTTGCTTTTTATATTTTCTCATAGCCTGAAAATGACTCACGATTTTTAGTGCTTTTCCAGGTCAAATTTTGAGGCTGATGGTCGAAGGCCAAAACGATCGATTTTGACTTCGGACTGCCAAAACCAAATTTAAAAAGCTCGATGTTGGCTTTCCGATGAGCACTAGAGCACCTTCATCGGATTCATAGTTTAGGAGATACGAGCCTCCAAATAGGGGTGTTTTTTTTTGCCGACGTACCCCCCTTTCACGTCATGAACTAGCAGGGTTCACTTCACGGTGTGAAGTGGACTTCACGGATTTTATCAAACTTCAATTTTTTTTTGGGACTATTTTACGCCATGACATACTTAGTGTTTCACGTCGTGAAATGCTTCATGTTTCACGCCGTGAATCGGACTTCATGAGAAAATTAAATTTGTTTTTTTTAAATGTGGGAACTGTTTCATGACGTGAAACACTTACTTGTTCACGCCGTGAACCACTTAGGACGTGAACTGATTTTTGATTTTTGATTTATTTTTTTTTGCATAAACCCTTAAGGCGTGAGAGTGCAAAAAATGGTTCAAGCGTGAACCATTTTTTCTTTTTCTTTTTTTGAGTCTAGTGGTAAATTTGAATTTCCTTGTTTGGGAGGGATATTTTTGAATTTTAAATTAAGGAGATATTGGCAGTTTCCCAAAAAGGTAAGTGAATTAAAAAAAGTCAACCTTTTTAATACACCTCCTTCCACCTTTCATAAATGACTCCCAAAATGGACAATTTGATAACTCATGGGCATCTACTCATTGAATACTCATTAGCCTTAATGAGTTATGTAAAAAAAGTGATTAAGAATTAATCAAAAGTTAATCTTTTCACTAATCTTTCCCTCTTTTACACTAATCAAGGACTCTAATGAACCACTAATCTCTAATTGATTCACACAATTGAGCATATCATTGGATAGAGCAAGGGAATGCCAAGCTATGTGTATCAACAAATGTGTAAATTAATCTAAAATAGGAGATTAATTAGACTCTTAATTTTGGTCTCTTCTTTTAAGGCAAAATTAAGCAAAAGAGAGTCAAATTTCTCCAATTGATGTAATTAGGTGTTTTGAAGCATATAGATGCTCCATAAACACTCAGAAACACTAATTTCAACTACTTACATGATCAATTTAGACCCCGATTAACATATTTTCTAAATTTTTTACCTCTTGAACAAGATTAATCACCCTTAATGATAAAAGCCAGTCCATTAAGAGAAATTAGTTGAATTCAAGGGTTTTTTATGGTTTTGAGAATTTTTTTGAAGGATTAAGCTACTCCTAATGCTTTCTAACACTCTAATGCAAACAATTTCAACAAAACACACAAATTAAGCTAAAATTAATGATTTTAGTTCTATGTTTAACACTAAAGAGAGCTAACATTCACTAAAATTTACATTCTATTGCATTGTTTGATGCGATGGATGCAAACCAAGCCTAATAAAAACTATGTGCAAGCCCTAGGAATATTAAAAACCACATTAACAAACAACAAAAATAATAAATTAAGCTAAAAATAAGCAAAAAAACATTCCTTACAAAAATAAAAAAGAGAGCTATTCTACACAAAATCACCATCAAATTCACATATTTTTCATGGGAAACCATTAATCAAGACAATGGGCAATGGGTAATGTGTAGATTAGAGAAAAAATAATGGAAAAAGCCAAGGGATGGCTCCCCGGCAGCGGCGCCAAAAATGTTATGGCTCACCCTAACCCCCCTTGAAACACATCTAATAAGAGATTACCTGGTGAACTACAACTGTCGGTGAGGATCTTTCCAATGGTCGAGCTCGTAACCCTTGAGGTCTCCAAGCTCTACAACTCATTGAGAAGAAATTCCACCGCGCCTCCCGCGAGCATTGTCACACCGTCGCGTTGCACTACTACAGGAACTCGTTCCTCCTCTCACCTCACTTCACTCACACACACTCACTAGCAAGCATTAGGGAGAGAGATTAGCAAGAGCAAGACTCTATTGCACAATGGGAGAGTATGGTGTATTATGAGAGAAATTCATTTATATACATGGTCATAAGTGTTCACACTCACTTAAACTATGGCCGACTAGGCACTTTAGGCTCATAAGAGGCCTAATACTATTATAATGACTACTCTCATAATATATCCATGAAGTACATCACTTGGGACTTTATCCTAACTTTCTACCACATGCTCTTGAAGCGGGAATCGTCTTAAGTATTCCATCGGACCATTACATGCACCCGTCCAAGTTGTAGATTTAGACATCATTGCTTCATATCTAATGTATAACCCTTTGGTGTATCTACCTTAACTCCTTGATGTAAGATAATGGTGGTAGCTCTTGTTAATCCTAGGAATGGGTTAATACGTATATACCCTAGGTGACTTTATCTGACAATCAACTAACTTGAATCCTTCCCAGATGATAAACGGATTATTGTAAATTGATTCACAAGGCTAGCGCTGACCCCATTCCAATATGAGTCCCCCTGGCTCCTTTATTATCCTCCAATATCAGCTATCATCAAATCTACAATCCCAGAATCTTACAGCCGATTTCAGCTGCCCTCAACTAAATCGTAAATTTTCACGTATGTGTCCTCTAGCACTCCCTGACTCTCGGGCTACTTTAATTTCATAAAGATATAACATTATTGGCTCTCAACTGAATGTGGTAGACTTAAATCTAACTGTATTGAGACTAAATTATCTCAGCTAATTCAGTCAGACTTCCTCTCCTCTATGTCCTCTAACACGACTCAAAACTCACTCTGAATCATCATTCAGGCCACTAACCAGTCTATCTAACTAATGAATCATCATTCAGCCCACTAACCAGTCTATCTGACTATGACAGTCCCTTAACTAATGAATCATCATTCAGGCCACTAACCAGTCTATCTGACTATGACAGTCCCTTGACCGTCAGACCTGACTCAAAACCACTTCCCTTCAACCACCTATCCTAGTCCTCTACACCTTTAGCTGATTACAGTTGATGCGCAAGCGACTTATCTATCTCTGTATCTTCTCATCTGATGTTGACTAAGTTAGCTCTGACTAAGCATCATCTCCCCAGACATCAGATTAACATTCACAGGTGTTCCATTTTCATGAACTCAATCAAAGCAACACATTCACTACAACTAAAACATCAAATCAAAAACTTTGCATCCGTTCATAATATATTCAATCCAAACTCTCTAAATTCTTCAAATATATAAAAAAACACATTAGTGTCTCAACATCCCTGAGACATGGGCTCAAACATACGAGAAGAAACACCAAAAACCTTAGGGAGCCTCCATAGGTAGGCCCCAGCTCAACAACTCTTCATTAAACCATCTTCACACTCATGACTTCTAACCTCACTGAATCCACTGCCACAAATAGCGTGTCTTTCTCAAACACATACAAACCAGCCTTCATCTGACAGATAACAAATACAGTTGAGCAAGTATTAGATTAAGTCAAGTATCTAACAGAGATGCCACACAGAGATCCTAAGGCAACCACATCCTAGTGATTCTTTGGTCCTCAGCACACACTCTCTACTCTGACTCAAAAAAATCTACTTACACTATACTGATCTTCTCGTTGCCACTTTTTTATTTGTAAAACATGTGCAACCCCTCCTCTATAGTCCCTCTGCTCACTCCTCCCTTTTTTAAACTTCTAAAACTCTTCCCTCCTCTTCAACCCATCCCGCCGCCTTGTTTCTTCTAGAATGTTGCGCTGCCTGACTCTCTCGATTGCCCATACTCTTTCCTTTTTCCTTCATACCTGCGTATATCCACTAGGCTGCCATGTGTTGCTTTTGCCACCAAGGATCCACTTCACACTATCTTATGTACATAACATTTATCTTTACAGCATGTTTGAACTAAGCTCCGGATTCCTCTCACATATTGCCCCAACCCCATTAGGAAACACTTTCAAGTGTTTCACAACACTTTTGTGTACTCTGAACAAGTGTCACTTCCACTTGGATCAAAAGGAAAAGAGATCACTCCAAACATGATGGCCAAGGGTACCTGTAGCCCACCACCTGGATCAAAAACCATATATCCTTGTTGCACACCTACATACAACCGAAAGATCATACTTGCATGATTTCAAAAATCTTTCATGCCTGCACACACATCTCTATCCTCCACATCATCAAACCAAATTCCAACAACATCTTGGACACTATCATGTAAAGAGCCCAAATCAACAATCTGCTACACCCCCTGGCCAAGATCCTTAGCTTCCTCATTCCATAATCTACTCACAGCATACAAAAGCTCAGCATCCCTGACACACAGTATCCACATGGGCATTAACCTGCTCAACATCACCTAGATCCACAGATTCTTCAAACAAAGCAAAGACACCCTCCAAGGTGTCATCCAACAAAGCACCCATATCATTATCCACACCACTAGTATCATCATCACATGTGTCATGCAAAGAGCCCAAATCAATAATCTGTTGCACCCCCTGGTCAAGATCCTCAGCTTCCTCATTCCATAATCTGCTCACTGCATCCAAAAGCTCATCATCCTTGACACACACTCCAGTATCCACATGGGCATCAACCTATTCAACATCACCTAGATCCATAGATTCTTTAAACAAAGCAAAGACACCCTCCAAGGTGTCATCCAACAAAGCACCCATATCATTATCCAGACCACTATCCAAATATTCATGCACATATGACTGTTGATTCATGCTAGCATCGTCATCACATGTGTCATCATATCAAAGGCAATTCTGACAAACTCTCTACCTCACACTAACACATCACCCAACAAACCTGTAGACTCCACATTGGCATCCTCAGATAAGCAATCCTCAACTCAGGGACCTGTGATATCTCCAACACACTAGGGACTACCTGCCCCTCCATAGTATACTCACCAGCCTCTGAGCAATCCTCCATCACTTTGCCAGCATCTACTACCTCCAACTCTAGGTCCACAGCCATACAACATGCACTCTCTGTAACTTAACAAACATATTGATCCAATTCCTTTGCATCCTATAACACACCAGTCACACAGTGATCCACAACATGCACACACTATGACTAGCATGACACACATCAAGAAAATCAAATGTATTAACTCTACCTAGCATAGTGGGTGGCATACACAAACCAGCACTCCATCTCATCTTCCTTTCTTGGTACATGGCAATCTTTACAGCTTTTGCAAATGTGTGTGGGTCTTTCAACTCCACCTTCTCTTTGATCCTTCCATGCAGCACTCCAATAAACTTGTCTTTCTTTTCAGAAAGTCAGGAGAAACCTGGTTCTCCCCCAAAGCCTTGAGTATCTTCCTCCATGTTTCTTCAAACCTCCTCGAAAAATTTAACACTTCCTCATTCTCTCCTTGGTTCAACCTGCTCAGCTCTATCCACAAGCTCTCTAGAGTATCTGCCTTTCCATACCTTTCCTTTAGGGATTTTCTCAATGCATCCCACCTTCCTCTCTCAGCATCTATGACCTCATCCTCAAACCAATCCGTGGTTGCATCTTCTAATAGCAAACTCAACAATTTCAACTTGTAAGCCTTATCTCTATTGTTCCTCAAAGATACTAACATAACCCTCCTCACGAATTGAGTGACATCTTCTCCCTTCTCACCTCTAAACACATCATATCCAAATCTAGCCATGGGTCCTAGGTTGATCTCAGCAAGTGGGTTCCAACCTACAAATGAAAGCCTTAAACAATATAGCTCTCTAGCCCTTAGTGGGGGCACCAAAACATGTGAGGATGTTGGATGATGGCCTCTATAACACCACCAGTTCACACACAAGAAGAATATGTAAAGGGATCAAAACTACAGAACACTAAAATCCTAGCTCCAAGGGCACCAATCAACTTTGCACCTATCCTCAGGCCTTCAATTGACACCTTTGGACACCTATACACACCCCAATTTGACTCAGCTAATTCCTCCAGTTGTCCTCCCAAGTCAGATCTAACTTCCAACACTTATGATTTTTAACCTATATACCCTAGTTGACTTTCTCTAAAAAAATCAACTAACCTGAATACTTCCTAGCTGACAAATGGCTTACTGTAAACTAATTCAGAAGGCTAGCACTAACCCCAGTCCAATATGAGTCCTCCTGGCTCCTTTATTAGCCTCTAGCATCATCAAACGTACAACCCCAGAATCTTACTGAACACTTTACTAATCTTTTGCTAACCTTCTTTTGACACCTGTCAGATTGAATTTGACTAAAACTGACTCAACTATCTACAACATACCCATACGATTTCAGCTGCCTCAATTAAATAATTTTTTTTTGCTTATGTCCTCTGGCACTCCTTGACTCTCAAGCTACTCTAATTTCATAAAGATATAACATTATTGACTCTCAACTAACTGCATCAGACTCAAATCTGATTGTACTGTGACTAAATTGTCTCAGCTGATTTAGCTGAATCATACTTCCTCTCCTCTATGTCCTCTGACACTTTTAGACCCTAAAAACACTCAAACCTCGCAAAGATCCAACGCTATGGGCTCTCAACTAATTGCAACTGACTCTGAATCATTATTCAGCCCATAACCAATTTATTTGACTACTAACAGTTCCCTAACATTAGACCTGACTCAAAACCACTTCCCTTCAACCTAGATAAACCAATCCTAGTCCTCTACACCTTCAGCTGATAACATTTGATGCTCAATTGACCTTATCTAACTCTATATCTTCTCATCTGATGTTGATTGAGTCAGCTCTAACTCAGCACATCAACTCCCTAGACATCAGATTAACACTCACAGGTGTTCCATTTTCATGAACTCAATCAAAGCAACACATTCACTACTACAACTAAAACATCAAATCAAAAAACTTTGCATCCATTCATAATAGATTCAATCCAAACTCTCTGACTTCTTCAAATAGATAAAAAAACACATCAGTGTCTCAACATCCCTGAGACATTGGCTCAAATATACGAGAAGAAAACATCAAAAACCTTAGGGAGCTTCCATAGGTAGACCCCAGCAACAACTCTTCATTAAACCATTTTCAGACTCACGACTTCTAACATCAATGAATCCACTGCCACAAACAGCGTGCCTTTCTCAAACACATACAAACCAACCTTCATCTGATAGACAACAGAGCTACAGTTAAGCAAGTATAAGACCGAGTCAAGTCTCTAATAGAGATGCCACATAGAGATCCTAGGGAAACCCAATCCTAGCTGATTCTCTGGTCCTCACAGCACACCCTCTGCTGCTCTGACTCAAACAATCTACTCACACTGTACTGATCTTCTCTCTGCCACCTTTTTATTTGTTAAACCTTTAGCCTTCAAGTAACCCCTCCTCTCTCTGTAGTCCCTCTGCTCACTCCTCCTTTTTTAAAAACTTCTAAAACTCTTCCCTCCTCTTCAACCCGTCGTGCCACCTTGTTTCTTCTAGAATGTTGCATCGCCCGGCTCTCTTGATTGCCCATACTCTTTCCTCTTTCCTCACACCTCCACATATCCACTAGGCTGCCATGCGTCACTTTTGCCACTAAGGATCCACTTCACACTATCTTATATACATTACATCTATCTTTACAGCATGTTTGAACTGAGCTCCGGATTTCTCTCATAGCGTCAACCTAAGCTATATCCAATAGATAAGAATCAAAGGAAGAAAGCTATTAAAAGCTTGATAGGAATCAAAGGAAGGAAGCTATTATAAGCTTGATAGTAATCTATGGAAAGCTTGATAGTAATATATGGAAAGCTTGGACACAATATGGAGAAAATCAGAAACCAAGATATTGAAAAGCCTTGCTCTGATACCAGTGTTGAATCTTGTAGAATAGAGAGCCGGACTCACACACGCACATTGCTTAATGATAAGAACACAAGGTATAGAGTGTGTGAGAGAGAGAGTGGCAAAAGCTCAAAGGAGGGAGATGAGAGCTCTCTACAAGTACAAAGAGAAAGTACAAGTGAGCCAACAACCCTAAACTGTGAATGAGGTTATTTATATGCTAGCTAGCCCCCCCCTAAGGTGCCCGTTCACACTTGGATGGCCATGGGAAAAAACCCGATGGGATAAAAGGGCCCATAAGTACATGGCCTCACACACTGTAGCACTATCAAATATCTAAGAAAACCTACAGATAAGTAAGATTTAATAACATACATGCAATAAAGAATGGAGAAGAAGGAGAGCTCACAAGTATTCTCTATTGCAAGGTAATGGTTATGTGTTGCTTAGTGTCAAAAATGACATATGACTAGTTTTTACACTAGGCCAACCAAACTAGTCCGTTATTCCAATCCTAAGCAAGTATGTACACAAAGTCCTTAGACTTTTCCTATTTAACATTAAGCTCAAGGTAAGGCCACTTTATATGTTCTAGCACCGTTTTACAAAAGGTAAGTGCCCATTCGGGCGAGTAAGATAGCATGTGAAACCATGTTAACCTATGGAGTGGTTAATAATCATATTTTTTCACCTTCAGAGATCCTTTTGAAATAGAGAGTTCCATGGATAGGAATGTGGTGTAAGTACCAAGGTAATTTCCCTTATTATCTATGTCAAGCTTAATGTGACAGAAGTTCATCAACGATACTTTTGGGTATATCCACAGAGTAAGTGAAGGGGACTTACACTTAATAATGAATGAACAATTAGGTTGTGGTACTTTGAGTGTTTGTTGGCAAGTCTAACAAAAAACTATACTCAAAGGAATGTAGATATTTCTTTGCCCCAAAAATGGTTACAAAAATGGATGAGTGCATGGGTGTGGCTTAGAACTAGAACTCCTCATGGAGAAGGGACACGTGAGAGCCAAAATTTCCCCAATGTTGGAATAATTCTCCTTCGCTAGTTGCATAAATTCAATTTCGATAGTGCCCTTATCCTTCTCATTAACACTACAAGAGAATGGGGAGTTTAGCCGCCGTGAAGCTTAACCACATAAAGGGAGTGAGAGAAGTGGTTATCATCTCGTAGTATGAACGTGGTTATCTCACAGCAATTATACATTGGCCTAGTCACCAAGTAGCCGCATATATATCTATGTTTTTAGCTACAAAACCCTATGATAATGATCTCCTAAACCCAAGAGCAGCAATGTTGCAAAGCAATACATGACAATTATTATTATGTAAATTTAACTTAAAATTTTCAAGCCATGGAAAGTTATATAAAATTGAAATAAATGTATCGGTGTTAGGGTTACTCTATCAATTATATCTTGAATCAAATCAATATATGCCAATGATAACTATGTTAAGATCCATGGCCCTAATATCAACAAAAAGTTCTATTTCATTAGTGGAATCATCATCGCCCATATCACTAGATCCATGGCCCTAATATCAACAATATATGCCAATGATAACTATGTTAAGATCCATGGCCCTAATATCAACAAAAAGTTCTATTTCACTAGTGGAATCATCATCGCCCATATCACTAGCATCTTCTAATGTGTTTGCTTCATCATCTTGGAAGTGGAATCATCATCATCATCCATATCAGTATGGAAGTGGGAACCATCTACTTGATTGGTGATTGGTGGTATCTCATGTTCTCCTACTTTATCCTCCGCATCTTAATCTACTTCCACTAGCTCATCTACTATGAGCTCGTCAACCTCCTCATTTCGAAATATCATTCTTGAATGAGGGAGAAATTTGTATGATATACTACCATTGCATTATTTAGGCCTGGTTGAAGAGGAACATGAAGATCGTTAATTATGTATGTATAAATAATGTTTTTGGCTTGAAATTTGTTAGATGGTTATTGTACACAATGTTGAGGTAGCACAAATGTGTCTCTTTCATCTTGACAAATCTTGGTAGATTTGATTTGCTATAAACCCACTTGGGTGCCTTCTTAGAGTTTCATAATGACTTTGACGTACCACCTTGAACCACTTGACATCCAATATATAAAATTTTAAAGTTGTTAGTTGAACCTCCAAATGTTTTAAATTGTTCCATAGTAATCAAGCTTGTTGATGTCAATATTGGTATCTCACACGCTTGACTCTCTTGCTCAAAACTTTCCCATGATTCCACAATGTTGGGTTGCTTCCTTTGAATCCACATGCCCCACTCAAAAATGTCTTCCCTCATACCACATCGCATTGAAGAGCATATCATTTGTAGGGAGGGAAGAGATGCACTTACACGAGGGTTGCATCCTCTTGCATGTTCTCATTCTTCATCTATTATGCATGTTCCCATTACTCATCTGTTATCATTTCTCCAAATTTTCTTTCTATTTGATCCATTACCTCATATAGCCATTTGATATCACAATCTTTTGGAAGTAGCTCTAGGTTTTTTCTCTTTTGAATTCTTATCGGCTTGCAAGGCAGCCAAGTCATCAATCTAAATTTCTTGATGGAACTCAACATGGTTAATGCACACGAACTAGCCTTTTACCCATGGACGGGAGGGGCATGTAACTAATCATTAACCTTGCAAGCTAAGAACTCGGCATGTCAGCCATCAACGTCTTGATATGAGCAAAAAATTGAGTCAATCTATATAAGAAATAGCAATTTTAATCAAGGATTGCAACAACTTTAAAATCATGGAGGCAGTAAGATAGGAGCCCCATAACCACTAGTGTATGCCATATAACAAAGTAACAGACATTTGAGAGAGAAATTTTATTAAGTTTGCAGATTTTACAAGAACTTAGTAATCTTTCTCTTGAGATCTATGATCTATGAGGGTAAAGCCCTATTACATGTATCCATCTTCAAGCAAGAGAAAGGTTGAGACTACATGTGTTAAGGCCTATCAAAAATTCTATACATGCCACATAAAAAGTAAGAAAAAGAAGGAACTTGTTCTTCCGCCATGGAATGTCTCAGGTAGTTGTATTTTGGTGTGTTGTAGAGCAGTGATTCATGGTAATAGTGGTCCTCTTAGTGGTTATTTTCTAGTGCCATGATGATGGGTGGAGATTACTAGAAACCCCTTGTTTGTTTAGCATTAGGACGGATCTGTTACACTATCCCACAATGCTTTACCCGCCTAGTACATTTTGAGGAGGCTACACACAGTGTTCAATCTGCATAGGGAGAGGGGCCCATACTAGTTGGTCGTATTACATCATGCATAGGGAGAGGGGCCCATACTAGTTGGTCGTATTACATCATGCATAGGGAGAGGAGCCCATGTTGGTCGGCCAAAGTGCTTCATGTGGCCATAAATATACCATGTGGTTATGTATCTTTGCCATCACTTTTTAAGGTCCAGTGATTGATTAAAAAAACCTTAATATCTTTGTTTATAAAAGGAGTTTATAATAGAATTCATATGTGAGTGAACTTTAAAGAACACCAAAGATTTATGTTTTTAAAAATTTGATGGCAATGGTTCCTTTTGTGTGTGTGTGTGTGTGTGTGTGTGTGTGTAGAGTCAATGCATAGTGCATCAAAGCTATCTAGACATGTTGAGCCCCCCATCCACACTCTATTATTTGTTTTTTATCCTTTCATGCATGAAAAGCATAACAAGAAATGGGGGAGGGAAGAGGGAAATGACTCTATAGCTTGTAAGTGTAGGGGTGTCTAGGGAAGAGTGGATGTAGGTGTAGAGAGTCGACTGTGTTTGTGTGTGTTCTTTTTTATTTTCTTTTTTTTTTGGGGGGGGGCATAGCAAGCTGGTTGCTAGAGAGGAGTGGGGTTACCAAGAGGTTGAAATGTTGTGTAAGGGAGGGTAATGTTCATACTTTAGTATGAACCTTGGCATTAATTGATGAGCTACATAGAAACTCATTAAGGTTCATACTTTAGAATGAATCTTGCCATTAATTGATAAGCTACATAGAAAATCATTAATTTATGTATCATTCACAACTCTAGGAAAATATGCACCTCATTCACAACTTTGGGTAAGTATGCACCCTTTCACAACTATGTCTCTAGCTTAATATATGGACTATGCATCTAGCTTAATACATGGAGTATGTCTCTAGCTTCGATCTTTGCATTTGAAAACCATGGACCATAATTCTATATATCTTTCTATAAACATGGACCATAATTCTATATATCTTTCTATAAACATGCATGTCTTGCCCTTCTTGCAAATAAGAGGACACATAGTGGGAATCTCAAACTTAGTTTCACTCTTACAATAGAGAACTTTTGTTTGGTTGTGTATAGATTTTTAAAAAAGGATTTGGAAGAACAGCTTTTGTCAAGAAGCAGCTTTTGTTGAGCTCGATTTTGCCACTTGTTCAACTTGCAAGCATCATTTTGGTCAAGACAATGTTTGGCATGTGCCATATTCCAATGCTCATCAACTATCAAAGGTTGCAATTGGCTAATTTCACTGTATTCTTGTAGGGTTGATTTTGCATGAGCCACTTGCATCCTAGTTTCCCCCATATGCCATCTACCACAATCCTAAATAATAGCTTGCATGTACATCACAAAACCATACCAAGCAACACCCAAATCCTCTCTCATGTGAAGTATAACAGGATGGACATCGGCATGTACCATCTGTATAAAGTGAGCATGCATAGATAACTGTTATTTATTACTAGAGCAATCTTCTATCATGCAAAGCATGGTTATGAATTGACATACCAAAATATAACCCAAGCCATATAGACACATGATCCAAAATCCTTAATGTATGATCAATCCACATATTGGGCAACATACAGAAGATACCATTTGTCCAAATGTGCCCAATAGTCTATAAGACCATTATGATGAAAAGTAAATCCCATTGCTGAGGTATGAGATGTGTCCATAAATTGCATACGTCCAAAAGAGTTAGGGTTTAATCCCACATTTATTTCTCAATGCACATCATAGTATAATGATGAAACAAATTGTCATCATAAACGTTGTTTTAGTCTGCTGTAATAAAAGCATTTGATAGCCATGGATATGTTTAAAAATACTGCCACATTGCAACCTTGATCATTGAAGTTTGTGAGGCTATTTACATAAGACCAAAGGAGCCTCCATTTATTTGCATCACAGAGGCCCTACACATTATATGTAAAAAACATGTTACCCTTCAACTTACATGGCTGTGCTTGGTTCCCTATATCACTATTCAATGTATAAAAGTGGAATATCATATGAACATTGCTCACATGTTAGTGCTAAAGCAAATACATTAGGATTTGTCATATTGTGTGCAAATGAGGGGTTACCCCTCAATTGCATCCCACATTTTTCCCACACCTCTAACATTACCCAAGATATATTACACTCCAGAAGTTTGCCCCATCATTAGGAAAAATTTGGACTCACTTTTGGGCCTTTTAAGCTCTTTGAGATTCTAGGGAATATTTCATAAGGACCAATGAGGGTGAGGCTTCTGTTACGGAACTTTTGAGGTTACTTTTTGGTGGGGAGGCCATAACTTGAGCATAAAAACTCTAAATTTGTCGGAGGTTGGTGCGTTAGAATCCTCTCATCAAGATCTTTCCAATGATATGTTACATGATATAGTTTTGAGGTACTATGGATAGAGTTATCCACGATCCCCTTTTTGTAATAGAATGATGACTTGGCATTTCTTAGAGGGCCCAAAAATGAGTCCACATTTTCCCTAAAATGTGTAGAGGTTCCTTCTGTCCAATTACAAGACACTGCAGGTCTTCATCTAAGAGGCCTTAGGTGTTTGTGCCATGAATTTGGCTCTTGTTTTTCCTCGTGTCTACCATGCATTTGGCTCTTGTTTTCCCCTTTTATAACATGAGGGCTTGCTATGCCAATTTTTACTTTTCCCTTATCCACGATGACATTTGGGGCCCGCACCACATTTTTTCCCTTCTACTACTACACACGTACAAGAGGAACAACCTCTGGAGGTGGCATTACCACTACTAGCTTGCAAAGTACCAATGGGTTGATGCCATGTGCCCAAACTTTCTACAAGAGAAATAAGGGCCAGTAAAATTCTCCCATTTAAGCTTGAAGAAAGCTTCCTGTATCTGAAGTCCTAACAGCTAAAGATCCAAGGCAACTATTGGTTTAGTTGTATCCCAAAGGATGTAGAGTCTATTGACACTTCCAAAAAAGACCTTGGAGGGTAAACCACTTTACCTAGTGATTTCGCTAGAAAACGTAAAGCACAGCTCATATAAACAAGAAGCTCCAAAACTTCCACCCACATAGGGATCTCTGTTTAATAAAGCTTTGATAATCCTTGGTAGGTGACCATGGGTTACATGAACCATGTACTGTCCAAAAAAAGGCGACTTTTCCAAAATAGTTTGTTTGTGTAGTGGATGTAGTAGAACCTCATAGAAGCCACGAGCAACAAAGTAGCAGCCCTCAACAACAACAAGCATGGCTTGAAGCCACTGCCCAACATCAGTAGTAGCATGTAGCTGCAAGCATCTTTTTAGGAAAAAAAAGGATCACAACTGTACAAGAGTTTCATCACAGGGTCTAATAATGCCTGGCCCAGAAACCCACAAATGAAACTCAAGAACATGCTCATCCCATGCTTTCTTGATCTCGGCAAAACCCTCTTCAAGGGTGTCACAAAAATATTACAGGTCGGGATTGGAGCAACACGAGAGGAGAGAATTTTAAGAGTGTTCTCCTATGTTTCTTCTCTTGGACTCAATAGAGGGATCTCTGTGTCTGTACACTTCTGTAGGAAAAGCCATTTCAGAGGCAGCCAACTCTATGAATAAGAAGAGCTTAGCTTTAGCAAAGGCGAGGTAAAGGAGGGGATGCGAGGCAACTACACGGTAGCAAGAGCAGGTGATGGCCAACAACAAATACAAGAGATAGATATGCATGGGCAGCAAGTAACAACGGCCAGTAATAAGTAGGTATACAAGCCGGTAAGTATAGGCGAGAGTCAGCTACAGAGGATAAGGTTGACAACACGAGCACAAATAATCAATGGGGGAGGTCGACTGGAAAAACAAAAACAATACACATACATTTGTTTGACGATGTCCCTCTTCTCGTGCTCTCTACAAGAGGCAGGTGCAATGTTTCTCTTAGCTAAGAAGGTGCCAATCGGGAATGCACCCACAATGCATCTCCATAAGAAAAATCATCATTTTTGAGAAGCAATTTGCTTTTCCAAACTGTAGTCAGAGGTTTGTTTACATGGCACAACTGACTTGCATGTGTTTTTATCCAAGGTAGAGGGAGAAAATTTTAATAAGGTCTCCGCCGTGAGGTGATGGAAAGAGAAAGGAGAGTAACCTGGAAGTTGCCTATCAAATTTCTGATCTTTTAATCTTTCCTCATCCTCAAGTGGAGGCACCAGCTAGAAATCTTGTAGTATAGAACTTAATTCATGCCATACATGCCTGTGCTACATGCCCAGATTGTATATTCTGATAGAATATGGAAGGGAGAATACATTGCCTTGATCATCAACAACATCAACTAAGCGTACTCCACAATTAGAGAGGAAGTGTGATTTTCTGGGTTGTAATGCAACCAAAGAATGTTGAGAAGCCCTACTCTAATGAATACTTTCTTTTTGCAAGGAGTTGCCTCTATCTAGAGGTCTGCCCGACCAAGAAAGATGACAAAGAAGCATTTGCCAGTCATGTATAAGCTTAGTGGAATAAGGGCAGCTCACAATCCAGCCTTCAAATCTTCCAAATATAATATCTTGGTGAGAAACTATCCAATCGCCCAAAAGCTTTTGTTTTCATTGTTGCAATCAAATGTGCTAGCATCAAAGTTCAAGGTTGCTTTTGGTGAAGGAATTCAAGAAGTAAAGTTGCCTTTCTTGCAATGACATGGTAGCAGAGCCAACAACTTTGACTTAGTAAAATCGACCTGCATAGCACAGCTAATCCATATAGCTTCAAAGCATCCATGATTGCATTGACATCATGTTGTGTGTTTTTGGGAAAAAAGAAGAAATCATCAGCATACGCTTGACTAACAAATTGAGTGGGTCCTATAATGTTAATACCATGTAGCCTCCCTTCTACAATCAAATTATCCATGTACAAGAACAATGGCTGAGTAGCTATCTCATAAAGAAAGGCAGTTAGTGGACATCCCAGTCTCATGGATCATCCAAGTTTCCATGGCCAAAAACGATCAAGATGCAATGGTCAATACTACCCTCTTGAGTCTTGACATAAAGTTTCATGGGTGGACAAGTGTGTAAGGAGACTTGGCATAAGTATTCAAATTGTGAGAACATGCAAAAAGGTAAATGGCATTGTGAATGTTTCAAAACACACACGCACATATATAGAGAGAGACACACACACAGATGGAAATACACTGTTGCTTGGCATTGTGAATGTTTCAAAACACACACGCACATATATCTAGAGAGAGACACACACAGAGATGGAAATACACTGTTGCTTGGCGCCAGCACTACGATGAAGTAAACAGCTAACTCGTCATCAGATCAAAACCTTCGTTTTGTTTCCGTAGCTTGAAGTTAAAACATTCATGATTACTTGACAAGCACAGTTCGTGATCGAGAAAAAGCATTCATGGCGAGCACCCTTCAGATTACGTATATCACCACACGCGGCATCCTTTAGATTACACATATTCCACATGCCCAAATTCTTTGTTGCTTGCTTGATGCCCTTCCAATGCTTGAGGTTTCCAGGGTGTTTGCGCATGGTGACATTCTTACCAGTCTTGACGATCTAAGAGTCTTCTGTAAGCAGGGGAGGCTCAATGATGCCATTCAGAAGTTGGGCCTCTTGTGCCAGCAAGGATTTCATGTCCCAACAGATATCATATGCTCACTTCTCCAGGGTTGCTCCAAGAAGAAGGACCTTGCTGCAGGCAGGCAAGTGCAGTCTCTGTTGGTGAAAGATGGACACCACTCTCTTGCGCCATTGGTGGGTGACCACCTTATCCGCTTGTTTGCCTCCTGTAACAGCTTGCAGGAGGCAAACAAGGCTTTTCAAAGTGTACAAAAACCGACCATATACACATGGAATGCAATCATTTCAGCACATTCTAAGCTGGATGGTAGTGAGAGGGCTCTTGACTTGTATTGCAAAATGCAACACGAGGGCGTAAATCCAGATAAATTCACATTTCTGCCGGTGTTGAGAGCATGTGGTAGTGCAACGGTCATCAGCAAGGGTAGACTGGTACATGACCTGATCAGTAGAAACGGGCTAGATTCAGATGCGTCCATTGGCAATGCTCTCATGGACATGTATTTGAAGTGTGGAAGTCTTAAGGAGGGCCACAAATTGTTTAATACTTTGCAAAATCAAGATTTGGTGTCATGGGGAGCAATGATTGATGGGTATACCCAGAATGGCTGTGGCCTCATGGCCCTCGAAATTTTTGAGAAAATGCAACAAGTAGGTATGATACCAAACCGAGTTGTATATTCATGTGTGCTGAAGGCATGTGGCAGCACAGGGGCCCTTAGAGAAGGAAGGCTTATTTACGACCAGATTCTGAGGAGTGAGGTTGAATTGGATGTGGGCATGGCAAACCACCTTGTTGACATGTATGTGAGGTGTAAGAGCTTAGAGGATGGATTCAAAGCCCTTGCGAGCTGGCCAAAGCGAGATGTGGTGTCATGGGGTACATTAATTGCTGGATATGCCCAACATAAAGATGGTCATACTGCACTGAAACTGTTTGGGGAGATGCAACTGGATGGTATAAAGCCAGACAGAGTTGTGTTTTTGTCCATCTTGCAAGCATGCAGCAGCAAAGGCACTGCAGAGCAAGGGAAGATGATTCATGATTTACTGATCAGAAGTGGACTGAGTATGGATATTGTGGTTGGGAGCACACTTGTTGACATGTATGCAAAATCTGAGAACTTGGAGGAGGCTTGCAAAGTGCTTCAAAATTTGCCGCATCGGGATGTGGTCTCATGGGGTGCATTGATTTCAGGATATGCCCAACATGGCCATGGCCATTTTGCTCTTGACTTTTTTGAGAAAATGCAGGAGGATGGTGTAGAACCAGACAACTATGTATTCTCATGCACTTTAAAAGCATGTGGTAGTGTAGGAGCATTGGAGCGGGGAAGGTTGATACATGACCAAATCATCAAGACTGGACTCAAAGTAGATGCAATAGTTGGGAGTACTCTAGTGGACATGTATGCCAAATGTGGGAGCTTAGTGGAGGGATGGGAGACCCTTAGCTATATGCAATCTCGAGATGCTGTGTCGTGGAACGCATTGATTGCAGGATACGCCCAGCATTGTAAATACACATTGGCTCAACAGTGTCTTCAGGTCATGCAAGCCCAAGGTGTGAAGCCAGACAGCACCACTTATGTCAGCATTCTTGCTGCATGCAGTCATGCAGGAAAAGTGGAAGATGGCCATTGGTACTTCAAATCTATGGTGGAAGATGACATCACACCCAATGTCGAGCATTTCAATTGCATGATTGACCTTCTTGGTCGTGCTGGCTACTTGAACAATGCAACAAAGTTGCTGAAATCAATGCCAATCCCGCCCAATGTGACTGGGTGGACGTCTCTACTTGCTGCCTGTAGAAAATATGGGAACCTGGACCTAGGAAGACAATGTTTTCATCAAATTGTGCAGCTAGATCCCGACGATGCTGCTGGATATATTCTTATGTCGAACCTCTATGGCGATGCCGACATGTGGGAGGATGTACACAAGTTACATGAGTTGAGGAAAGGTGCTAGTGCATGGAAGAAGCCTGGAAAGGCTTGGATTGAGAGTAATGATAAGGTCCACCAGTTCATTGCTGGAGACAACATGCACTCATCCACATATATAATCTGTTCAAAAATCCAGACCTTGAAGGCAAAAATGGAGGCAGAGGGATACATTGCACAATTGGATGTAGTGCTGGAATGCATACTATATGAGACCAAAAAAGATGCGACATTGTAATGCTGGCTTTATTATTTGAATGTCTCATTCATGAAGGCTATGAACATGTAATGTTTGTGCGTATGCCATTTGGATGGCATCCAAGTGAAGGGTTGTCTGGAGAGGATGTATCTGCTCCCATCAACTCCAGGACGGACCTTTTCTTGCAAAGGCCTGCTTTGAAGTACAATGTTTTTTGGACTTCTCTGCAAGCGTTTGGCTAGTTTATTACAACCTGCGCGTGATTTGGTTGAACTCTTTGAGGAGGCATTATCCAGGTTTACCATGTCAGACGGCTAAAGTGACCACCAAAACAGTGAGGCAGCCCACACATGCAACTGGTGTTGTCTGGCAGGCCTTCACTCCACTAGCCAGTTTTCCCTCTCCTGAGCCGGGAGGAGGGGGAGGGTGTGTGTGTGTGTGAAGACATGAGGGGGCCTTACCACACAGGCCACCATTCCATGTGGGATTATTTAAGGGCCCTCAACAAGCAGAACCCTCCACTACATGTGCAGGTTCATGGTACAGGTTGAATGTCTCAAACATACAAATCACTCAATCTTAACGATTTAAAAACTTTAGCCAGAGAGACGGTTGTTTGAGAAATGTTCGTATTAGAGGCACATTTGTACAACAACCAGGCCTAATATGCTGCTCAGGCTCAGTTTTTCAGCCTAAATCCATGGGACAGAAAAATTGCAATCAAAGGGGGAAGCAATTTAATCTCAGCAAAACGATGAGGAAACAGAGTTGGATGAAGTCGAGCTGTGAGCTGCTCCCGTCGAACAGCACTGTTGTCCCTCGCCATCGCTCCCCCCTTCACCTTCAGCTTTACCGCTCCCCCACACCCCCCCCCTTTTGCTTTGCCCCCTCGGCATCTACTTCTCGCCCCTTCCGTGTCCAGTCGTCTTGCCCCCCCTCCTCCTCCTGCCTGCGCCCCCGGTTCCGCCTGTGCCACCCCCCCTCTCCCCTGTGAGCAGTTATCTCCTATCTATACCATATAGGGAGTGAGGGCCTTTGTTGTGGGTGTGCCCGCCCATGTTAGGTTTCTCTCCATTTTTCCTCATTGTCCATTTTCCCTGTTTTTAGGATCCATGGGGGGGTGTTCTTTTCTGCTGTCGGCTGTAGTAGTGCTGCCGACCAGGTGTGGCCCATTTTTGCTGGCCAACTGGATTTTTTTCCAGTCATGGACAGTCTTGCTGATGTCGGCCTGTTTTAGGCTGGCCGACCAGCAGCCCAGGCCTTGGCCCCCACACTTCTTTGTACCGGATCTTCTAAATATAGTTGAGTTTATTCAGCTTCTCTCTCTCCTACAGTTCTACGTTTTCTCTCTCACAGTAGTTTGTCTCATTTCCGCTGTGCATTCTAACATGGTATCAGAGCCCTAGGTGGCTTGAAGCTTGGAGACAGTGAGAGCTTGAGGGTTTATATTTTTTTTGGTGCTGATTGGAGAATTTTTGGGCTGTTCAGGACGTGGAGAAGTAGGTAGAAGGCGGCCATCATTGCTGGACAGCCGCCTTGCATAGCAGTTGCAGCCTCTTCTTCATTTTTTTCCCACCCACCCTCCCTTCACAAGACCTTGTGAACCGCCGAGATGGCATATTTGCTCGAGATGGCTGAAGATCCCCACCCTCCCGACATTCCTGGTGGACTGACAGTTGGACGGGACCAATTATGGCATTTGGAAGGTAATGATGTAGTCTGTCCTAGAGTCTTATGATTTGGTTGATTTCATTGTGGTTGGAGTTCCACAGCCAGAGTTGGAGGAGGAGGAGCTTTCACTTTCTACTAGGAAAGAGCGGGAGGCTTAGGCACAGTTGTGGGATCGTGTCAATGCCCGTGTGCATTCTTTCATCTTCCTTAATTGCACACCCCAAGTGATCAACCACATCAAACACATGACGTTGGCCCAAGGGATTTGGCAGCAATTGGTTTCTTTGTATAGCAAGGTATCACCCATGAAGAGGATTCCTTGGAAGTGTAGATGCGAGTGATGAATCCTGCAAAGTCTTCGACGATGCGGGAGCACATCAACAAACTTTAGGCTCTTCAGTAGGAGGTTCTTCAGATTGGGAAGGAGATATCTTCAGAGGATATGGCCATCACCTTATTGTCTCATCTTACCCCTCAGTATTCAGCTTTCTATTCTTCTTTAATCACAAGTGGGAGGCTCAGCACCATCACATGGGAGGAGCTTGTGCCGATGGTTTTGTATCAGGAAGAGCAGTTTATGAACCCTCCACAGGGCGGAGGTTCTAGGGCCTTGATTGGTCAGCGGCGGTTGAAAGGCTGCAACAACAACAACAAGGGCAAAGAGAAGTCTTCACCGGCGAAGTCTTCTGAGAAGAAGCCCTACTTAGAGCGTGATGCTTTGAAGGCCGAGGGGACCTGTAACCATTGTGGCTAGAAGAGTCACTTTTGGAGGAAGTGTTCTCGGCGAAGTACCGAGAAAGGTGCTGATTCCTCGGTTGCAGTTGCAAAGACTCCAGCTTTTGTGCACTTGGAGATTATGGACATCAGAGCTTCATCTTCTTCGAGCAGGGAGGCAGTTGGTCTCACTGCTAGGGATACTTGAGAGTGGATTCTCGATAGTGGTGCTTCTAGACACATGACTTCTTCTTGAGAGTTATTGCAGGATCTTCGACGGCAGACAGGTCACATCTTTATTGGTGACAAATCCACTATCCCGATTCACAGTGAGGGCAGGTTGGAGATTATTCCCAATGGCAGAGAGGGAAAGCATTTCTCCCGGGTTCCATCCCTTGGTTTTCATCTGTTGTCAGTGCATGAGGTTTGCAATACTAGCATGCGGGTGGAGTTTGATGAGAATTTTGTTACTCTCTGGGACAAAGCAACTAGCCAGGTTGTTTGGGAAGGCGGAGTGGAGAATGAGATCTACAAACTTTGAGCACTCTCTTCTTTGACAGGTACTCAACTCGGTGATTTGTTTTGTTTTGGCCACTTGAATGTGGATGCATTGCGGCGGGCTTTATGGGACCAGATGGTGGATGGCTTGCCAGATGTTGGCAGCAGGCAAGAATACTGTAGTTCTTGCATTCGTGGTAAGTAGCATAGGGAGTCTTTTCCGAAGCAGGCTACTAAGGATAAGAGTACATACTATAAGGGAAAGTTCTCTCCTACAATAACATGGTCCATAGTGTGAACTGGATTATATGAGCCGACGCTTTAACTATGCCATAACTCTCGTACTCCAAAGTGAATGTCACACAGTTTGTTATCCACTGGCGGCATATCAACCATAATCTCACTAACCATGCCAATGGCATAAGTGTAGAAGCTATCATCCAGGCGGGTCATCAATGTTCGCACCACTAGTTGAGCTCGATATCTCAACACTAGGTATATATAATCTTGAATTTCAATTTTGTTGTTATATAAACATATGTTGGTGGACATTTGATAAGGGATGTCAAAGAGTGTAGCTATCAGGTATCATGTTGTTGTAGGGATCATGGTCTTGTTGCCATGCACTCTAGGTAGCAAATCTACAAAACTATTTGTATTAACACTTGGGAGTTGATTCCAAGGCTGTCAAAACGGTCAGTCATTGATATCAAGTGGGGCAATCAGCCACATTGGATGTGAGTGGAAGGGACCCTCCTATGAGACTTTGCGCACTAAAGAGCTCAGAAGAGAGCAACAAGTAGTGGAGGTAGAGATGGAGCCATTAAAAGCCACTTGAACCTAGTATGGTTGCACATTGTTATGTGATGGGTGGTTAGATATACGCAAGAGAAATGTGTACAATGTTTTGGTGTCCGTTTGCAAGAGCACTAGTTTTTGCCTGTCATTGATGCATCTGCAGCTGGGACCGTGGTGACAAGAGAGTTTATATGGTCACACCTCTGAGAGGCTATTTGGAGATAGGCCCACAAAACATCATGTAGGTGACAATGGTAGCAATTGTTTCTCTATGGGACGGATGCTAGAGGATGAGTTCCCGTAGATTATATGGACTCCATGTGCATCCCATAGCCTAGACTCGCTCATTGAAGATCTTGCAAAGATTAGGTGGATTGTTGACATCTTTGACATTGCGCTTAGCATGGTGAAGTTTGTTACCAAGAGGCCCAAGGTCTTGGCAATGTATCGTGCCAATAGTGAACTTCAGCTTCTGAAGCCCTCACAAACCAGGTTTGCATATATGTATATGTTCATTGTGGTAGTGAGTCTGATAGGGACTCGTGCGCACAGTGGTCTACTGAGAGTGGATAAGCTGGGTGGAGCATGAGCACTCGAAGGTAGTTGCTTTTGCATGCAAAGTGATGAAAGAAGGTTGGTAGAAGGAGGCAGAGGCTTTGTTGAGAACTCTTTAACCAATCTACAGTGTTCTTCACATCACTGACATGGAGGGCAACACTCTTGGACTCTTGTATGAGTTCATGGACCGGATTGGAGAGGCTCTTAACCGATACACTCTCTTGACAGATGAGAGGTACTCAACATGCCAAGTTTGAACTTTGAACTTCCAACTAGTTGCCTTCTTGTTGTAACTTATATCATAGGCTTTAGCTAAGAGCTTTGATCATTCATGGCTAATTTTCAAGGTTGAGGACATTCTATGGGTTTGAAACGACCAGTGGGATTGGTTCCATAGATCAATCCACGCGGTTTCCCACATATTGCGCCCTCTAGCAGAGTGAGGTGCAATATGTTAATGAAGAGTTGGAAGACGGATAGCAAGATTACATTCAAAAATGGATAGGAGGAGACGTGGAATTCATGAGATGCTTGGAGGATGAGCGGCTAGTGTATCGGAACGCCAGCCACACATTTGGTAGACACACTGTTGTCATGCGAGAGAGACAGCTTCACCCAGTCTCCGGAGAGTCCACCATAGTTTCTTCTTCAACATGAGGCTGAGTAGTACTTGCTTGTGTCATTATCCGTCTAGTACCCCCCTAAGTATGGGATTAGTAGCCCTCACTTGGTGAGTACAACTCTAAAAGACAAGACTGTTATTTCAACTTATAAGTTATAACATGTACATAATACATTGATCAATGATGATTATACTTACAAAGTTTCTGTATTTTAATGGCAAAAACGCCTCACCATTCGAGTCCTCTCATAGGATTGCAGTTCCGATCCTTGTGAGAGAAACTAGAGCACATGGGCCCTCTTCCATACAAAGAAGAGGAACACATTGTCTACGGCTTAGTTGGAGCGGTTGGTGTATTCCATTGCAATCTCTGCCTAATTCAGCAGCTAGGCAATCCGATAGAGCCTTGCCAAGTCAATGCCGATTTTATTGACATTGAGAAGATGAAAGATTTCCCAGAGATTCCTTAGGAGAAGCACGTCATATATGCCATGTTGTATGAGGAGTTGGTGGCACCTGCTCATACCACACGAGCATCAACACCAACATCATCAAGAGGTGCTAATACCAGTGCAGCAGTTGAGACGAGTGCGACAACTGAGGCAGCATGGTCCTCTAGTTTACTGTTTATCATGCATGATTGCATCCATCAGCATACTTTACTTTGTGTATTTCATACTTCAGTTTTCTTTTTTTGTATTAGCTCGAGATTCAGACTTTTTGTGATCACTTTGAGTGCTCAGTGGACTATCTCACTCTTGACTACATGCTGGTAGCTTGCTTTATATATTATTTCTTGAGTTTTGAGTAGTTGCCATTATTGATTATGTAATCTGGATCTTGATTCTTGATGTTGCCAATTTATTTATGCTGATTGGTCGGTTGGGTGCCCATTGTAACTGGGTCACCCAGATTCTTTAGTTTTAACTTGTAAACATGTTTTAATGTGTTAATGATGCATGTTTAATATTATTTTGTAGGGAAGGCAACATATTTTTTACATATTATAAACTTATATATAAATTTTGGGGCCTATACCCCCCTCCCTTTGTATGAAACGTTTTTGAAACGTCTGGGATTTGAAAGAAACGTTTATGAAACGTGTTTCATAAAACGCCTGGCAACTATGGCACGGATCCTGTCCTCCATGTGTCGCCACTCTATCCGAGCGCGAGAGTAGGCATACTCTGAATTCCCTTGATCACAATGGAGGTATCTGTAAGAGGGGGGGAGGGGTACTGCAACTGAGATATGAAGAAACACAAAAAGCGGCACCTCCAGGCTAGAGGATACCACCTCCCCGTCCTGATCTCTCTGGCCTGAGCTTCCAGGCTCCATCCTAGCCAGAGGCTAGAGGTAGGTGAGCACGTCGGTGATGCGAAGATCATGAAGATAATGTGAGAGCTCTACTGCTTGCCCCTGAATGGCATTTGCCCCACTGACTCCGAATCCCACTCCGTCCTCTCGGCTGCACTCAAGGGGAAGGAGAAGATCATCGCGTCACTTTCTAGTGTAGAAGGTCTAGAATGATGAGACACCACACATATCCGAATAGGAGCCATTGTCTCCTCAAAAAGAGTAGCTCTTTCCACCGGAAGACGGTGGAAAAAACTATAATCCACGGGCATTTCTGGGGACTCTAGCGGGAGAGCCCTCAGCGGGAAAGTGGCAATGGTCATCTCTACCGGCTCCGAGAATCGATGAATCAAGTGGCGGACGGAGCTACCTCCGCTCCAAGTCGGGCACTGCAGGGGGTGGCGAGAGTGCTCTGGAGAGACGGAGGGAGGTGGGAGAGGGGGCTCATAGGAAGAGGGCGGAGCAAGGGAGACTATTGCGGGAAGAGTCGGAGGCGAGGATGGAGGATGAGGAGGGGGATGGGGGTGGGGGTGGGGGTGGGGTGGGGGTGGGGGTTGGGGTTGGGGTTGGGGTGGGGAGGCAGAGAAGTGGGGGATGGTTGGAGATGAAGACAAGATCTGAAAACACTAGAGCAAGCGCACAAAAACAGCAGAAAAACACAGAAATAAAGAGAGAGAGAGAGAGAGAAGCATATAACTTTGCTATATACACAAGAGAAAATCCCGGATAATGAATACAATGTGTGGGGGGCCAAGGGGCCATTTTATATGGCCCCTGATGACCAATCGGCCTGCTCAAAAGCAGCCGACAGCCACCAAAAAGTCCACGACCTGCTCCAACCTCTAGTCGGCCAGCAGCAGCAGAGGAAAGTCGTGGAGCAGCAGGGTCAGTCGGCCAGTATCTGGACCAGCCAACAAGCACAGTACAGCCTCCCACACTTGGAAAAATAGGGAAAAAAATAGGAGAGTGGGGAAAAATGAGAAAACACCTAAATCGGGCGAGCACACCCATAACAGAGGTCCTGGTGTAAATATACAGACAGGAGATGACTGTTAACACCTCTTCTCAGCTCCTGGATGTGGAACCAACCCCAGTGAGCTGGAGTGCCGCCGAAGCATAGCCTGAGATAGAGACTTCGTGAAGAGGTCCACCGCACTGTCCTCCGTCGAACAGAACTCTAGCAAGATGTCATCAGCAACAATCTTTTCACGAACAAAATGCCTCTTGATGACCGCCATTACCAGACTGCCACTCTTCACTAAACTACGGACCTAGGAGAGAGAGTGCTGAAAGTTTGTAAACTCCTTTCTCCACTCCGCCTTCCCAAACTACTTGGCCTGTTCTTTGTCTTGGAGAGCAACAAAATGCTCATCAAACTCCACCCGTATGCTAGTCTTGCAAACCTGATGCACTGACAACAGATGAAAACCAAGTGATTGAACATACAACACTTGGGAGGAATGCTTCCCCCCTCTGCCATCGGGAACTATCTCCAACCTGCCCTCACTATGAACTGGGATAGTGGATGTATCCCCAGTAAGGATGTGACCAGAATACCTGCAAAGATCCTGTAAAGCCGAACGGGAAGGAGTCATGTGCCTGGAAGCACCACTGTCTAGAATCCACTCCCGAGTATCCATAGTGGAGAGTCCTCCAACCTCCTCCCTCCACGAAGAAGATGAAACACCAGTGTCCATAACCTCCAGGTGCACAAAAGCTGGAGTCTTCATGGTTGTTGCTGAGGATTCTGCACCCTTCTCGGTGCTCCGCTTAGAACACTGCCTCCAATAGTGGCCTTTCTCACCACAATCATTATAGGTCCTCTCTGCCTTCAGTTTCTCGCGGTCTGAGTCGGGCTTCTTCTCAAAAGACTTCTCCGATGAAACCTTTCCTTTGCCCTTGTTATTACGGCCTTTCAACCGTTGGCCAGTTAAGGCCTCCGAACCTCCGCCTTGTGGAGGGTTCGTGAATCTTTCCTCCTGGTCCAAGACCATGGGCACAAGCTCCTCCCATGTGATGGTGCTGAGCTTGCCATTGGTAATCAACGAAGAGTAAAATGCTAAGTACTGAGAGGGCAAATGTGACAGCAACGTTATGGACATATCCTCCAATGATATCTCTTTCCCAGCCTGGAGAACTTCCTACTGAAGAGCTTGCAGCTTGTTGATGTGCTCCCGCATCGTCGACAACTTTGCAGGAATCATCACCCACATCTGAACTTCCAAGGAGATCCTCTTCATGGGCGATACCCTGTTGTAAAGAGAATCCAAATGCTGCCATATACCTTCGGCCAGCGTCATATGCTTGATATGATTGATTACATGTGGTGTGCAATTGAGGAAAATGAAAGAACGGACTCTGGCATTGACACGATCCCATAATTGTGCCTGTGCCTCACATTCCTTCCGAATAGAGGGTAACTTCCCTTCCTCTAACTCCGGCCGTGGAACCCCAACAACAATGAAATTAGCAAGGTCGTAAGACTCCAAAACAGATTCCATCATTACCTTCCATATGCCGTAGTTGTTCCCGTCCAATTGACGGTCCACTGGGAACGTGGGGAGTGTCAGGATCTTCACGTGCTTCTCAGCCATCTCAAGGAAATTTGCCATTGCGGGGGTGTAACTGAAAAGGGAGGGTGGGTGGGAAAAATGAAGAACTAAACCTACAAGTGGCTGTCCAGCAAATCAGCCCGCCTTCCGCTTGCTTCTCCTCTTCCCGTACGGCCCAAAACAGTCCTCCAATCAGCAACAAAACAGCCCCCCTCTTGCTCACAGTTCCCAAGATCTTCCAAGAGCCTAGAGCTCTGATACCATGTCAGAATATGCAGCGGAGATGAAGACAAGATCTGATAACACTAGAGCAAGTGCACAGCAGAAAAACACAGAAATGAAGAGAGAGAGAGAGAGAGAGAGAGAGAGAGAGAGAGAGAGAAGCGTATAACTTTGCTATATACACAAGAGAAAATCCTGGATACTGAATACAATGTGTGGGGGGCCAAGGGGCCATTTTATATGGCCCCTGATGACCAATCGGCCTGCTGAAAAGTAGCCGACAGCCACGAAAAAGTCCACGACTTGCTCCAACCTCCAGTTGGCCAACATTTGTCAGTTGGCCAGCAACACAGGAAAGTCGTGGAGCAGCAGGGTCAGTTGGCCAGTATCTGGACCAACCAACAAGCACAAGACAGCCTCCCACACCTGGAAAAATAGGGAAAAATATGGAGAGGGGAAAAATGAGAAAACACCTAAATCGGGCGGGCACACCCATAACAAAGGCCCTGGTGTAAATATGCAGACAAGAGATGATTGCTAATAGGGCTCGCCACGGGTTCCATGGGATTAACTGGCCTCACTGGAAACTGAAACTGAAGGAAGAGTCACGGCGGGGTAACAACCGCAAAATCGAGGGGGCCAGAGGGACCCTCACAATGACTACAGGGAGCCCTTCGCCGACGGGTAGGTGCTGCGATAAATGCTCGAAACGATTCTCTCATAGAACCGAATCCTCATGTACTCTGCCAGCCTGGTGCGCACGACGGCGGCGCTCAGCTCTAGAAGTCGGCTGACGGCCCTGGCGAGGGCCAATAGTCTGCCACTCTCCCGACAGCGCAGAGTCGTCCACGGTCTAGTCCTGGTGCTCTGCTGCTTGAGGGCCTGTCTCTCGCTCTACCCCCTTGTGAAGATCTGAACCGAAACCTGGGGGCGCCGGGGGGGGGGGGGGGGGGGGGGGGGGGGGGGGGGGGGGGGGGGGGGGCCACCAGAGGCAGTCTTCTAGACTGGCGCCAAGGGCAAGCTCTAGCAAGGTGGCCCATCTGCCTCCAAATGAAACACTGGCCAAGAAGGCTTGAGTACTCCACTCGCTGAATGATGGGGTCACCTTGAAGGCATGGAATAGATATGACATGAGGCATTGTCTCTGGCGAGACAATACAAATGCGAAGGAATGGAATCCTAGCCGCCCGAGCAAGGGACGAGGCGATAGTGGAGGGGGATTCCATCACTCTTCCAATGGCTCCACCGATCACCGGGAGAAGAGAAAGGTATTTCTTCTTGAGACCAGGATGACGGGGCAGTTGCCATGGAGTCCCCCCGAGGGTGAAAATCAAAAGAGGCAGAGACTTGCGGAAATGAAAAATGCCCAAGAATTGAAGACGCTGCCAGATGAAGATGGGGGAAGCGGAGAGGCTACGAAGGAAGAGAACGGGGAGGAGGGGGGGGGATGTCAGAATGCACAGCGGAAATGAGACAAACAATTGTTATGTGGAAACACATGCTTTGTTTGCTTCCCAAATTGGCATGCTTCACATATTTTCTGCATACCTTTCACTTTAAATTTTGGCAGCCCTGTCACAATTCCTTTAGTCTGCATAGACTTCAATCTCTGCACATTCACATGTCCAATCCTTTTATGCCAAATATCTGTGTCTGCAACAATTCTTGAACCATTTGCAAACATCGCAGCACTCATCTCAGGCATGTCTACATTCAACGTAAACATTCTGCCCACTCTGTTGCCTTTTGCAACCAACCTGCACTCATCTTTAAAGTCTTCAACATAACAACCATCAGGGTTAAACCTAACCTGCAAACCCTGCTCAATCATCTGGCCAACTGAAACCAGATTCTTTGTTATGTTTGGAACGTGAAGTACATCTGCAAGGTACTTCACTTTGCCATCCTACATAGACAATGGCACATCTCCAACATGGGCAATTGGATGAGCAGTGTCATCCCCTGTTTCCACAAAACCTGGTCTTTCCGGGTTTTTTACCTCCTTGAACCACTCCCCATGACTTGTCATGTGGTTCGAAGCACCTGAATCCACATACCATACATCATCTTTTTGTGCTGCTTCAGCATTTTCAGACATGGCATTCACAACATGCTGCATAACAAACAACCTTTCATTATCCTCATTATTTCTGCTTGAGGATGCATAGTTGTTTTGCTGCACTTTCCCATTTTGCATGTCAGCCTGCTTCTTATAACATTCTGCCTGCACATGTCCAGGCTTACCACAATAATAGCATTCACGTGCATCATTATACTGCCTTTGCTAATTTCCACGTCCTCTTTGACTCCCCCTGCCTCTGAATTTGCCTCTTCCACCTGCATGTTGTTGTTGTTGTTGTGAATTCTGGGACTGTTGTTGTTGCTGCTGCTGGCCATAATTCTGATTACCTGTTCGGCCACCTCCTTGACCGCGTCCACGGCCTCGTCTTCCTCGTCCTCTTCCTGAGCTTGTGTAAAAGGCTTGTTGCTCCGAACTGTTTTTGGTTTGTGAAGACTGTTGGTCTTCACCCAAGCTCTTCTCTTCTATAATCAGCATAGACACCAAATCTGTAAAGTTGGGAATGTTTTCCCGGGTCTGAATAGACGTCTTGAACGCCTTGTATTGTGGCCCGAGACCACGTAGACAGACTTCCACTTTATCATCATCATCTACTGACACACCAATAGATGCAAGGGATTCCACAATACCCGTTATCTTCAATGCATAGTCATTCATAGACATGCTCTTTTTCTCCACAGTATGAAGTTCGTTCTTCAACTGTATCTTGCGTGCCTTGGTATTTGTTTCATAGAGCTTTACCAAGGTGTCCCACGCCTCCTTGGGGGACTTGGCATCCTGAATATGCCCAATCATGGTGTCCTGTATACTAATGGAGAGCCAATACATTACTTTCCTGGCTCCTTGGTTCCAGTCTTTAAACTCTTTCACATTTGCAGCAGTCGGATTTATGTCCGGTATCTCTGGTGCCTCTTCATGCTCACCTTCTATGTAGTCCCAATAGCCCTTTCCCATCAGGAAATTCGTCAACCTGAACCTCCAAGCATGGAAGTTATTCTTATCAAGCTTCTCAGCCACAATCTGGATTATCCCATCATTTGACATCTTGCCAAACACACAATTTTACCAGAAACAGCACTCTGGTTTTTCTGCACAAACTGCTGTATTTTCTGCAGCGGTACTGTAGTATTCTCAAATGTCACAACCAGTGACTTCAATGTGCATACATACACCCAATGGCAACTGTTGACCTCTTTGCAACACCCACAATGTCTGCACAGTCAATCTGTCTTCCTACAGTTCTTAAAACAGAGTTCTGCAGAGAATCAATGACTTACCCGCAGTGCTCGAGCGAAATCGCCTGCTTTTTGAAAAACGGAGATCGAGACGCGCCCGAAACGCGTTTTCGTCCCAGAAAATGAAGTCCGATAGAACAATATCATTGCCCTATAGCTTTACTCCTGTGAAGAAAGCTCCTCAATCAGAGATTGTTTGCCAGTGCCTCCCGTAGAGCTCCCGACAACTCCCGACAAGGGTGTAGTTACCAACGCGAATAGGGAAGAGTAGTTGAAGCTCTTACCCGCGTACCGCTTCCTGTAGTTCTCTTGCTTGCAGCTCAGCCCTTAGCACGAACCAGGCTCTGATACCATGAAAAGATGCAGGGGGGAAGAGAGCTTGAGCTCTTGCAAGCACACACACACACACACACAAAACCCTAATAGAGAACACACAAGGTGAGAGGCTGAATATCTTCTTCTTCTTCACTCAACACTCAACACACCATATACAAGATAAGAGTACACATAATATGAAAGGTACTCAACCAAATACATACACGGGTTCTCTATAGTGTGAACCCAACTAAAATGAGCTGGCGCTATAACTATGCCAGTCTCTAGAATGGCTGTCACACAGCCTGACATCCCACTGGCCGCATATCACCCATGATCTCACCAACCATGCCAGTGGTGTAAGTGTGGGGCCTATCCCCCAGGCGGGTCATCAGTGTCTACCGCCTCACTGGATGAGCACGATATCTCAACATGTAGGTGTTGTTCTCATTTTTCCTCACTCCCCGTATTTTTTCCATTTTTTCTGTGGCTTGAGGGGCAGTCCTGTGGTTGCAAGGGGACCTCTGATTCTGGCCGACTGCATCTATTTATGCTGGAGGTGGCCGACTGTCTTGGACAGGTCGTGGACCATTTTCAGTTGCTGGCCGACTTGGGATAGCTGGCCGACTCATGCTTTCTGCTGGTCGTGGGGTATATGGTCCTGTCGGTTGCCTTTGGAGCAGGCCAACTGCCACTTGGGGGCCATATAAAATGGCCCCACAGCCCTTGCCACTTTTGTATCTTGTATTCGGGATCTTCTTTGTGTATATAGAGTTCAGTTACACGCCTCTATCTCTCTCTCTCTCTCTCTCTCTCTCTCTCTCTCTCTCTCTCTCTCTCTCTCTCTTGTGCTGTTTTTCTGCATTGCGTTTGTTCTTGTGTTCCCAGATTTGGTCATCATCTCCGCTGCGTATTCTGGCATGGTATCAGAGCCCTAGGCTCTTGATAGTTCTTGGGATTTGTGTGAGCAAGAGGGGGACTATTGTGTTGTTGATTGGTTGATTGTTCGGGACTGTTCGGGAAGAGGAGAAGCAAGAGGACGGCGGGCTGATTTGCTCAGCCACTTGCAGGTGTAAGTTCTTCTTTGTTCCCACCCACCCACCCTTTTTCAGATTACATCCCCGCAATGGTAGATTTGTTAGAGATGGCTGAGAGGCATGTGAAGATCCCTACACTCCCCACATTCGCGATGGACCGTCAGTTGGACGGAAACAACTACGGCATATGGAAGGTTATGAGATGGAATCTATTCTGGAGTCTTACGACCTTGCTGATTTCATCGTTGTTGGGGTTCCACGGCCTGAAGTAGAGGAAGGGGAGTTACCGTCGATTCGTAAAGGACCGAGAGGCACAGGCACAGTTGTGGGATCGTGTCAAGGCCAGGGTCCGTTCATTTATCTTCCTCAACTGCACACCGCAGGTAATCAATCATATCAAGCATATGACACTGGCCAGAGGTATATGGCAACATTTGGCCTCTCTTTACAACAGGGTATTGCCCATGAAGAGGATTTCCTTGGAAGTACAGATGCAGGTTATGAGCCCTGCAAAGTCGTCGACGATGCGGGAGCATATTAACAAGCTGCAGGCTCTTCAGCAGGAAGTTCTTCAGGCTGGGAAGGAGATATCGTTAGAGGACATGGCCATAACGTTGCTGTCGCATTTGCCCTCTCAGTACTCAACATTTTACGTCTTTGATTACCAGTGGCAGGCTCAGCACCATTACTTGTTGGGAGGAGCTTGTGCCCATGGTCTTGGACCAGGAGAAACGATTCTCGAACCCTCCTCAGGGCGGAGGTTCAGAGGCCTTAACTGGCCAACGGTCGAAAGGCCGTAACACGGGCAAAGGGAAGGCTTCATCAGAGAAGTCTTCTAAGAAGAAGTCCGACGCTGACCAGGAGAAACTAAAGGCAGAGAGGACTTGTAATGATTGTGGCGAGAAACGCCACTATTGGAGGCAGTGTCCCAAGCAGAAGACCGAGAAGGGTGAAGATTTCTCAACAGCAATCAGAAGACTCCGGCTTTTGTGCACTTGGAGGTGATGGACACCGATGTTTCATTTTCTTCAGTCAGGGAGGAGGTTGGAGGACTCGCCGCTACGGATACTTGTTGGGAGTGGATTCTAGACAATGGTGCTTCCAGGCACATGACTCCTTCCCAAGCATTCCTCCCAGGTGTTGTATGTTCCGGCACTTGGTTTTCATCTGTTGTCAGTGCATCAGGTTTGCAAGACTGGTGTACGGGTGGAGTTTGATGAGCATTTTGTTGCTCTCCGGGACAAGGCAATAGGCCAGGTAGTTTGGGAAGGCAGAGTGGAGAATGGAGTTTACAAGCTTTCAGCACTCTCTCTCCCAGGTCCTCAGGTTTGTGATGAGTGGAAGTCTGGTAATGGCCACTTAAGTGTGAATACGCTGCAGGTGCAGCCTTTCCGGGACCAGATGGAGGATAGCTTGCCAGTTGATGGCAGCAGTTGGCAAGAACTTTCCAGTACTCATGTTGGTGGTTCTTGTGTTTGTCAGTCAAAGGAAACTGAACAAGTAACTTATGCTCTGATGTCTCGTAGTATTCGGGACAAAAAAACGCCTGTAGATAAGGATGTTCTTTCCACGGGGACCTCTCGGAAAGCCAGGCAGGTGGCAGTTGATTACTTGCAGAAGGACGTGGATTCTCCAGGCTTTGTGGTTCCGGATTTAGAGGGGGTGGTTGACAGGTTTCAGAAGGCCTTGCGTGGTCTTGAGCAGGTTTCTTTGTTCATGAACAGATCGTTGCTAGAGTTGCTGATGACATCTTGCTAGAGTTCTCTTCGACGGAGGACAGTACGGTGGATCTCTTCACGAAGTCGCTATCTCAGGATTTGCTCAGGCGGCACCCCAGCTCCCTGTGGTTGGTTTCACAGCCAGGATCTAAGAGGGGGTGTTAGAAGTCATCTCCTGTCTTTATGTAGACACCAGGGCCTTTGTTGTGGGTGTGCCCGCCCTTGTAGGTGTTGTTCTCATTTTTCCTCACTCCTCGTATTTTTCCCATATTTTTTGTGGCTTGGGGGGCAGTCCTGTGGTGGCAAGTGGACCTCTGATGCTAGACAACTGCATCTGTTTATGCTGGAGGTGGCGGACTGTCTTGGACAGGTCGTGGACCTTTTTCAGTTGCTGGCCGACTTGGGATAGCTGGCCGACTGATGCTTTCTGTTGGTCGTGGGGTATATGGTCCTGTCAGCTGCCTTTGGAGCAGGCCGACTGCCACTTGGGGGCCATATAAAATGGCCCCACAGCCCTTGCCACTTTTGTATCTTGTATTCGGGATCTTCTTTGTGTATATAGAGCAGAGTTACACGCCTCTATCTCTCTCTCTCTCTTGTGCTGTTTTTCTGAATTGCGTTTGCTCGTGCTCCCAGATTTGGTCATCATCTCCGTTGCGTATTCTGACAGGATCTTCATTGAGATGCGGGCCCGTGGATTTAGCCCAACGTTTGAGGACAGATTTGCGGCTAGCCTACTTGGAGCTTGGGATCACCTTAGGCCAGTCCTTAGGCAGTTAGCTCCGGTAGCCGTAGAGGAGCGTCTTCGGCAGCCCCTGATCTGGAACCCCCTGATTTGTTTACCCAATGGCCATATGTTGGGAGCCCGATTTCATGTATCATGGGGAGCATTGAGCATAGGACCCGCCAGGTCCCTTGACGATTAGCTTGCACACAGGCAGCTGCCCTCGGAGGCTCAGGAGAGAGGCCTGGCAGGGATCAGGGGTAGAGATAGACTCAGCCTCGACATCGACTCTCCTATTCCTCAGGAGTAGTTGACACCTATACCAAACCCGCCCCCCCACAGTGGCTAGGTGTGTTTACTAGGCATGATATTCTCTTGGCAGTTCATGGCGTGGATGAGGGCTATGGTTTGCTCACTTTTTCTATTGGTCCCCATGGCAGATTAGAGAGATCAGGGTCCTTTGTGGAGGATTTTAGCTGCATCTTACAGAGGGTGAGGGTGATTGAATTTTAGGCTCATGAATGGCACATAGACTCCCCACCGGCCAAGGTGGCCAGGGAGAGACTGGCAGTTATGGATTTGGGAGAGCCGGCCCCTCACGCGCCTCAAGTGGGACCTGGGATAGAGGACTTGGCATGATCCTGCAAAGCGGGGGGAGACTCTGGATACCCCCTTTTTCGCATACACAACACAGCTAGGCCGTAGGATTCAGATGCTGGAGGTAGATGGCACCCCGGCAGCAATAGCACTTTTGCAGTCATAGGGCCTCACAGCGTTTTCTCTTAGATTTTTGGAAGAGGCTCTGGAACAGTTTTCGGCCTCGAAAGATCACCCTTTTTCTTTGGTTGATTGCACACAAGAGCTTGGCGGCTGGCACATGGTTGGCCATTGGTGGTCGACCAGTAGCTTGTTCGAGGTATACACACCCTCAGGAGTCTGAGTGACATTGTCTTTGGGATTGCCCGAAGGCTTAGCAGGTTTGGCAGCGGATCCTTTGCATCTTCACGATGGATAGGACGTCGACCCGTATCATTACATGGGGCATTGTCACTTGGGCCGGAGAGGTTGAGGTTGCCAGGGCTTACGAGGAGGACGGTGGGGGGCTAGCCCTTCAATATTTTGGCAGTACCAGTCCCAGTCCCATCTACTCATCACTGGAGACCATGCTCATGCCAGAGATGGGAGATTTGTAGTAGCATTGTAGCCTAGCATATATGGAGAGCTAGATGCAGTGAAGCCATTGAGGGTACTCGCACTCTGCCGACGGAGTCCATTAGGAGCATTTGGCTCGACATCATCCATACCCTTTGTGGTCAGTGGGGGAAGTTGCAGGGTGGCTCTGACCGCATTTGGAAGCGGCGGGAAGCTTTCTTGAGGCTCTGGTGGCCTAGCCCTTTTCTCACTGATAGAGGTGGTGATCCCACTTGGCATTACAGACCACGTGTGTGGTCATCCCCCCCCTATGAGATAGCCTTCTCCTCATAGAGTGGCCAGCCAGAGGGGAAGTGCATCTTTCTCTACCCTTTTGATTATTTGATCCCCGCCTCGTACATGGAGGCGAGTTTGTATCTAGCTCCTAGTGCTTGTACTTAGCCCTTTGTGGCTGTTTTTTCACTAACTAATAGAAGGATCTTTTCCCTTGAATTTTTTTATTTAAATCTCAGCATATAGACAACTCCAAGGAAACAAGCCAGTACATGAGACGTATTGAAGATAGGGCTGACAAGGGCAGTAGAAGGTCACCAGCAAAGTAAGGGAACAACAGCAGCCACTTGAGAGCCGTGGAAGGACAGGAAGCAGGGGCAACGTCTAAGCATGTTCGTGCCATGTCATTAGTAGCAGCTATAGTTTGCCCAACCTTTCTGCCAAAACAAATTCACCTTTCATGAGTCCAATCAGGGTGTCCAGTGCAGATTTTAGCAAGCAGCCCTTGACTTCAATCACTTGTTGAATGGAAGTTTCCTGCCTATTATTTGAGCTGTAAGTACCTCTTGTACAGCATCATGTTTCAATTTGGAGAAGTAATTATAGGTGCCTGGTGGTTTTGAGCATTCTTCATGAGCATTGGCATACAACTCTTCATTAATTTTGGAAAACATCCCTTTGTTTGAGATTGGTTGCTATTAAAAACATAGGACACACCTCTATACATAAAACAAAGTAAGCCCCTTTGTCTGGAAGGTTGATGCAACCTGGAAAACCAAGGGGCCAACCAGCCTGGTTTGGTCCCCAGCCTGAATTGGTGAGAAGTGGTGCTAAAAAAGAGAGACTTCCCTTGGCTTGGAAGGTCAGGCTGAGGGTTTTTTGTCCTCCCCACACAACTAAACTCAGGTACATGGCCTCGTGAACTTGAGGAGGTATCGATTCCTTTCTTGTGTTTTGGAATCAACACCACAGTAAAGGGATTACCCGTTTCCTAGCCAAAATGAAAAGCCTTATCTCTTGAGTTTCCATTTCCATTGCTGCTTCCATATCTCTGAATATTTCCCTCACAAACTTTTCCTTCCAAGTTTTTATTTTTCCCAAATTTCCTCACCATTTCCTGAAATAATGACCTGTTTCCTAGTTTCAGGCCATTTCCATTGCGTCGCTATTTTCATTTCCGTTTCATGCAATTATGATCAACACATCCTGAAGACCACTTTCATCCACCAGATTCAGCTCATCTTCAACTGGCAGGGAAACTGAATGTGGGCCACGATATCCTACAAGGTTTCTCGGATGGAAAGTCAGGTGCATGTGACAATGGATTGGTTACCCTACTAGCTAAAAGACCACATCACATACTTATGGGACAAGTTACTACATTAGGCAATTTCTTGAACTTGTAAGGTCCTAGCGACATTTTGACAATTGTCGACAGTATGGCTGCGAGACTGCCTATGTCTCTAGGTTCCCTAGCAAGTGAGGGCTCCTTACACGTGTTTGTCGCATATTCAATCCTAGGGAATGAATGGATTGACAGATCTTGATCTACTTCCTCAAACATTCTTGCCATGAGGTCACTTTGAGCCCCTTCCTCGAACTCTTCTAGGATTGGAGTAGGCATGTCCAATCTCCTTTCCTTTAACAACTCAGTTCTTGGATACATTGTATCCCTAGCTCAGTTATCCCTTAAATCTGATCAGCTGAAGCTACAAATTCTACTGAGAGTGAGCTGAAAGATATCTCAAAATGTTACAAGCATTGAGGTTGATCGTGGCAACGCACAAAAGGGCCTTCTTTATACCTTTATGTGGTGAGAATCTTTATCATCCAAATTCACAGAGTAGAGAGAGAAGAGAATGAGAGAGTGAAGTAGACGACACCTTATTGTGTTCCAAATACCCGCTGAAACCGCACTCCTCCTCCTACCCCCCCCCCCTCCCCCCTCTTCCCCCCCTCTTCCTCTTGCAAGTAGGAGTATTTGCTTATATTATTCTTTGGAGAATGCTGGACAATGCTTGAGAAACAAGCGATATGAATGCCCAACGCAAGGACGAGGAATACCGTATGTCGGCTGAGTATCCACCAATCCAAGGTTGTGCTAAAGACTCTTCGGGCCACTGATGCAAGTCTAGATAGTTGTAGGTACTAGGACTGCACATGTGCTGGCTGAATGCTGAAGAGGATCTTCCTTGTTAGCTTGGAGAGAATAGGATGACTAGCTGCTCTGCTGAACTTCACTGAATGATGAATGAATAAATGAGGAATGAAGCACTGCTTTTATATGCCTCCAGGCTGCTGGTTGGGAAAGGACCAGCGAATGGATTAAAAAATGCTTAAATGGCAACATTAAATGCTGTGCATAACATTTACTGTTGTCTTGAAATCTGGCCGATTGGATAATGTTGCCCGACTTGTTGCTATGACCATTATGCTGCCCGACTGTAGTCCTTCAGCATTTAATGCTGGGTAACTACTGCCTATAGGCATGCGACTGCATGTAGGGCACAAGTAGGCAGCCAACTGGCTGCCCAGGCCCCCTCATGGCCTAGGTACTGCCCTCGATGGGTTGCCATGCTTATGGAATGGCCTTGGCTGTCCCATAAGCACCTTAATGCATTTATATGCTTGCTAATGCAAGACCTACTGCTAAAGCTGACTCTACATGCACTTATCTGATGAATTCTCCAACTCTTGACTGACCTCTAAGGCTCAGAGACTGACCTATGTAGCTCGTGCCTGACTGTCCTTGGACTGAGGGCTCACAATGGGGTCGCGGCGTACAACAAATATTCCTATAAAAAGGTACTACTTACGTACAAAATGTTGCATTGATGGTCATGCCAGTGTGTCACTATGTACCCCAATGCAGGGTGCACGTGACACAAAAACGTATGGGTGGTCGATCTAAATTAGAAACTCTACCTGGTCAATCTCATGACTAAGTGGTACATCATGAATCAAGAGGGATCTATGGTTGGAAAGAGGTATCGCAATCGGGATTTGATCAACACCGTTGGATTCCCAAGTGAACTACGAGTGAACTGCGGGTAAACTCAAGGGTAAACTAGGGGTGAACTCATGAGGTGAATAGGGGTGAACTAGGGAGACCTTTTCCGGCAAGAAAGTAAACTAGGGAAACATTTTCCGATAAGAAAGTGAACTAGGGACCAAAATATCAAGATTTAACTTTAAAAACACTCTCCACAACCTGCTGAAAGTATAGCATAGTGGTTAGATGTTGAAAGCTTGAGCGGATTGTTCCAAGTTCTGATCCTCTTTTACATTGAGCTCAACCCCTCCAAAATTTATTAAGTCCCAAAAATCCCCATGGTATACCCTGAGTTCACCCTTAGTTCACCCCTCCTGAGTTCACCCCTGACACTTGCCCGACGGGAATCCGAAGGTCTAGATTAGGCAAGATCGTGACACCTCTTTTCAGCCTTAGATCTCTCCTAATTCATAATGTGTCATTTAGTCCCGTGGCCTGGTCAATCTTCATTTGCACAAGGCATGCATACCAGCAAGCAATTTATAGTCATGGGTAGAATATGGTAGTTCTTTGTAACCGCCATGAGTCTCGTGGAACGCTCTGAGAAACTAAACTTAAATTAATTAGGACAAACACACACACACACACACACACGATGCAAATGTAGCATGGATGCAACTAATAATTTAAAAAGTGTGTGTGTGTATGTGTGGTGTGTATACACTGTACACTGCATTGAGGGGCCAATAGTGTGCCCCCTTTCCTCGTTGTTGGGAAGTTATGGAATTCAAATACAAAAGCTTAATGGATGCTTGATGAATCGCTCACCTGCGCACCAACTTTTTGTTACGTACCTCTAACACTAATCCTTGGGATTAGGACTTAATCTGATAAGAGCAGGCGGATGTGGGTGGCTAAGGTTAATTATTAATAAATCCATGTGAACTGGCTATTCATGATTGGATGGGTATTTATGGCAGCAGTTATCACCATATAAGTGAGGCCATGGGTTATTATTGTCATTGATTGTTATTCATCTGAGCTTGGACCAGAGTAGTCATACTCCTACCATGGATAGGGTGGATCAGAGGCGGTCCTGCCAAGGGTCCCTTAGGACAGGCTCTGGTGGTATGGGACACCAGGGCTGAGTGACTGACTTGGCTTATGTATCCTTGACTCGGGGGGTGGTTGCGGACGCAACCTATGGTTGAGTGGTGAGCTTGCCTACACCCTTCTATGTTGTTTGTACTAACCTTGTTTATGCCTGTGTATTAGGTGACCCTTCGGGGGAGGAGTCCTTACAGACAGTATCAGTCGCAAAGTCCTTAGATATAGAGTGTTCTTCCCATCGAGGTGTCTCGTATTCTTCCACAGGGAAGGAATGAATGGATCCCCCCAACTCATTTTCCTCAAACAGTCTAGTCATTGTGTTTGTTTGGGAGTCTGCTTCAGTTTCTTCCGGAATCGGGGTGGGTAGGTTCAAGGCCCTATTGCGGGGTGGTACATCCAGTGGATAGATGGTATCCCTTACTCTACTGGACCTAGGCTCAGCTTTATAAATTTGTTGGTATTTTTCAACTAGGGCCTTGGCATCTTCTAACTTCCTTATTTCTTCGTCAGCATTAGGATATTCACCAACCCCCCTTGGGGTTGTTGGTTGTTCTCCTTATTTTCCCCAGTCTAACCCTTCCAGATTGATCCCTTGACTCCCCTCTTCCTTTGATTGTGTGGATCCGGTATCAATTGTGTCTTCTTCGGATCCATCTTGGATTGTAACCCATGTGTCTCCCTTTCCTAATTTCTTCACTCTTCTCGTGCGACCAGATTTGGAAATAGTAGCATCCATCCAGTTTCTCCCTTTGTTACTCGACTGAGATTGAGCTCGTGTTAAGACATTGAGCAGTGTGATCTTCCCAGACTGTACACTAATGGTACGAATGGTGGCCTGATTAGCAGTAGAAGCTGAACCGCTTGCCCGGTAGGGACAATCTTTGATCAGATGATCAATTCCACACTTAGTGCAAGTGAGCACTGACATGTCATTGGGTGTGGTCACTACTTGTTGTGGTTGGTGTGTATGAGTCATATTCTTATTTGGGCATTCGGCTACTCAATGTGGCCCACCACAACCATAGCATTGTAAAGGTCCTCTTCTCAAATTTGAGTTGATTTTCTTGCCCTTCCACTGTACCGTGGTTTGAAACACAGGTACTGGCTTATTATCCTGTAGGACATAATACTCTGGCGTGACATCACCCATATCCTCATAGTATTCCCCACTAAATTCTAGTTCCCGTACCAGTTCAATATCTTCTGATGGCTCTTCAATCACTACTTGATTAATCTTAGCCTGTGGTGGTTGTGGCGGTAGAATTGGTGGTGGCAAGGGCAAAGCGTCTTGTACCCGGACCTTAGGTAAGTAAGAAAGGTTGGGTTGTACAGCAGTGGCAGTGGTTTGCACAGGTGGTGCCAGCAAAGCCAGTGGGGCTCTATTTGTTTGCAATTGTGCTATATTTGGAAACCTTGGAAATCTACACGATGATGTGTCATGATTGCCCAATTTTACACAATGTACACAATACAATAATGGTCTTGCCCTTAACTGCGGACATTCAGTGATAGTATGGTTTAATCTGCACATGGAGCACCACACCAGTTCCCTTCGGGGGTAAAGGTGACTATGCCCATGGCCCAACATCTCTCTTCCTTCCCTTACCTTTAATTTCTCCAATATAGCATTGCTGAGCTCATCCACCGTCATATGTCCCACTTGTTTGCTTCGAGTTCCAATTTCTTGATGACTCGAGACACGCGAGGTCATGGTTGCTGCCGATGTTCTAACATCCTCAGGTTATGGCAATTCTAACATGTTATCTTCGTATTCGATTGCCAATTTGCAACATGCATCAAGGGTAGTTGGCCTGGCTAGTACCACGTAATCATGCATTTTATGGTCCCTAATCCCTCTCCTGAAACAAGGCAACAATTGATCGTCTTTCAATCTTTCCCTAATTTTGCATCTTGAATTCAAGTGTTTCAGGCGAGAAACATAGTCTCTCATAGACTCATCTTCTTTCTGTTTGATGTTATGTAGTTGGGCCACAGGGCTCCACCTATCACCACTACGCGCAAAGCTGGGCACAAAAATGTTTTTTAACCTAGTGAAGTTAACCTTGTCCTCAGGCTTAAGGGTTCTGAATCACTGATGAGCTTTTCCTTCTAAGGTCAGCGAAAAAGCATGTATTATGGTCGCATCACTAACTAGTCCGCAAGTTTCATATGTAGATTCAAAAATCCCTACATGCTGGATAGGATCTCCATCCCTAGAGAATTTTTGGACAAGTTTTGAGATGATATGGGGCTTCATCTGTGAAGGTCGAGGTTCTAAGGTAGAACCCAACTCCCTGGCCATCCCCCTACCCATCTTAGCAACAATATTTAACAAGTCTGTCCTCGTGGCTCCATTAAGGTCCATGGCTAGATCGTTTCTAGGTCTCTGGGGAATTGCCTCCTCCCTTCCTAGACCTCGTCCCCTACCCATATTGGCTCTTCTTGGTATCTCAGGTTCGTGCACTTGTTTGATTGTGGTATCCTGGTGGGATTTCCCAATAGTAGCTTCCGTGCATCTTTGTGTAATTAAGAGCTCCATATCTTGTAGGAATGTAGGGTGATTGATCATTAGCTCTATGTCCTTATTTGGTATAGAGCCGGTCCTCAACTTCTACAGCCAAGTTGTCTATGTTACCCTCTTCTTCTCTGGTTGTAACCCCTTCCTCTATTCTGGGTTGATGGATTCCAAGTTCGGAATATCCCCATCGCCTCTACCTGTAGTAATTTCAGATTCCTTTCCTCGTGATTGGAGATGGTTAACATTATCTGTCTCCTTTCTCTCGGCTCTTGTCCTGCGAGTATCAAGCTCTTGTTTTCTTAAGCTCAATTCTCGGAGTTGTCGTTCCACCTCACTTCGTTGGAAGTCCAATTCTAGTTCCTCGGTGGTGGGAAAGAATATTTGACCCGTCCTAACTGCACTTTCCATATCTCGCCTAATTCAAGGGGTGCCACTATTTGACAGCCTAGATTTCAACGTCTGGAATGGTCCTTCTTGTCTTGGACCGAGTCCAGCGCTAGTTGACGGCTATGCCCGCCGCGCAGATTGCGCCTCTTCATCATGACTGGTTTGGAGACCAAAAAATCCCCGGGCTATATCAATGATTCCATTGGACTTAGTTGGAGACGGTGGTTTGTCACTTTTCCCAAACCCAGTGTATCTCAGCCCTTCTTCCATGGATTCCTCATTACTGGTTTCTACAGTGGTCAGGTTTCTCAAGACACTTAAGTGTGTGCTTGTTGTGCCGACTGTCCCGATCCCACACTTCTTTGATAGTAGGAAGTTCTTGGATGATTTGATGCACTATCATCAGGCGTGAGATCATCTCCGATGAGTTTTCCAAATCTTAAGTGCATGTATGTATGATTTGATAAGATAGTATTCAACCCAATTGGTTCAATTCCTTGTTCTATCGCTCTGTTTAGAAGGCGTGAATTAACAGAGAATAATTCACACCGTGAAATAGCAGGCCTTAGCTCACGTCGTGAAACTGTAGAACAAATGGTTCACATTGTGAAATAAAAAGCCGTGAACTACATCGAAAGTGTTTCACATCGTGAAAGTCCACTGCACTTTCACATGATCTAATCTTTCTCTTTAAGATTAATTCCTTCTTTATCCGAATCTCACAACCTTAGTTTTGTCAATTTGTTTGTTTTGGTCTTCTTGTGAAACAGCAGGATTAAGTTCACGTCATGAAAACAAAAAGTGTTTCATGCCGTGAACTACTTCGAAAGTGTTTCACGTCGTGAAAGTCTACTGCACTTTCACGTGATCCAATTTTTGGCGGACTGAATCGTGTCAAAGGTGTTAGGATAAGGGTTTCTATTTTTGGAATATAATCCAGTGATTTTCGGCTAAAATTTTGTGAGCGACTCGCGGCATGAAATTGCAGAAAAATGGTTCACATCGTTAATAACTTCCTGCACTTTCACGTGAAGTTTTCCGCCTCGGTAATTTGTAGTCTTGGGTGTATAATACTTATTCGATTGATGAAAATTAGATTGTGCCAATTCTAGGGAATGGAATGCAAGTTTCTGGCTCAATCAATGGTCCCTTATATTTTTTATTTTGTTGAATTTTTGAAAAAAGAAGAAAACAACATAATTATTTTTTATTTTTTATTTTGTGGTGCTAACATCAACTTATCAAGAATAACCAATGAATCCTTTCTTAAACTACTTTCCACAATACTCACAGCATCAAAACTATAATTTTTTTTAACCACACACACCTTATCCTTCCATTTTCCACACAATGGATATAAGAGAGGGACGAGGGAGGTACAATCTCTCAAGTATCTGCGCAATAGTATCATGGAATTTGAAATTTGAACAATGACAAGCCGTTTGGAAGATGCACTGGAATATTAAGAATCTCGAGTAAGTGTCACCCTCTTTCTATAATCATTCAATCACCAATTCAAATTGTTATAGTAAGTTATTTTATCAATCAGCATTAGGTAAAACATACATTCTAAAACAATCTTAGATAACAAGTCCTAGGAACTAAGATCGGCTCTAATACTAATTGTAAGGTCCCCTCCCCCTTCCTAAATAGGGGACACCTCAGATAGTCTACTAAGTCTAACTTGGGATAATTTCCTACTCGTCGACACCTTGACCATGTAGTAAGATACAAGGATACGATTAGTAGGTAAGACCTAGTTCTATCCTGCAGGGGGAGCGTGGTCTTTCTAAAGGATTCCTAAAATCAAACCACTCATAGAGTGATCGACCTTAACTTGGGAAACCTCTATTCTTGACTTCTAGAAATAATGTTTTTTTCCTCATCTATGCAAGGCACAGTCGTTGACCTAGTCCTCTAGAGTAGGGTTGTCGAGGGACCTATTTATCTAACGTAGAAGCTTCAATTAATTTGTTGGAAAGCTACCCGACTAATCCGGTCCACCTGTCCATAGGATGTTACCATCAAGCATTCCATCCTTCCACTTTTCACCCAAATCACGCGTCAATTTGTTTTCTGATTAATCCTACCATACTATTTGACATAAATAAGCAAGTTCCTTAATTAATGGCCTTACACATTGTTCGTTTGAAAAGTCTTTATCAATGATACAACAATGCTTACAAACAAAGGATTTAATTTTTTTTAAAATAGATACAATGTTTAAAATTATTCATAGCCAAATCTAGGCTCTTTACTTTATTCTGTTGTCGATGATCTAAAAATCGGCCTTCCAGCCTCTATAGACTAGGCAATCCCTACAAGACCATACACCTCACCGTTGGGGCTGGCGAGGACTCAAGCCGGCCTGTCACCTTCTTAGGCTCCATCGCTTATCCTCCCACCCTAGAGGAGAGGAATGTCTACTCGCTAGGGAAAGGGCTTATTCACCACACTAGCCTGGGCTTGCAGAACTAGACAGCATCACAATACTCACCTCAATCGACGAACCTCATTTTCCCAATGGTATGAGGGATACCTTGGGCCAACTCCGAGCCTTGCTAACGTCGTCGCTCGACTACACAAGCACGCAAATGGGGTTAGCATCGAGGTAGGGAGAATATGTACTTGTACTTTTTAACTTAATCAAGATAACAATTTCTAAACTAAACCATAGAATATGATAGACAACATCACTTTCTCGAGAAAACAACAATTCCACATAATTGTTTTGGTATAAAGAAACGTGGCATCTTCTTTCTTAATTTATTAATGTTAACATTAAAGATTAATCAAAAACCTCTTTTTAAAAACGATGACCAAGCTAACTTGGCCATTAATTCCTTGTGCCTTGTGGGGCTCCCAAGGGGAGAGTTGGGGCCGCATCTGGAGCAATCTCTCTAGGCTCGTTGTTGTGTGCATCTCTCGAGGTGATATTTTGACGCTATTATGAAGAAGCCATTCTACCCGCCTTCTTGTAGCCCACATCGCCGCTAATCCAATGCTTCAATCAAATCACAAATCGAAGCTCGTTTGCTCAAGTTATGAGCAAAAAACTCCTAGGTGGGAACCACTTCTAAGAGCCAGAAAGCCCTTACTAAAGTCACCACTAATGGGGGGGAAGTTGTCCTTAAACAAGATTTTCAGGGAAGAAGGCTGCACCTAGAGGGAGAGAAGGGGAGTCCTCCCTTAATTCTATTCACAAAAGGGGGGGGGGGGGGGGGGGGGGGGGGGGGGGCAGGAGCAACTAAGGAAACTCTACCCACAAGGATGAGATGAGGCAAAAAAATTCCTCACAGGGCCTACTTGGAGATGGGCAAAAAGGGCTTGCTAGAAGAGGGGTGCAGAGGGTTGTCGGGTACAATCTCGCACAAAGTGTTGGGTATGGACGGAGTGTCAGCACAGTAGAGTATCAGGTACAGGTGAGGGCAACACAGAGTGTCAAGGTATTGGCCGAGAGGGTGCTATGGGGGGGTTTATATAGGTACATATATGGGTACAGGGAAAGGGAAAGGGAGAGCAAAGCGGGGGTGCAAAGGACGGTGTACGGTGAGAGTACACCGGCCTGTGGCTTGCATGACCCTGAGGGGAAAGTAATGGTACCCATACATGGGCAAAAGCTAAGGCACGCATGTACCTTCTAGTTCAATGGCAGCATGACCGTCCACGTGGCGGTCTGTGTGGACCACGCTAAGGCAGTCGGCCTTTGGTCCTTGCGCGGGCATTGTACTATAGCTCGGGTGTGTGTACGATATCTTTTTGGGATGGGGATCCCAAATTTGGGGTGCCAGCCCTAATATGCGTGCCAGAGCGCCCAGAGGTGCGAATATTTTTTTTGGCAAAAATGTCCGAGAGGTGTCTTCCTGATCCTAGGGGTGCAGACCGTCCGTCAATCAGACACCCGATCGTGCATTTATTAAGGTTTAAGTTTATCGTATTTTAATTGAAAATTTACGTATAGGCGCCATCCAGTGTCCGTTTTTTGGATGCTGTAAAATCCTATATTAGAGTGGAATCACGCATATTCCAAATTTGGACTCGGAATTTTAAGATTCTAAGTGAAAACAGCTCGTTTATTAAAATTGTTGATTTTTACATCACAAAAGACCATAAATTCATCTATTAAATGGGCATATATTATTATTAAAGATAGGAATGTTACACTCACCCTACTACCCCTAGGTCAATGGCGAGTGCCTACTGAGTGAATTCATGATAGTGCACCACAAATCCTCACCCTACTACCCCCAGGTCAATGGCCAAGCTAAGAGCACAAATCAGATTATATTTCCCATCTTGAACAAGGCACTAGAAGGCTCATGAAACAACTGGGAACATAAGTTACCAACTTCTCTTTCTACAAGGTAGCCATCCATATGACACCTTTCAACTTGAGTATGGAACAAATGTCATCATGCCTATGGAATTCTTAGTACCAAGCTGGATGGGGGGCACAATCGATGCCAAATAGACTAGGACTCATGAACCCTTACTTGGCAACTAGCTATGCGGACATGTAACTATCAGGTAATGACAGATGAGAAGTCCATTTCTTCTTGTCAAACCTCAATACCAGAAAACCATTCTCCCATCAAAGAAGTGGTCCATCAAAATCCAAAGTCGTGCTGCTTAAAAAGAGGCCTATTCTATACTTGATCTTGTCAAGGGTAAGTGGCCAAGCTCCATTAAAGGCCTGGCCTAAGCAAGATCAACCTTCGTCTCCTTGTAAGTACCCCCTTGACACAAGTGGCCTCTCCCACAACTAACCCAACTAACACCAATACTGCTAAGATTTCTAACCTTACAGAATCATGACCATCGGTGCCACCCATTAGTCCCCAACAACACCAATGGTTCCATGATTAACTTGACAAATGGTGGGAACCAAAAGTAATGCTTTGGTCACAAGGTTACTATATGAAGGATAAGGTAAAATCTAGGTATCAAAAAGGAAGGTCTAGCGTATGCCAGTCAAAGCCCTGCCACCAAACTAGACCACATAGCAAAACACCACCCCAACTCCAAACCAAAAACATTATTCGTCCAAAAGGAGTTGTTGGAAGCCCAAAGGCACTACACTAGAAAAAAACAACTCTAGCTACCCAAAAAGCAACTTAGTCTCACTACCCAAAGCAGCTAACCTATCAAACAAGATAATCCCACCAATCAAGGAGCACCACCCAAACATGGTTGTGGGTACTTGACACTGTTCTAGTTTTCCAAGGGTATTATGAAGGTAACATAAGCATTTGGGTCTCTAAAGTCACACCAAGGTTTTCCCCAACCTCTTCAGTCACAACAACAAGAACCAAGGAGAGATGGCAATGGCAACCCAAAGCTACCAACACCACAGAAACCCCATGTGCAACCCTAGACAAGGGTAAGGAAAAACTTGACCAATTCATGGAGCCCCATGACCATCTCCAAACACACCATAAACAAGATATTCCTTCCACCTCAAACTCAAAAGCCTATGATGCAATTGACAACCCTGAACCACCCATTTCCCTACCTGTAACTCGCATCCTTCTCAAGCCTCGCTAAGTGGACAAACACGTACCTCATCCTTGCTAGATGAAGAGGGATATCAGTCATAAAAACTAATGAATTTTTTTTTTAAAAGCACCCAAAAAAAGAGAGTTGAGGAAAACAATTTTTGAGATGGAACAAAGAAGAAAGCATAGGGATGGAGACTTGTGAAGGAGAGTCCACAAAGGAAGCCAATACTATTTATGTAAAAAGATTCTATAATCACTAGCCATCTAGGTACATCTCAGGATGGAGGGACTGTACAACCCAATCGCTTTGATTTCTAGTGTTTAGAACACCATCAATAAAGGCACTTCATAGGCTAGAGGTAGTTGCTATAATCATTTATTTGTGAAATAGGCACTGCCAATTGGATTCGCCATGCTCAAAAACCCACGAGCACAAGTTGAATTAGACCAAAACGTAAGAGAAACACCCACCATTATGTTTTCCCCAAAATACACAGCCCTCTATTAACATATCGATTTCAGCTTCTTCCCAACCGCTTCTGCACAATGTGATGTGTCACTGCGCCTTTGTGTTGGGCAAGGTCCCCACAACAAGAAGCATGGTCAATAGTGGTGTGTGGGAGGAGTAATCAACCCTCCATTGATTGGGGGTAGAAGGGCAATAGACCCATAAGGCTCATATCTAGGGTTTTGAAGATCAATCTAATCAACATTAGGTAAAAATATTAGTAAACTTGTTGAAGGCATAAGGAATGAGGATCATGGCTCTGACACCATGTTAGAATTCATGGTGGATGAAGAAAAGAAATAATAAGGGTTTAAGTACTCATCAAGATACAAGAGCTCAACATAATAACAAGTGGAGAGTGGAGAAAAGACAATTAAATATTCATTAGATGCCAACCTATTTATAGGCTTGGTACAAAAGTAATTAAAAGGTGATAAGGGGATAATCCCATCTACCTAATCCAAAAGTGCATAAAAAAGAGTACCCATTACCTAGAATGGAGTGCAAAACCTAAGACTCTTTCCACACATGCTATGGTTGTTTTGGAGGTGTGGTCGTGCCCAAAAACCTTGTGCCAAATCAAGCCTTTAAACCATATAACTACATGCCCATATCCCCAATGTCACATGTTATTTTGGTGTATTATTAACAGCAGTGGGAGTAGGGAGCCAAACCTCAAGGTTGCTCCCTCAAGAAGTGGTTAACGTTAGACACCACAATGTTTCAAACATTTAGTGTCGATCCTGAGAGCTAGGACTATCCCAAGCTAGCCACAACCAACAAGCAACTAGCAGTTTTAATAATCAAGACATATCTCCTTTGCTATATGCACATAACAAACGAGGAGGAGTCCTACATGATCGCATTATACAAGCTTCATTTCCATGCAACTCGGTTCTACTTCTTCTTTGAGTCCTACTTTCCACAAGATCTCATTATAGAAGCTTCTTTGAGTCCTACTTTCCACAAGATCTCATTATAGAAGCTTCTTTGCCATCATGTAACTCAGTTCTAGTTCTTCTCCATTTGGGTGAGGAAACAAGGAATGCACAAAGGGTAAAGAGCCAATGTCGAGGACTACCTTAAACAACCAAAGGGATCCACAAGGGAATTTATATAATATGTCCTTAGTTGTAGCAAGCCAATAGTCTCAAATCCAAGCTAATATAGGACAAGTGCCATTACAAACCACAAAGCCCAACCCCATGTGGTAGGAAATCTCAAACCCTAAAATAAAGGGTTTTATGAAACCACTCCCTGCATTCCACCACCACATGAGGATGGAGAAGACATGGTTAGGATGACATTTAAAATAGGAAGGGGAGTTTCTACAAACATAATACCTAGTATGGAAAAACAAAGCCAATCCTCATCTCAAGGATGATCATATATGGAAGTGGAGATCCCATTCAGTATCACGAGAAGTTTGATCAAATTTGCAAGGCCATGGGATGGATTCATGATCCCACCAAGATTTGTTCATTTAGACTTTGCCCTGAAGGCAAGCAAGCCAATGGTTTAGATCACTAATCCCACATGAAAAGGCCAGTTTATGAGGTCTTGAGACACACTTCCATTGTGGGATTCACCCAGTGGAGCTAGATGGAGCCCCATTGCACACATATAACCTCAAGCAGGAGGGATAAATAACACGGTATTACATTGCTTGAACCAAGTATCTCTACATGAAATACATCACTCGGTCGCAAAAAAAAGACTGAATAACTTATAATCAATCTCTATGAATCGGTCTAAAGAGCCATGGGTTCATGACTATCTCCACAAGTCTAGCCACTGCATCTTTGATAAGTGCTTCCACGAGGCAATAGACCTAGTAGATAATTTACAAGATAAGGCTATAGAAGTCAGCACACCGGAACCAAGAGATAGCTAACGTGTCATCCAAAACCTCATCAACCAAGGGTGACAAAACCTAGCACCAGCTAGAGTCCTAGTCAAAGACATGAGCATGGACAAGTTGGAAAAAAAATCTACTAAACTATTTAGGCCAGTAGTGGTAGGGCTAGCCCCAACCTCAAGGCTAGTCCCAACTAGCACCTCAAGCATGACACCCACACCTATTCCCACAAAGAGATATAGTTTGTTGTGCAATCTACTACCGAAACCATACAAGCATGGAGTGTCCAATGCCAAGGACTGGTTGCTAGTGCCATGGAAACCGTAATGCAACCCATTGTTAGGGAAACATGGAAACCGTAATGCAACCCATTGTTAGGGAAACACGTGTTCAAATGATAGCTCCAAAGCCACCTCCCTCACAGAGACAACGAGAAATCTCCCACTTAAAGCAGCACTTTCCAACGAAAAGAAACCCACTGAGACTACACAAACTTTCAAAATAAAACCAAAGTATAAGTACCTTAAACCCATGTTGTGTAGAAGACACCATAGGCACTAACTTTTAGGGAAGGATCAGTGTATATTCCCTGCACCATGATAAGTTTAAGCCCACTTGCAACAACAACGAGTACGAGCTAAGCGAGAGTGAATATTGCACGAGGCACATAGCGATCCTCACAACCTTCTTATACTCAGAAGCCCAAGTTTTGAGTTCTCTTTTACAAGGAAATTCTCAACTTTGGAGAGACTTATCAAACTAAATGACTCGGAATCTAAGAGCCCACACACCTACACCTGAAGAGGAGGAAGAAGAATGAGCAATGCCACATTGAGCACTCTCCTTCCAAGCCTAAGATAAAAGGGCAACTAAAAGTTCCCATGAATAAGTTGGGACACTATTTTGAAAGAAATGAAATGAACATCATATTACGTGTTAATAAAAGCACAAAAGGTCTATGCAAGCTTGGATGGTGGTGCTAGTTTTAGCATAATCAGCAAGGATTGCTAGTAGGCTTGGGGAAGCCCACCACTTGTATAGGCATGAGCCTCGTGGGGTCAAGCTTGCCGGCGTGAACATAGCTAAACCTTTGAGCATCATTCAGGATGAAAAATTAATACCTTCAAGCTAAGCTTTTGTGGTGATGGATTTCCAAAGAAGAGGGTCAGCAGACACCATGATCCTCGAAAGACCTTACATGAGAAACATAAGGCTAGTTTTTACAATTGAGAAACCAATCACATATACATATGTAAGGGTAACTAGGCCTTAAAAATAAACTTGATAGATGGCCTTGAAAATAAACTTGAAAATGGGAAAGGCTCATCCCATGGATTGAGCCATTCTCGCAAATGAGTCTGACACAACCGCTTGAACCATGTCAATTGATATTCTGTAGAGCTTGTATAAGATGTTGGATGGTCAAGATGAGGACTGAGAATATGATCCCCTCCTAGAGCCTAGTGACTCCAATGATTAAATTCACATTTTGGCAAGACCATGGACACTATTCTACAAAAGCTTGGGATAGGGTTTGCACAATTGGACAATACCAAAATCACACTCATGTTTGTGCTCAACGCATTTGAAATAGAATTAACATTGGACCCACTTGCCTTAAGCTAGAGTTTTCCCTAGGAAGATGACCTAGCTGCATTTGGCCAACCTTAGTTGACACTAGAACTAGCCACAACCTTTGCAAGTACAATGAAAGAGAGCATCATCCTTAGGGGATGGATTGCAACAACCACTAATTGTGTAGTATTCAGTTGTGGTAGAGAATAATTGTAACACTCAAGCCTTCCCATAGAACGGTTACCATCGTACCCTTGGTGGATAAGGGCACACCATACCTATCAGCATCTCAAGCCTTGTCCTCTACTTACAAACCACCACCTCAGTTAAGGTAAGCGCTTGACTTTAACATATTTGGTGCTATTTTACTGGGGACTAGCCTAGGACTTAGCTCTGTTCATCTGTTCATTCAAAGCTATTGGCATCATGCTCGGTGTTGATTAGGAGGTCACACTCCAAAAAACATATGGTTTTAGAGACTTGGATGTGTTAGTTTTGTTGCTTTTGATTTTGATTTGAAGTTTATGTATGTTAAGACATTCTATTTTTGTACCTTGGAAGGAGAAAACCCAGGTTTCTTGGTGATTACATGACTTTTGAGTCCATAATGCTTAGATTTCATTGTATTAAGCCAAGGAATAGCTTAGCAATTTTGATAAGAAGTGTAATCCACTTCAAAAATATGAGCATTAAGCTTCATTAGGTGTAGATTAGAGTGACAGTTAATTTTTATTCATGCATTTCATATTTTTTCATGCATTGTTTGAATCGGTAACTTAGAAGCATATAAAACCAAAAAAAATATCAAAAGACACTTAATTTCTTGTTAAGATTAGGTTTCTTAATCATTCCTCGTTAATTACTTGAATCGATAGCTTAGAAGTATATAAAACCAATAAACAATAATCAAAAAACACTTAATTATTTGTATAACAATTATTAACTAAGATTAGAATTCTTAATCACTCCCCATTAAGTCCAAAAGACCTCAAGAAACTCCAAAAACCAAGCCAAATGAGCTCCATGTTAGGAGATGTGAGCCCATAGTCTAGTGAAAAAAGACGTGAGTCAACACATACGTGAGCCTGGAAACGTGAGTCATGAGCCTAGGCACGTATGTCATGAGTCTAGAAATGTGAGTCAATAGATGTGAGTTTAGAGGTAGGTATACCTAATATTGTACCAACCAATTATCATTGCATTAAAGACTTGTAAGGACATACCTTTTCATGCTCTTTAAGAAGTTTCTTATCGTACAATCTACACACCTATAACGTCCCATGAAAATTCTTGTCTTTTATAATTATTGCTAAATAATTGACTAACTATAATTTCTAAGGAAAAATCTTATCTTTTGTAATTATTGGGACATTAAAGTACAATTACTTCCTAATAATTATACATCAACCATGTCATAGGCCTAGTACATTGACTTTCGTATCCCGTCATAAAAACAAAGTAATGAGCCTAGTTCATATAATAAAGGCATGAGCTTACATATGCGAGCCTAAAAACATGATCCTATTTCATAAAAACAAATTACATAAACCTAGTTCATATAATAAAGGCATGAGCCTACATATGTGAGCCTAAAAACATGATCCTAGAGACGTGAAACCTAGGCACGTGAGCCTAAAGACATAAGCCTAGACATGTGAGAGTCAACACACATGAACCTAGGAAAAAAAACCAAAAGAAAAAAATTAAACCATTTAAAAAATATGAAAAAATGTATTTTTATAGCTTGAGTAGAAAATTGACATGTCTAAAATTAGTTCTTGAACCTTATTAAGGTAACACTAGAGATCATTTTACCAGGGTGAAATCTTTGATGCGAACCCGTTATAGGCTAAATATTGTATTGTCATTTCCAATTGACTGATTATTGGAAACGACAATACAATTGACTATTAGTGCATCAAACCACATTTCCTCAAACCCACCTAGCCCTCGCCAGGTAGAACGACCAACAATCAATAGAGTTCTCCCATGTTAAGAAGGCAAAACTCCTCCACCTCCAAGATCTTAGGAATGAAATGAGCCAACTAAATGTAAACGTGAGTGGAGGAACAGTAAACACCTTAAAACAAGATCCAGCATGGTCCTCGAAGTTCTAGATTTTTCGGCGTGAAATGGCTCTATAAACATCACCATAAACTTTATAAAAAGGGCACTAAACGGCCCTATTTTCGGGCGAAGCTCTAGTGAAGGAGAGAGACTAGGTTCTAGAACCTCCCAAAAGAAGTGGTCAAACCATGAAGGATACTATAATGTTTTAAACATTTGTTAGTGTCAATATTGAGCTAGGATTATCCCAAGTTGGCCACAACTACAACAAGCAGCCCAAAAATCACAGGCAATTGAGACATTTCTCCTCTGCTATATTATTAGGAACAAGTGTTCCTCAAAAAACACTAATAATCACACACAATGCAACATGAGTCTCACCTTTCACTATCGCTCATTACAAAATCATCTTCACCATAGAACCACGTTCTAGAAACAAGGAACATGGGAAAAGGTAAAGAGTCAATGTCTGAGACTACCTCAAACCAAAGGGATCCACAAGAGCATTCACATAACATGTCCTTAGGTGAGCTTGCAGCCTCAAAGCTAGGCCGGTGTCATAGGAAAGGTGCCATTGAAAACCACATAGCCCAACCCCACATGGGCCAAGAAATCCCAAATCCATATGAAATGGTGGTCAAACGAGGTCAGACGCCATCATGTTTCAAACATTTGATATCACTACTGAATTGGGATTATCCCAAGATGACCATGACCAACAAGTAGCTCAACAAAATCACAGTTTGGTAATTGGCACAAGTCTCCTTTGTTGTACCACTAGGGAAAAGTGTTTCTCAAAACTTATAACAAGCACACACAATCCAAGCACAGGAGTTCCACTTTCCACAATTCGACCATTGGGACATGTCTCCTTTGTTGTACCATTAAAGAAATGTGTTTCTCAAAACAAAATAGCAAACGCACACAGTGTAAGCAGGAGTTCCACTTTCCACTAGAAGCATCTTCACCATAGAACCAAGTTCCAATTCTTCATAGAAAGGAATAGGAAACATGGAGAAGGGTAAAGAGTCAATGTATGGTACTACCTCAAACCAAAGGATCCTCTAGCCCTATTGCCCATACCAAATGCTTCTTAATTGGCATAGAATCCATCCATTGCCCATTTATCATCATAACCATATATCGAGAGATATGTATAGACTGCCACCAATGAATGCCATACCCACCTTGGGTATTACCACCTCAACCAATTCCTTCTAGATCTGCACTATACAAGTGTACTCAATAACATTGTTAGTGGACTCCAAGAGTCCAAAACATGAGAGTTATGAGTCATATGAGAAATACAATTCATATGGATATGTAGAGCAACCCCTAGCCATTCACCATGCCTCCTTGTTTAAAGCTATGGTGCAACCCCGAGCCATCAACTATGCCTCCTTGTTTAAAGCTATGGTGCAACAAAGGGTGAGATACCTCAATAACATGTCATGCAGGCCACCTCTTAAATTTTTCCATTATAAGGTCCTATGAGTGTCCTCATAGAGCCAACGTCGCACCAAGTAACGCAACTCCATCCTCGAATCTAGTGCCAAACCCCAATGTCATTCCATACAAAGGCACATGTTATAAGCAGGGATTCAATCATGCTTTCAAGGATTATCCACCAACAAGGTGACAATCACTGTAGCAGCTAGAGTGTCATCCACTTCGGTGAGCCTTAACTTGTTAAGTGTACAAGGTGGACTCATTCATACAGGCCCCCTTTAATGCCATCACAAGACGCCAGAGAACAAGTCGAGGGCAGTTACCAACATCTAAGGAAGTAAAGAAGCATAAATATCAAGCTTCAACCTCAAAGCTAGCAGCCAAAGATCTTGAGGCATAAGTCCCTAAGCAAGTCCCTATAAGAGAATACATGTGGTGTATATAAGAGAACACTCACAAGAAGAAGGATCTTTCACAGCACAAGACTTTCAAACTCAAATTGCATAATAAAACACACACACACACACACACACACACACACACACACACACACACAGAAGAATACTGCAAGTCCTTATAAGAGAATGCATGTAGCGTATATAAGAGAACACTCACTAGAAGAAGGATCTTTCACAACACAAAACTTTAAAACACAAATTGCAAAGTAAGAGAGAGAGAGAGAAGAATAATGTATTCTTGAAGTGATATAGTAGATAACAAATCCCCACACCTATGTGCTCATGTGAGCTCCTATGAAATATAGCAGCAATCCAACCTCCAATGGCCATCCTTCCGAGCTCATCTTGGGCCCCCTAATGATAGAATACGGTGTCTAGAGTAAAGTCTATCTACTCCATGTGTAGACCATTATCTTATAATGGTCTAGTGTAGCAAGTAGGCTATTTGGTAGTATGTTAAATATTATCCAAGCTGACTCTAAACCATCTTGCCTTATAGGCCACCTTCACCTATGAATACAAGGATGCCGAGAACTTGGGCTACTCAACCATGGCTACTCCTTATAATGGGGGTCGTACAAACATGAGCTAGCCAATGCCTCGACATAATATAATATGAGGGTGAAGCATTGATATCTAACACGCTCCCCTCAATGTCTAAACTACCTCTGTGGTCCATTTTGATGCCAAGTAAATGAAGATGCTACTCCATTTAAAGCCTTTGTGAAGATATATACACAATTCTCTATCGTGGTGGCAGTAGACTATCTCAACCTCCCTAAACATGATAAGCTTATACACAAAGTGATAATGAATCTTAATGTGTTTCCTACCTGCGAGCATCGTTGCTACATTGTAGCATTGTAGGCTACTTTTTACACCACTTCCATATCTTGTAGAATCCTCCTCATAATGCCTCACATGATGCAAAGCATGCAGCTTCGTACTTTGATGAGAATGCAATACTGGCTTATTAATCCAAGAAATGCATCCCGAACTAAGAGAAAAACAATACCCAATTACTAAGCATTGGTATCGGAATCACCCGTCCAATTTGAGTCACAGAAGCCAGTGAGGGTCTTGCCCATAGCATAGGTGATGTCGTACTCTTGAGTATCTTAGATGTATCGCAACACCCGCATACCTGCTTTCTAATGATTTTTTCGAGGCTTGTTGGAGAACTTGCTCAAAATGCCAAGAACAAAATTGATGTGTGGTCTAGTATTACACAAGAAGATAAGACTACCAACTAGTTTCTTATATAAGGTCTCATCCATAAGGTCTAAGGTATCTTCGACAACACCTCCAACTGCCTTTCCTTCGAGCTTTCCTTTTGTCATGCCAAACGCCTTGAGTATCTCACCTACATATTTTTTATATAAAAGAGAACAATGACCACATACTTTCCTTACTCACAAAAGACATACAAATTTGCATCTAAAGGAGGGTTGCATAAGAGACTAATACTCCTCTAGTACCATGCTCGGGGGGCCTATTTTAGTGCATGGAGTGCTTCTGTAACCTACAAACTTTGCTTTCAAAATCGGGAACCTTGAACCCGGGTCGTTATTCCACATGTACCTCCTCCTTAAGGTTCCTATTGAGGAAAGCAAATTTTATATCCATTTGGAGAACATGGCATCCCCCTTATGTTGTCAATGCAAGAACGGTGAGAAGTATGGTTGGCTTGGTTATGGGAGTAAAAGTTTCTTAAAAGTCAAAACCTTTAACTTATGCAAAACCTTTGGCCAACCACTATGCCTTGTCTTACCATAAAATCTATATTTTGCTTTGTAAACCCACTTTAGTACCAATTACCTTATGCTTGGAGGAAGATCTACAAGGTGGTCCCAAGTGTGGTTTTTTAGGATGGAGTCATATTCTGCTTGCATGGTTGCCATCCAGTTTCGATATGCTTGTGCTTCAACAAAGGTGTCCTATTTTTCTCCTCTAACCTTTTGGATTTGCAAACATCTTGAGGTGCATCCTCAATGGCCGAAGGTTTTTCTCCATCTAAAAGTATCCTATACCACTTAGGCAACAGTTTGCCTATTTGTGGCACATCATGCTCTTGTTCTTCATCTTCAAAATCCATGTCCATATTGAAAATGGGGTAGGCTGCCTCTACAAAATGCGAGGAAGTCCATGTTGCATATGGAGGTTGTGTTACTTTGGTGATTTCCTTGTTGCATGATAAAGAAGAAGGAAGCTCCTCCTCCATCCCCGCCAACGATGTTCTTGGAATACCACATCATGGCTCACTATGATCTTCTTTGCATGAGGGTTATAGCCCATATCCCTTTAACTCCATGTTGTAACCCAAGAAGATGTATTTCTAGATTTTGATATCTAGTTTGGTCCTCTAAGCATCTAGAAGATGTAACATATTCACACCCAAAAACTTTCAAGTGTGCAACCTAAAGGTTCGAGTAGGCATATGATAGAGTCATCCCTTTGACAGCCTTTGTTGTATTCCTATTTTAAGAATGTATACAGTTGTGTTAACTACCTCAACCCAAAAGGATTTAGGTAAATTCCTACCATTAAAAGCATACTCCTTACCATCTCAGTAATAATATGATTATTACACTGTGCAACACCATTTTGTTGTAGAGTGTAAGTGTGTGAGCTGTCATTTTATGCCTCTTTCTTTGTAGAAACCCAAGAATTTATCAAACATGAATTCTCCTCCTCAGTCTATTCTAAACTGCTTCAATTTTGATCCTTATATATGTGTATGTGTGTGTGTGTGTTTTTGTGTGTGTGTGTGTGTGTGTGTGTGTGTGTGTGTGTGTGTGTGTGTGTGTGTGTGTGTGTGTGTGTGTGTGTGTACTTTATGGTTTTATGAGAAGATGGTGTACTTTATGTTGAGAAATGTGGTGCCAAAGAGCACAAGGAAGAGATAAGGAGTGAGTTGAGTAAGCCAAGCAAGAGCAAAGTCTAGTATGAAGCCACATGAGCAAAGGGAATTATCCCACATTGATGTACAAGCCCAAGGGTGTACCTCCTCATATAAAATGGAGTCATTTCAAGTAATGAAAATATCACTTGCACTTATCTTAAGTCTCTTTATGTATCCAAGCTAATTCATCTCGGTGTTTAATTGTACTTAAGTGCATCTTAATTAACACACATTCATGAAATGAGTTTTTTTTGTTTCTATCTACCTTAGATTAGTGTTGTCATTAGTATAGAATTAGTTTATGATTAGATAGATATCTTGTCATTAGGAGAGCTTGATCCATGATTCTAACTAGCACGGTTTCAGAGCTAAGGTGAGGCTTTCCAATTTTTAGAAAATAATTAGGTTTGATTAGTAAGTTATTAGTCTTAGATTAGGGTTATCTTTTCTCTTCAAGCTTTCTTGCATTAGGGTTTGTCAAAGTCTGGGAGGAGAGAGAGAAAGAATTGTTGTTTGGTGCTTCATGATTCTATCTTAGAGAACAACTCCCAAGCTTGAGGGAAAAGCCAAAATTGAGGCCTATAGAAAAGATTGCAACATTGAAGGAGCTCTTGAATTGAAGGTCTGAGATGAGTGACAATAGAAAGGCACTATCTCCAAAGTAGAGCAGCTCCAAACATCAAAGGAGCACATATAGAAAAGATTGCAACATTGAAGGAGCTCTTGAACTGAAGGTCTGAGGTGAGTAACAATAGAAAGGCACTATCTCCAAAGAAGAGCAGCTCCAAACAACATAGCTTTCTAAGGCGGCATCACAGTATAGTCCCCGGGGAGCAATTTCACACAAGCATCTCATCATATAGCAATTGCAATACAATAGAGCTTAAGGTTGCCTACAAGCTCCCTAGGTGCTACACACTATAGTAGCACGTAGTAGCAAAATAGAGGCAGTAGCATGTGGCGGCAAGAAGTGGGGAGCAAATCGACGGTTTAAGTTAAATTTCGGGGTGCCAGCACGGGCGGTCACCTAGCTGGACCGTCTTGGTCTAGACCGTGGTACAAAAGAGGTAGAGACACATGTCCATGCATAGACACGTGTCCATGCATTTGCTGGGATTTGAACCCAAGTCCCTATCAAGCGAGGCAAAGCACCTTTCCACTGTATCGCGCACACACTCATGATATGCACACATGTCCATAACATCTTATGGACACATGTCTACAGATTGGCCCGTCACACTGACCATTGACTTGGTGACCCCGAAGGAGCCCCGAAGGTATCGACTTGGTGACCCCTAAATTTAACGTAAGCCCAAATCAAATCGCCATCGTCAATCAAGCAGCTCCAAACGGCAGCAAGAGAGAGAGCAAGTAGGGGCTCAGGCTAGATATCGGGTCGCCTGCTGATTTGGCACCTGCGTGGCATATCAGCCACGCTGGCAGTCAACAGCCGGCGAACCCCATTACCAATCGGATTTTTCAACGGTGGAGTGAGCTCGGCGACTCCTGCATCATCAATGCCGCCGCCTATCCAGCTGTGGGTGTCCAGCGGTGGGTGCTGCTCAGAAGCGCGCTCAACGTCTGGCGCGCTCATGCTCTGGAAGCGCTTTCTAGCTCTGTCCGATTCTGCTGAGGCGATATCTAGCCTGAGCCCTCCATTGCGACGCCCTTCCCTTCGGTTCCATCTCCGCCCAGAACCGCGTGGAGCCTACTGATAACACTGGCTATTCCTTCGTCTATTGCGTCGTGACAGGCTCGGGCACCATCTACCTCGGCAGAGCGTGGGGCGCGTACTCCAAAGTCGTCTACGCCTACTTTCTAGCTCTGTCCGATTCTGCTGAGGCGATATCTAGCCTGAGCCCTCCATCGCGACGCCCTTCGGTTCCATCTCCGCCTAGAACCGCGTGGAGCCTACTGATAACACTGGCTATTCCTTCGTCTACTGTGTCGTGATAGGCTCGGGCACCATCTACCTCGACAGAGCGTGGGGCACGTACTCCAGAGTCGTCTACGCCTACAGCTACTTCGACGACATCATCGTCCCGCAAGGCTGGAACGACTTTGGCATCCCCGCCAACCAAGGGTACGACCGCCATAGGCTAGACTTACACTAAAATTACACTAGTGGCAGCGTAATTAGGTCTAATTACGTGTATCGTAATCATCTAATTAGGACGTGACTCGTGAGCCTCATCGTCGTATAATGATGAATCTCACTCTCCTCTGGACCTTAATGTTTATTGCGCAGGAAAGTGTTCTGTGGTGAGTACAACTGCTTCGGCCCAGGAGCCGACCACGAAGGCCGCGTGGAGTGGATCCTAGCCGTGGCACAGCCTCAATCCGCCGCCGCCCGCCAGTTCCTCGTCGTTGACCATCTCATGGATGTGAAAGGCGCCTTGCACTGATCTGGCGATCTCAAGCTGGTGCGTTTGTGAATATTTGCTTGCGTTTATTCTGTTTTCCCCTTTGTACTGCAGTGCCTAGATTCTTTTATATATATATATATATATATATATATATATATATATATATATATATATATATATATATATATATACACACTTCGTTTTTCTATTTATCATTTGATTATATTTCTTCTTATTATTATCACATCATGTCTTGATGATCTTTGCCATGGCTAGCATCTACTATCAAGCCCTTAACACCTTAAGGTGTGATTATTTCGTTGCGTTCGTGGAGTTCGTTCATTCCTAGTGAGTTTACCTTTTTCTATTTGCCATGTTCGTGGTGTTGTTTTGTTCTTAGACTTCTATTACTTCTCTTATAATGATTTTGGTTAATTTTTGGGCTCTTGCTTCCACCTTCTATTTTTACTTTGATTTCTTTTGTCTTTTTCTCCCACTCTTCCTTACTTAATTGTTATGTCTTTGCACTACCTTTGGTTCAGCAGGTTCAGGTTTGCTAAAGGGTTAATCATGTCTCTCCAAAACTGAAGCTTAGAGAATGCCATGAGTTCTCAAATGCCCCCCATCGGTGTCTTCGATTCGACAGCATTGTGTTGGGTGCACTCATATGACAATTGTTCAAAATACAAATTTGTACGCGAAGCTAACATCCCTTGGAACCGTGTTGCCGATTTTGTAAAAGGAGAAGCCGACAATGCAAAGTTTCCGACTTCTTTCAAAAAATATAGCCACCATCACCGAGATGCCTCCAATCTTACAAAGATTGCACATGAATCATGGATTGAGAAGATAGTGTAAGTGTGTATTTGTTTTAGTTTGTCTAATCCATGAATTAATCATCACACACACACATACAATTAAATGTTTATCGTTACTTCTTTGTTTTGTTTAGATTTTGGTGTGATTTTGGTCCTGCTGGCACTAAAGCACCAATGCAATCTAACATTGCGGATGGCAAAGATGTCGAAACTACCCAGCTCAATGAATGCAAGGACACTAGTAGCGAAGATGATGTTGAGGTGGAGGAGAATAGTGGTGACGAGTCGAATCGTGAAGATGGTGAGATGGAGGAGCGTAGTGAAATAAAAGAGTTGCCACAGCCAACTGCAAAGAAGCCATGTAAGAAAAGGCGCCCTCCCATCACAAAGGGCAAGCGAAAGCGTGGATGCAAATGTCATTTTAGTGTCAAGAGGCTTGCACAAGATCCAGGGGTGGCCATAATCTCTTATATACATCCATACCACACAAATGCAAATGATGAGGTTTGTCATGGTATAAGATTTGTTGATCCCTCTTTGAAGTTCTCTCCATGGATCTCAATGCAAAAGAAACTATGGGTTTCAAGCATGCTATATCGTGGTTTCTCTCCACATCAAGTGTTGGAAATGCATGTCCAAGCATTGCATTCAAGCCAAAGTCATGACCCTACAATTACTATGGTTAGGGATGACTTTTTGTCTATTCGTGACATCATGAATATATCTAGCAAGCTGGCTATTGATCAGTACCAGCTACACACAGATGATGCGAAAAGCACCAAGAGATGGTGTCATGAGAATCAATCAAGCACCTTTATCTACCAGGAGCAAGATGTGGAACATTCCAAGGAATTTATCCTTGGAATACAATCACCATGGCAAAGGGAGATGTGCAAGAAGTTCGGAAATGGGAACCTTCTTGCGATGGATGCTACCTTTGGCACAAACAAATATAAGGTATGTGGTGTAATGAATTATCATTTTTACTCTTGTTCACATTCTCTTAAGTTATAATAAATGTTCATTTTTTACTTCTTGTTCACATTCTCACTTTCCTTTAAAACACATGAACAGTTTCATTTGTATACAGTCCTTGTTTTTGATGGTCATCGCAATGGTGTGCCCATTGCTTGGGTGCTTACATCTTCAGCTACATTTGAGTGTACTTGCACTTGGTTAAGCAAGTTTAGAGATAATATGCTTGACTTTCATAAATCATGGGAGCCCGGAGCCTTTATGGTTGATGATGCCGAAACGGAGATTAATGCGCTCAGGTTAGGACCATATGTTCATATGTGTTGAGTGCAAACTAATGAGAACCGTGTGTTTGAGTTCTATGTGACGTGTCCTTTCTATTTTTCGTAGGGTGGTGTTCAATCAACCCATTTTTCTATGCTTGTGGCATGTCAAACATTGTTGGCTCTGACACCTTATTAAGAAGGTGAAGGAATGGCCTAAAAGAGCTTTTATGTTTTGGTCTTTGGGAAATATCATGAACATGCAAGGGTCAGCAAATTCTACAGACCATATAATCAAAGAGGATGCGAAGGCTATGATCTCAACCTTCTACTCCAACTTTAGAGATGAGGGGAGTTTTATTGAGTATTTCAAAACCTATTGGGAGGCTAAACTAGGTAAGGTTGAATTTTAAACTTTATACATACTCTTCTTATAGGTAAAATAATGCGCACTTGCTCTCCTTTTTGTTCGTACTTCATTTCTTGCTCTTCTAACTTCATTTGTTTTATGTGCAGAAATGTGGGTGCGTGCTTCCCGATTGCTTCCACATTCAGGACAAGACACTAATGGAGCAATAGAGTCATATCATGGGCAGCTCAAATATAAGTTTTTGGGCTCTTCCAAAAGGATGAGGTCGAGGCGGGTGGATTGGCTCTTATACAAGTTAACATCATCATGCTTGCCATATTATTGGTATGTGCAGTTGAAGGACAATGGTTTTATGAGAAACAACGCCATTGAAAGAGTAGTGGAGAATTCTTATGAGCGGGCACTTCAAATACCAGATGCTAATGTCTCATTCCAGGTTGGTGGTGTTGCTATAGTGGAGAGCATGCACACAAAAGCTTCATTTTACACAGTCTACAATTCCGATTGCCAATGGGCATGTTGTACATGTGCATGGGCAGAGCTTGGAAATATTTGTAAGCACCAAATTAAGGTGATGTTGTTGCGGGGTGCTTCACATGCTTCACTTATGGAGCAATGCCAACATATGTATGAAGCATGGGGAGATGCTTCTAGGTCTACTGTCAATCTTCACTCACATGTTTCTACTATTGATGTGCTTGAACCAAATGGTGATGATGTTGCTGCATTAGGAGGGGACAATGTATGTAGTGAAGTACTTGAGCAATCGGGAAATGTGAAGACACTTCAATGCTTGTGGCGAGAGTTGTCTTGTTTTGTAGGACAGGACCAGGCTTTGATTGAGGAGGCTTGCAATGGATTGAGGAGAACATTGGGCCATGTGAAGACAATGAAGGCAAGAATGGACGAGCGAACAGAAACACAAGCTAATTTTCAAGTCTTGGAAGATGGATTCGGCAACTCCTTGAAGCGAGCAAAACCATTCTTTGAGAAGAGCAACAAGAAGAAATCAACATCATCAAAGAGTCACCCATTGGCTCACCCCTTCAAGACCCCTGCTAAGAAAACCAAAGTGTCAATGCAAAAAAGGCTTGATCAAAAAGCTTCAAAGTAGCCTTTTGAATTTATGTAATGAACTCTCCAATGCTTCAATGGCTTTTTGCATCTCAGTCGTATTTTGTTCGTGTGTTGCCGTGTGTAAGAGAAACAAAGGTAGTGCAAATAAGATTGTGTGTGTTGATGATGTGTGTGTTGATGATGTGAACATGAGTACCTTTGTGGTTGATGATGTGAACAAAATTTCCAACTATAGTACAAATTTTGTAGCTTCATGTTGATTCATGTATGCTTTTTGCATTCCTTCATTAATATGCTCATGCCCTCCTGGCAATTTGTAGTAACAAGTTGTTCTTTAAGGTATAAGGTAGCATGTGAGTTCATCAACATAAGAGTTTTATATTGGGGTTACATAAATAGACTACAACTTTCATATTCAAAGAGACGTGGACCTCATTAGGCTACCCACCCCTCACATAAGTTTTTTGTGTCCACTTTTACATAAGCTTTTATGCCATAGCACCTTATGCGCCATGGAGCTCTTATGCATAAGGGCTTATAAGGAAAAAGTAGTTTGAGAGAGAGAGAGAGAGAGACAAAGAGAAAGAATATAGCCAATGATTTTACATGGGTTGGAATCTAGGCTATGACCATTTACAGGGGATTCACAATTTGAGATTCTCATAGAAAACTAGGGAATTAACAAGAAGCAATGGCATGGGGCTAGACAAAACCAATACCTTAAGCATGCATTTTCATGCATAAAATTAGTAAAGTACGAAAATGCAAAGTCGATTTACTATTTGAAGAGAATTTGAGCAAGGGGCTAAAATCTTTGGTGGGGGACTAAACATGTCTGGGCTAAGGTGGCAAGTAAATGAAGCAGTTAATCAGAAATTATGCTTTTTAGAACATTGTGCAATTGCTAATATGGCTAGACCTATATCAAGTGGGTAGTTCTGTTTTTTGGTGAGACTGTTATGCACACCCTAGGCAGGTCTTGCCCCCACCCCCATGTCTTTATAGCCAACAACTTATGAGTGCAATGAGAGGGAATTAGCTAGGAAACCTATTCGCTTCACTTGAAATGTGTAGTTTTGTGCAAGGATTCATTGTGACATGGCTCGATTTATGAGAGGTGGAGAGTTTTCTTTATGGATGAAGTGTTGATTGGAAATGACAGATGTAAGTCAAGTTTGTTAGCATAGAGTGAAAGGAGATATGCTCTCTTAATTGAAATCTAAGGTTTACAAAACTTTCTCAATGGTTAACAAAACTTTTTAGCATAAAAAATTAAACGATGTGTGTCACTTCTCATCCCATCAATGCATGCTCTTTATTTCCCCCCCTAGTTGCTCGAGGGAGGGGGTGGCAGGTGGTTCATGTTGTGCAACAATAGGAAGAAGGGGTCACTTGTCAATTGTCCTAATGAAACTATGTTCAGGTCAAGGAGGAGAAAATGTTTACACCATAGGAATTTTCATCCTTACATTTTATTAAAAAAATACTTATGGAGGGAGATCTCTAATAAAGCCATTGGCTTGGGTGTGATGAATTTTCTCCACATGAGGAGACATTGGGAGCCATTAGGTATATATATAGGTATATGAGGTATAATATAGGCTAACACAAGTTAATACATGAAAAAGAGCTACTATATATTCAAGAGAAGACAAATAATCTCACATCATATGATGGCAAAAAAAAACTTGTGATTTGACTAGAGCAATTTTAAAGTAGAGCCCTACCAGGTGTTGTTAGGCAATGCCTTCGACGAAAGAGGCTAACGCCAAATGGAAGGAACCTTCTTTGATGGTATCCAGGGCATGGCGGGCGGCTTGCTTGAGCTGCGCTGCCCGCTCTCGCATGCGCCGACCCTCCTCGCCTCCCAGCAGAGCTCTCACACACCTCTCCACCTCCTTTCTGCCCACCACACCAGCGGCGTACATGTAGCTGCGTTTGGCCAGCCGGATCCCCACGCGCCAATGGTTCTCTATAAGCTCAGCATTCACGGACTGATCGCCGAAGATGGGCAAGCAGAGCATGGGCACGCCCAGGCAGACGCTCTCTAGCATCGAGTTCCAGCCGCAGTGCGTCAGAAAGCCGCCCACGGCGGGGTGGCCCAGCACGCGGAGACAGCTGGATAGGCGGCGGCATTGATGATGCAGGAGTCGCCGAGCTCACTCCACCGTTGAAAAATCCGATTGGTAAAAGGGTTCGCCGGCTGTTGACTGTGGCTGATATGCCACGCAGGCGCCAAATCAGCAGGCGAACCGATATCTAGCGGTAGCCGCAAGTAGGTGAGCAACGTAGCAAGAGAGAACGAGTAGGCGACCATACGTTGCTCAGCTCCAAACGAGTAGACTAGCCGACAGCATGTCACTGCTGCTCAGAGAAGTGCAGTCTCTGACCAACACCACAAGGCCATCAATGCATGCGTATGCCGGGTAGAGTCACCCACGGTATCCGCCAGCAAGCGAGCAGAAGATATTAACACGAGAGAGAAGCGAAGGCGGAAAACAAACGCAGACATTAGTGTGGTGGCGGCCTCCTTGACCTCACTCGTAAAAATTAAAAACTCTAAGGCTCTGTAAAGACTTTAGTGCTGTTCACATGGAGCATGAACTCTTAAGCTTCAACCCAAGCACACATGACTTGGATTCAAGAGTTTTTTTTTTTTAACGAAATGTGGTTGTCTTTCACATATACTTCATTGAGATCCTTTGCATGTGAAACCCAAGCCTAGGTAGCTTGGAAATGACACTGTAAAAGGGCATTTACCCATTATACATTTTTATTTTTATTTTGCATGATTGTTTGAATGTAATGTGTCCTAGACATTGCCATAAAGACTCAAGAAGCTCATGGTAAGACCACCTCCATTACACGACATAATTTCGCATTAGTAAGAAAAAGAACCAAAGGTATAATGAAGATAATGCCAAAACGGAAAAGAAGAAAACAATTCAAGGAGCAAAAGCCAAGAGCAAAAAATTATATATATATATGAGTCGAGGCAACAGCACTAAAGGAGCTACCAACCACTACCCTAATCTAAATCATATGTTGTAAAAGCCATCAAATGAGCAGGCAAATTGATATGTTTTGAGAACACTTGAGTACCAAAGAGTAGCCAAAGTAGCACCATGGGGGAGTGAAAATCAACCCATCATGAGTAGGAAAATTGATATGTTTTGAGAACAGTTGAGAACCAAAGAGTAGCCAAAGTAGCACCATGGGGGAGTGAAAATCAACCCATCATGAGTAGGCAAATTGATATGTTTTAAGAACACTCGAGTACCAAAGAGTAGCCAAAGTAGCACCATGGGGGAGTGAAAATCAACCCGACCATCTCTAGAGTAACTTCTAAGCTAGAGAGTAACTAAGCCAAAGATCCTTTGAGTTACCCAGCCAAGTTAGAAATGAGGGGAGTGAAAATATATTGTAAAACCAACATCCAACCACCTTAAGTAGCCTAAATATTTGGCACCAAGGGAGAGTGTTGAGAAATGTGGTGCCAAAGAGCACAAGGAAGAGATAGGGAGTGAGTTGAATAAGCCAAGCAAGAGCAAAGTCTAGCAAGAAGCCACATGAGCAAAGGGAATTATCCCACATTGATGTACATGCCCAAGGGTGTGCCTCCTCATATAAAAGGGAGTCATTTCAAGTAATGAAAATATTACTTGCACTTATCTTAAGTCTCTTAATGTATCCAAGCTAATTCATCTCGGTGTCTAATTGTACTTGAGTGCATCTTAATTAGCACACACTCATGATGAGTTTTTTCATTTCTATCTACCTTAGATTAGTGTTGTCATTAGTATAGAATTAGTTTATGATTAGGTAGATTTCTTGTCATTAAGAGAGCTTGATCCATGATTCTAACACTTTATTGGCTATATGAGAAGACCATGAATTGAAAAGGTTCAGTGTGTGCCAATAACACGTTAGTGTAGTGGGTAAGGAAGGAGTTTGAGATTCCCTAGGTGATGGGTTCTCAAATCTCTGTCTGTGTAAGCGATGGCATCTAGTGTATGTTAGTGTACTTTCAAATTTCTAGCCAAAGCTAAAAAAGGAAAGGTTCAATGTGTATACTTTATGGTTATATGAGAAGTCTATTTAGAAAAATCATTAATAATTTGTAAGGCCAATGGGTCATGTTGATCCATAGAATTGTTATCACTAGTTGGTCAGAGCAAACTTTATATCATTGTCGTGTTTAACAAACTTCATTGTTCTTTAAAGTTGTGTTTGATCTTCTTTAGTGAATGATCTTAAGTATATTAACTCTTGTGCTTATCTTCAAATGCAATTATGAATCTCATTTAAATTTATCCACAGTTATCTAATGGTCTTTGTATTGCAACTAGTTGTTAATAGAAGTTTACTCTTGATTTCCCCATAGCTCAACTCACATCATTCTCATGGTCATGGAAGATTATTTCCTGTGTATGGAAATACATTTCATGGATGCACATGGATATGGGCATAAATGATATGAGTGTTAGTATAGAAATCATTTGGGCAGCCTACATGGGTTCTCTTAAAAATCTCTTATTCTTGGATCCCAACATATGCATAGTAATGAGACTTCAAAGGCATAGGATGTAATCATAGTTCATATCATACGTGTATCATTGGTGAAGCAAACATTTGCTAGCATATGGTAAAACGGCATATGAAACTACCCTATCATTCTTGCTCTTCTTTTTAAAATACAAAATTTGAAACTTTTTTGTTGAAAGTGACACCATGGCTAGTCTGCACCCTGTAGGTACTTGGCTTGGGTTGTAAAGAACCTGGGCCTCAAGTTGGAAAGTGGGCACTACACTATGAAAAAACCGTGCACTATACTAGTATTACTACAATAGTATGTACTATGTACTGTGTACATTCAAGTTTTCAGTCTTCAACTTTCAAGTTTCACCCTTCAAGTTTCAACTTTCAAGTGTCAAATTGTTAGTACTTTAAGTCCCAACTCTCACATCATATATAGCCCCAAATTGAAGGCCACGTATGAAACTCCACCAGGAGCTAAATCATACTTTATTAGAGCTAAATCATACTTTATCATACCTATCATTCTCCCTGACAAATGGCAGTATGAAATGTATGATATGAACTATGGTTGTAATCTTTTTAGCGACTAGCCCTTCCTTGATAAACAGTCTCCCTCAGCCCCTACACTATCTTGTGCATACTAAGGAATTGATTTGGTGTGTCACATGTGCCCATGTTATAGGTAGAGGCACCTGTGCCCATGTTATAGGTGTGCCTCTACGACAATGTTACATGTGTGCCTCTACAATGGCAAAAGATAATGGTGAAGGGTGGCTGCCTTGAAGTGCTCTCACTTCCTATGTAACATAATAATGGGCATACCATCACAATGGGTATACATTTATACATAGGTATTGTTTGCCTACATCCTACATTTACATATTATTTGCTTACAATTGTGATCATGAGTAAAAGTCTTGTTTGCCTACATTTACATTTACATATTATTTGCTTACAGTTGTTATTGTACAACTTTTAAAGTAAAAGTCTTCTTAGATTAAAGGTAACAATAAAGTTTTAATATAGTAGAATTTTTTGCACATAAGAATTTATGCAAGCGAATTTATTGTTACTTTTGTGATCAGTGTTCATTAAATTGATACATGTTTGTTATTATTTTTTAATGGTTAAAAGAAATGTTTATGCAAGTGATGCCGATGTTGTGCATGAAGGTATCAAGAATGGATCTTAATGAGTGCTTAGAAAGGAGAAACATACATGTTAAACAATGTGAATGTGCGTTTTTGTGTTTTCCTTTGTGTTGTGTGGGCTGGGCTGGGCTGGGGTAGGGGCTTCGAATAGCATAAGATTATTATTCTTTTAATCATTGAAATCCAAACCTTCAAGTTATGGTGAGCAAAATAGCACTCATACACACACACCCTACTTGGCATGATCAACCAGGTATACATCCTCAGTCACACAAACAACACCATGGCCATGTGCTGAACTCCAAAAGCTTGGCATGGCCGCAGAGGGAAGCATCTCCAAGCACCGAAGGGGAGGAGGGGAGGAGGGGGACAGTGGAGCCATGTAAATGACAGGCAATGGCACGACAACGTAAGCACACATTTTTCTGAGATCCAAATCTTCAAGGTGTGTGCATGCATGCACACATTTGCACATGCCAAAAATTCTACTTTGTGCATAGACATGGCCCTACGTACACCAGTATTTCTGTCCTTTGGGATTTATCACCTTGCCTGTTTTGATGCTACAAGCCTACATAGTCTCCCACAAGTCAAATGCCAGTACATCCTAGCATCAACCAACCACACACATGCGAATTCAAGCATTTACCCATGTGCAAGCCACAACAAATTCAAGGTTAATATTGCTTCATGCAGTATCTTCCTCCAATACTCAATGCTCAAAGCACAACAGGATGCACATCCCACCTGCTCCAGGATGTCAATGCCAAAATTGGGAACATGCTAGTTAATTTATGCCATTTACTGCCAATGTCAAAGGATTCCTACTTGCTAACCCCCACATGGCAAGTTTCACTATAACTTTAGGACTGTAGAGGTACACGTCAAGCTGTTTGTGAACCTGGAGGTGGATTGAAAGACAAGAAAGCACGCATATGCTAGACTGTACAGAATATGCCCTATAAATGAAACATTGTGAAAGTACATTGCATAAAATTTGCAAAGTTACATTACCATTAACATGGGCATTGTCATTATTGTGGAGCCCCGTCATGCAATTCTCACAAATGGCACAACTTTCCCGGTCCTTATATTTGGACAACCATGATAGGAGTACACTCCCAAACTTCACATTGAAACTTTGAAGTCTTAACAGGCACCCTCATCAAGCAATTGCGTGCTGTACTTTACGCATGTAAACTGCACATTAGGCAGCAGTGACTGCAGGATTTCTACTCTCTCCAAGGTGATGCGAGTCTATTATTTTAGCCACTTTAATGATCACACCTGAGAATGTTGGGCTTGGAAAACCTCTAAAAAGTGTCCCTGTGATTTTATGAGCACTTTCTTCCCTCGAAAGCTTCCCGTCATTGTGCAAGGCATCAGTTGTGTGATTGATCCATCAAGGGAGCACAGGATTCTTGATGTTGATTCCAAGAGTGGCCATCTGATTCTGAGTTGTGCTCAGTAGAGATGGTAACGACAACAGGTTGCTTTAATTCAGCAGGCTCCACATTCTGTAATTCAGATGGCATAGAATAGCTACCCACCCATATCGTGTCACCTCTGCCGTGCCAGTTTCCATCCTGCACATTATTCATCTCCAAGGTCCTTGCCTCCTGCAATCACAAGTATAAAGAGGTGTGGATGATTTAACTCACTGCAGCTTAACTTTTAAATAGCAATGCACGAGCGTGTGTTATAAGAACAATAGCAGTAGCAGAAAGGTAATAAATGAGTGCACACGTGCCTGTGTGTGTGTGTGTGGGGGGAGAGAGAGAGAGAGAGAGAGAGAGAGAGAGAGAGAGAGAGAAGCATGAGTTATAAAAACAATACCAAGAGCACAAAAGGCTGTAAACATGTGTGCATGTGTGTGATTTATAAGAGCAATAGCAGGAGCAGAAAAGGCCATAACCCTGATTGCATGTCTCTCTCTCTCTCTCTGTCATAGATATGTGTGCATGTATAAGAGCGACAGCAGGAGCAGAAAAGGCCATAACCATACCTGCATCAGTGTGTGTGTGTGAGCACGCCCACACACGGGCGCGCACTTGTGTTTCCATGCATGTGTATTCATACCAATGAAAAGTTCAGATTATTTCCCAAACTTAGCAAAACCGAAGTGCAATCTTGATTCTTAACTCCATGAGCGTCTACTCACAAGCTTCAAACTGTCAACTCCATCATGCATAACATAGACTACAAACTATAGCATCCCCGGGGATCGGACCCATGTGGGTGCAGGTTCATGGTCATGTCTACTTAAGTAAACAAATCTTCATGGGTAAATCCGCATTCTGAGTTTCTGTCACTTATGCTTAGTGAAGGGCAGACTCAACCATGATGAAGGCCAGCAGTAAAATGTGTGAATGCGCACGTGCTTGTTTGTTTTGTGTGCGTGCGTGCGTGTGCATGTGTGTGTGTGTGTGTGTGTGTGTCTGTGTGTGTGTGTGTGTGTGTGTGTGTGTGTGTGTGTGTGTGTGAGAGAGAGAGAGAGAGCATACCTGGCAGAGTGTACAGCAACCACAAATAAAATGATTGAGACTGTCATCAAAGGCACTAATAACTCCATCAGAATCGCTTCCCTGCAGAAAAACAAGCACAAGCACTATTCCATATGTTATTCAGGGACCTGAGCAAGGACTAAGTCGAGAACTTCAAAACCTATGCTTTCACTACATTGAAAAAACCAACATTGAACAGAGGAAGAGAGCAGAATACCTTTATATTGAACCTCTTCCGAATTTGAATCCGGTAGTAGCTAGCATATGCTGCTACACAAATCAAAAGTCCAATAGCGAAATAGAGGAACCGATGACCATAAGCACACATGAAAAGAACATAGCTGATGAGAGCACCGGCAAGCAGTACAAAATGAATCCCACCCTGCCAACCGCAGCAATAGAAGTGAGCCCAAACCATAATACATGATGCCCCATTCTCTAAGTTTACTTGTAACTAGCTAAGTTCTCAGAAATTGAAGTTCTAAGAAGGATTCATGCAACACACGTACACATGCACACGTGTGCATGTGACGTGTATGTCTGTATGTCTGCATGTATGTACATATGCCTGTATGTGTGTAGGTGTGAATGCATGTATGTATGTGTGCATATATATGTCATGTGCATGCACATGGACTGTCACGTGCACGCCCGTGCCATGGCTAATCCTCGGCATGAACAGTGGAATCCCTGATATAGTCAGCATTTAGAGCATCAGTAGCATTATCATCATGACCATCATCAGTGTCATCAGCAGTAGCAACATCAGCATCAACATCATCAGCAGCATCACCATTAGCATAAGTAGCATAGAGGGGCTCTAGGGGCTTGTCAGCAGCCATCAACCATCAGTCGGTAGCCAGGAGACACCTAGGCAGTAGGTGGCTAAGGCCTAGGCAGTGGCCTACAGCAGTGGGGCATGCAAAGAAGTAAGCGCAGCATTAAAGGAAGGAATTTCATGAATATTGTGTCCAGCATTCTGGCCAACAGCAAGGCAGTAGGCCAACCTGTACCTCAGCATGATATATAAGCAAAAGTCATAATTCAGTTCATTCACTCATTCATTTAGCATAGACGTCAGTAGACATCCAATGTAGGGGCCAAAGGTCAACCCCTTTGGGGCTGACCAAGGTGTACAAGCATTGAAGTAACCTTTTTGTACCATATGAAATACAAAAAACCCTGACACCGATCTCTCTTCTTCTCTCTCCTTTGTCTTAATCATGTTTAAATCAGCATCTTGTTCTTAAACAGGCTTCGGGCTGTGGATCAGTACAGCAAGGCTTCCACACATGCAACACTGACATGCCTAATCCAAGGCTAATCCTTGGTGGGCAGCAAATAAACATTAGATCTGGACACTAGCCAGGCTCAAATATTTGCAGAAGAAGCCCGACTTGACCAAGACAGCAGTTGGCCATGTGGATTGGGGCCTGCAGATGAAGTCGTTAGCATTTATACTTATTATTGTCCATGTAACTGTTGATTAGGTATTCCAAGAGCCTATAAAAGGCACAACATTTGCTCATTGTTAATTATCTCACTCCCACTTGGAGTTTGATCATGGATAGGACCCTTGAGGTCTAGAATTAGGCTTTATATCTCCTTTTTGGGAAGGCCAAAGGCCAGAGAATATATGTACCTTTTTGTACCATAAGAATATACTCAATACACAGCCACCTCTCTGTCTATTCTTTGTCTATGTTGATTGTTCTTGCATCAAGAGTTCCTATGCGATATTTAGGGCTGGGGCTGAAAGAAGACTATTAGAGCTTCCTAAATCCTAAGCATTGGTCATTGTAGGGTATCTCATTATTCACAAAGTGCTAAAGACTCCAAGGGCCAAGACAACCAAGGGGAGACTAAAGCAAAGGTAGACTTGAAGGTCAAGAAAAGGACATCTTGTAACATGCGGAAGCTTCGGGGAAGATCGGTAACTACAATGCTCAGAAAATCAACACACTTGTCGCGACGAAATTAATGCACAAAACTGAATGTAGAGGTGCAGAAAAATAGAGAGAGAGAGAGAGAGGGAGAAGAGGACACAGTATTGGGTCCCGAATACCCTCTGTAGGGCCCCCACCACGAATGGTGTATTTGCTTTTATTACAATGATGCAAAATCTGAAAATAAAAGACTCACTGAACCTATTTTGGCGGAGATAGATCTCTGCCCTTGACCTTCAAACCTTCACCCTTGCATTAGCTTCTCCCTTGGCTGTCCTGGCCCTTGAGTAGCTGCAGCACCTTGTGAATTATGAGATAAATGAACCGATTTATGCCTTGGGCATTTATACCCCCTACTGTATCCAGTCGGCTGGCTATATTTCCCTCCACAACCTCTTTATTTAGCATTAAATGCTGGTTTTTTATGCGTGTTCACACTAGGGCTGTCTGGCCACTTGTGGGCAGGCTGCTGGGCACTGGCCGACTGGCTGCTGGGCAGCCCTTTGGCCTGGCCGCCTGGCTGGGCTGGGCTGGCCAAAGGCCTTGTTGGCTGCCTGGCCAGGCCCCTTAGCCTGGCCAACAGCCTGCCCAGCCCTTCCTTGGGCTGGGGCCTGCCTGGCCCCTTGAGGTGGCCCATAGCCTTCCCCATGCCCATATAACTGTTCTTGGGGAAGCCCTATGGGCTGGCCCCATTCCTACCTACAAATCCTACTTCTACACAGTCATCTGACATCTGGTCACAAACCAAACATACAAAGCAACTGACATCATTCCAAAGGGAGACTTCGGACGACTGGAGTGGAACCCTGGCTTACTCGCCCCAAACTAGGCTCACATAGGACCAGTTTTCCACCCCAGGTCTTGCACCTTCTGTACACATATGTCTAAATGGCATCCAAGTGCGGGATGCATGTGACATCCCCTTCTGCTTAACTTGACGGAAGCTGCATAGCCTCCAAATAATCTGTCAATAACGCCGGATAGTCGTCCAAAAACTCTTTGTCAAGCCATACCGCTTCATGGGTCCCTCAGTGTGAAACTTTGTGAGGAACTGTCTTTGTCTTCGGCCTGAGCCATGCTTGAAGCCGTGCAAAAGGATCTATTTTGGAACCGTGACTTCAGCTTCATCACAATGATATCTGGTTCCGCCTCGTCTTTAACTTCTGAAGGGATTGGATCTGCATATGGTTTTAACCAACTGATGTGGAACACATCGTGCAAAAAACCAACTAGTTGTAGATTTCTGTCTGGCCGTCTATCTATGGGTGAAATGCACTAGAAAAATTCAATTTAGTACCAAAGTTATCAAACAATGCCCTCCAAAAATGACTGGTAAACTTGGCATCTCGGTCTAACACTATGGTTCTAGGAATCCCGCCAATCGGATACCAATGCCGAATGAACAACTGGGCAACATCCTCGACGGTCACATTGGCCCTATATGGAATAAGCATAACAAATTTGCTAAATCTATCAACTATAGTTAAGCACTAAGTATTGCGCTTACCCGGACTGGGAGACAAATTCGTGACAAAATCCATCGAAATATCTTGGAAAGATCCCTCAGGAATTGGCAAGGGCTGTAACAACCCTATCTTCTTTCCACGAGGAGCTTTCACCTTTTGACAAAGGTCACAGTGTTGTACATATGAAAACACATCTCGCCTCATCGTTGACCAATAATATTGCCATTCCAACTTCTCCAAAGTCGAATTTATGTCCCTATGACCACCAATAATGGCGTCATGGGTGTCGTGGAGAAGAGCTGCCCTGAACAACTTCATGACACACAGTCAGCCTTTGTAGAAAAGCCAACCATCGCGTATCAAAAAGTGGCATGGTCCTATGACATCCAATGCATGTTCCCACTGTGTACCGAATTCCTCGAAATTCACATACGTGTGCTTCATGTCGTCTAGTCCTGTACCAACAAGGTCGAGTCTAGTGGTCTAAATCAAAGTCACTTGTCCCTTCCTGCTCAAAGCATCAACCACTAGATTGGCCTTTCTTGGAAGGTACTCAATCATACCACCAAATTGCTGGAATATCCGGCTCCAGCAATGCTGTCAGTCATTCCATTGTGCACTTGGCATTGTCTGAATCCAGCATAATACCTGATGGTCAGTGCAAACCTCAAAGTCACGGCCATAAAGAAAATGTTTCAAGACCTGTATAACTGCGAGGAGTTCACGATCGTAGACTGAGTAATTCTTTTCTGTGGGTAGTAACTTATGAGACATGTAAGCTACTGGATCATAGTTGCTATGAAACGCGTTTCAAACTTTAGCAGACCCGTTTCAAACGTTGCATTTGAACTTTGTAGTTTGTACATATTCAGCATACACCATGGCTCATTTCTTTCTTGCATTGTTTTTATCTAGGATTGAAGTTTGAAACTTTGAGTTTGAAGTTTGAACATGGATGACTGCCTTGGCATATTTGGCATTTGCTATCCCATGGGCCATGGGCCCATTATGCATAGATGATAGTACATACTTATTACTAAATCCTGATACATCATACAAGCATGCATATATTCAACATATTATCATTTTATCAATGCTATCAATGATCCCATATATTCTGGCATATAAATATCATATATGGTATTGATTTTTCACATGCCAAGATGGGAAAGTTTGAAACGCGTTTCAAACTTCTGGGAAAGGTTTGAAACGTTTCCAAAACGTTTCAAACGCGTTTTTGAAACGTGTCGCTACTATGTACTGGATGACCATTCTGTTGTAATACACCTCCAATTGCGATGTTACTCGCATCGGTGATCACCTGAAATTGCTCGTCCCACGAGGCAAGTGCTAAACAAGGCGCTTCTGATAAGGCCACCTTGAGGTTCTTGAATGCCTCCAACGCTCATGGAGTCATTCGAATCCGTTGCCTTCTTGTCTTGACACCCTTTAGCAAATCCGTGAGATCCGCTGAGAGATCAGAAAACTTGTCTATGCGAGTGGAGTATGCCTGGTATATACCCACAAAGGATTTGATGTCATAAGCAGTCTGAGGTACTTCCCAATTGACAATCTCGACCACCTTAGCCGGATCAAGTCGAATGTCTTCTGCACTAATTATATATCCAAGGTAATGAACCTCGAACAGATAAAATTCCAACTTCTTCTCATTGACGTAGAGCTCGTTGCTTTCCAGCAACTTCAGAACTTTCTCCACATCAATGTCATGCTGCTCAACCATAGCTGAAAATACTATTATGTTGTCCAGAAATATGAACACACACTTTCCAATCAATTCCCGGAACACACGCATCATCATGCGATTGAATGTGACTAGGACGTTCGTCAAGCCAAAGGGCATGACCACAAATTCATAGTGGGCCCATTCCGTACGGAAGGCTGTCTTGGGGATGTCCCACTCCACAATCCTCACCTGGTGGTACCCACTCTTTAAATCGAGTTTCCAGAACACCTTAGCCCCATTCGGCCTCTCTAGAATATAATCTATTCGAGGCATCCGGAATCTACTCTTGATAGTGTTGGGGTAAAGGCATAATGCCCACCCTTATAGTGTGTACAAGCCCATAAGTTATAGTACATAGTACACTTAGTACTTTTAATGTACTAAGTGCACTATGTGTACTAGTGCAATATACATGTGTGATAGGGGAGTCACACACTCATGCCTCATGAGTTGACTTATCCCCACAACTCTCTCTCTCTCTCTCCCTTGTTCTTCTCTGTGTATGTCTCCCACACATGACCTAACCCTAATTTTGTTTTCTCCCCATCAACTGGTATCAGAGCCTTCAGTTCCTTCGAGGAGAAAGAAGTAGGATTTTCTTCAGGTGTTGCTGAGGACAAGCAAGCTGCAGCTACTCACTAGCGCAGTTCAGAGGAGTCAGCCAGGTAGTAGCGCAGTTCAGAGGAGGCATCCCGGCAGTAGTGCAGCAGCAGGAGCCGAAGCAGGTTGACTGACGCCCAAGACAAGGCAGGGGCTGCTGTGGCAACCTCTGATGACAGTCACATCAGAAGAGGTAGTCATCACCTAGCGAAACCACGCGAAGCGAAGGCTACTAGGCCCCGGCGCCCGTCAATTCGCGTAGCCAACAAATAGACGCCCAGCGCTAATACTGAAGTAAGCGAAGGCAACTGGGCGTTAGTCGTCGGCTGGTACACGCAGGCGGATGGGCGAAGGCGTTTGCGAATTCACGCGGGCTACAGCCGTCTTGAAATCCAACTCGTCACCGGCGCCACACAACTGGAGCCGAAACGAAGGCAGCGTAGCATACATCCTCCTCCGCACAGGCTCACGTGCCGTTGCTGAATCGTAGTGCTGCACAACCGGCAGATGATGAAACTAGAACAGTTACCAAATCAGAGGCGCCTCTGCAAATGCAACAGAACAAGCCTCTGACTTGGTTGTCAAAGAAGCCACAACCTTCTGCACAAGGCTTGGCAAGACTCCCTTGTGTCCACCTGCACAGAAGCTTGACGAGCAGCAGCATCAACAGCAAAATCGACGCCCTCCTTTCCTGCAACAAAAATCAGAAATTACAAGGTATTTGCCTCAATTTTTTTTTTGGGATTTGCAATTGAGCAAGTACAATCAACAATTGAGCAGGTACAGGTGCCCAATTGCTCAATTTTGAGCAAAATTGGCAAAATTGGGTGACATTGGTCACAATCAGGATAAATTTGCAGGAAATTGGTCAAATCAGGATCAATTTGCAGGAAATTGGATGTCGAAATTTGGGGCTTTTGATGTAATTGTGCAATTAAGCACTCATACATGCTGTATGATGTGAAAAATCGCACATTTGGGCAAAATTGCAGCAAATTGCAGTGCAAATCAAGGGGCTTTTGTGCCGATTTGGTTGATTTGCATGCAGGCAATCGCATTTGATGCTGTGGATAATGTGCTGATGCCTTACAAGCACTCAATGTGCATGTAAATCAAGGGGCTTTCATGTATTTGATGTATATGTGGCCAGGGGGAAGCATCGTGAACACTCTGGATGCCTTCATGTGCGTCAATGTACCATGTATGATCAGAAATTGATCTTAAACCAAGGGGCTTTTCAAGTTTGTAAGTTGTTGAGCTTGGCAAAGCAGCAGGCAAGACATTTATGCCTTGAATCCTCAGAAATCAGCTTGCAGTCAAGGGGCTTTTGCCCAATTTCTGTTCGGGACTGTTGTATGCAGTGTACTGGACTGTAAAAGTCTGATTTTCACTCATTTGGACAGCCAGGAGAGCATTTATTGCTACTGTACCTGCTGGTACAGATTTGGCACAGCTTTGTGCATGTTTTGGCATGGCTGTACACTGTTTTGAGTGACCAAAAGATTCAATTTCAGCTGCTGAAATTGCCGGTACAGGTTTGGTACATCATTTGTAAGCACTTGGTACTGTTGTACAGTACTTTGGAAGGGCAAAAGAGCACATTTGAGGTGCTGTCCAAAATCTGCAGCAACCAGATTTTGGTGTTTTCATCACATAAAGTGGGAGAAAAGTTGCATTCTTGCTTCCGCAGTGGGAGATAAAGCTTGGGAGAAAAACTGTGAGCACTTTGTTTGCTTTTGGTGCAGTGTTTGCACATTTTGCAGGGAGTCAGGCATTGACAGGTTGCATTTTGCTATGGCAACCACAGGTGAGAGCTCTTCATTGCTTCACATCAAGAAGCTTGAAGGCTCGCATAATTATGATATTTGGCAAACCCAGTGCTACAATGTGTTGCTCCAGAAAAAGCAGCACAAGCCTATCAAAGAAAGGGGTGTAATGCCCGCTTCTCTTACTGCTGAAGAGTGGGAAGATATGGATGAGCTGGCAAGATCTACTATCATGTTGTCTGTGTCAGACTCATTACTTTTCAGCATTCGTGAAGAGAAGACAGCTTGGGGAATGTGGCAGAGATTGCAGGACTTGTATGCCCAACAAAGTGCCTCAAGCAAAGTGTATTGGTTGAAGAAACTCATAGGCCTTCAGATGAAGGAAGGGGCTTCTATGACAGCCCATCTAAATGAGTTTAATGGTATTGTCAGCCAGGTCATCAATCAAAAGTTGGCAATGGACGATGAGTTCAAAGCCACCTTTTTGTTATGCACTTTGCCAGAGAGTTGGGACACATTCAGGACAACCACTAGCAATTCGCATGCTATGCTGTCATATGCAGATGTTGAGGGTGCTCTTCTTCAAGAAGAGATGAACAGGAAAAACAACTCTGTTGGAAAGTCCAATGCAATGAATGCACGTGGGAGATCCCAGCAAAGGGGAAAAAGCCAAGAAAGGGGAAGGAGCAAGTCTCGCTCCAAAAAGGATTTGGAATGCCATTATTGTGGCAAGAAAGGACACATTAAAAAGCAATGCTACAAATGGAAAAATGATCAAAAAGAAAAGGGAAAAGGCAAAGACAAAGAGAAGGATGAAGCCAAAGATGTAAAGCCAAAGGGCAAAAGTGGAGTCAAGATTGAAGAAATCAATGTGTCACATGCAGGTGGCAGCGAGGATGAGGTCCTCTTTACGTCTTCACTTGATGCCCATTCACTTCTTACAGGTGGTCATGGTATGCACTCATGGATCATTGATTCAGGTGCCTCCTTTCATGTCACAGGTTGCAGAGACTTGTTTGTCAGGTATACTGCTGGCAATGAAGGAGTGGTTTATTTGGGTGATAACCATGCATGCAAGATTCTTGGCAGAGGTGATGTGAGGCTTGTGTTTTCAGATGGCTCACAGCTTATGCTCCATGATGTCAGGCATGTGCCTGAGATCAAGAAGAATCTGCTTTCTACTGGACAGCTTGATGATGCTGATTATGTTACCACATTTGGTAGTGGAAAGTGGAAAATTAGTAAGGGCTCACTGGTTGTTGCCAAAGGCTCTAAGGTGGACACTCTTTATTTCATGCATGCAGGTGTTTGTCACCATGCTAATGTAAATGCAACCGAGCTGCCGGAAATTTCTATGTGGCATAGCCGGTTGGGACACATGAGTGTCAAAGGAATGGAGCAATTGTCTCGTTTGGGTTACTTGCCTTCTCTAAAGTTTTCAAGTTTTCAGTTTTGTGAGCATTGTATATATGGTAGGCAACTACAGTGCCCCCACAAGAAAGCTCTTGGACAGAAAGATGCTCAGTTAGAGCTTGTGCATACAGATGCCTCAGCTTTCTTTGGGAGAAGCAAAATATTTTGTGTCTTTTATTGATGATGCCACACGCAAGGTGTGGGTTTATCCTCTTCGTTTGAAGAGTGATACATTCTCAGTGTTTCAGAAGTTTGTTGCTCATGTTGAGAATCAAACTGGCAGAACACTGAAGGCTTTGCGTTCCGACAATGGTGGAGAGTACATGTCCAAACAGTTTCAGGACTTTTGTGATGCTAAGGGCATCAAGAGGGAGCTCTCTACTCCTTATGATCCTCCACAAAACAGGACAGCAGAGAGGATGAACAGGACCATACAGGAGAAGGTCCGTTCTATGTTGTCACATGCTGCATTACCTCATGGTTTTTGGGCTGAAGCTGTTATGACAGCCGTTCACCTTATAAACAGGTCACCTAACACGAGGCTTGGTGGGAAAGTGCCAGAAGAAGTATGGACAGGGAAGCCTCCGTCATACAAGCACTTGAGAGTGTTTGGTTGCGTTGCGTACGTGCACATACGCAGGGAAATGCGCACCAAACTTGATCCTAAGTCTCACAAATGCATATTCCTCGGATATGGTGACAGAGGTGAAATGGGGTATAGACTTTGGGATCCCATGAATAGAAAGATCATACGCAGCAATGATGTCATTTTTGATGAAACATGCATGTATAAGGAGCCTGCAAGGCAACAGGAGCCTGGCAGAGTCATCTTTGATGATGATGGACATCATGGACAACAACAAAGGGCTGTAAATCAGCCATTACAGCAGGAAAACCAGCCCTTAAATGGTGCTGAAAATGGTCCAAATGGACAGCCAGAGATGGCAGAAGATATCCCTATGGATATACCACAGTTAGAGGATATACCGGGCATGATATTTCAGCCTTATGGCATGGAACAGGAGCCACCAATGGGTGATATGCAGGCTGGACAGCAACCTGCAAATGATGGTCATTGGGTACGGAGGTCCACTAGACCCTCCAGAGCCCCTGACAGGTTTGTTCCAGGGGTTGACTACTTGATGCTCACTGACTGTGGGGAGCCCTCATGTTATAAAGAGGCTTTACAGAGGGCAGACAAGGCTCTATGGGAGCGTGCCATGAAGTCAGAGATGGATTCTCTGCATAAAAATGGAACTTGGAAGTTGGTGCATTTGCCTGCAGGCAAGAAGGTTTTGCCATGCAAGTGGGTTTACAGGCTCAAAGTTGCATCAGATGCAAAGCCAAGATACAAAGCCAGGTTAGTGGCTAAGGGCTTCAAGCAGGAATATGGTGTGGACTTTGATGAGATCTTCTCTCCAGTGGTCAAAATGACCACACTTAGAGCTGTGTTAGCTTTGGTTGCGCATGATGATTTGGACTTGATTCAGATGGATGTGAAGACTGCTTTTCTTCACGGTGATCTCCATGAGGAGATATATATGCAGCAGCCAGAGGGTTATGCAGTGAGTGGAAAGGAGAAGCTTGTATGCAAGCTGAAAAAGAGTCTTTATGGGCTCAAACAGGCACCAAGAGAATGGTATCATAAATTTGATACATTCATGAAATCTCAGAAATTCAGGAGAAGTGACATAGATCACTGCTTGTACACCAAGAAAGCTTTGGATGGCAGTCTATTGATCCTCATCTTGTATGTTGATGATATGTTGATTGCCGGGAAATCTCGTAAAGAGATGGATGCCTTGAAGTAGAGGCTGCATCAAACCTTTGATATGAAGGATTTGGGTGATGCAAATCACATCTTGGGTATGCGGATACTTCGGGACAGAAATCAGCATGTGTTGTATTTGTCTCAGAAGGAATACATTGGCAAAGTCTTGCAGAGGTTCAATATGGACGGGGGGAAGAAAGCTAGTACTCCTTTGCCTCCATATGTGAAACTCAGTGCTATGGACAGCCCACAGTCAGATAGAGACAGGGCTGATATGGCCAAGATTCCGTATGCTTCAGCTTGTGGCAGTCTCATGTATGCCATGGTTGCTACTAGGCCGGACATTGCATTTGCAGTGGGAGTGGTTTCTAGATACATGGCCAACCCTGGCAAGAAGCATTGGGAAGCAGTGAAAGGTGTCATGAGATACCTGAAGGGCACACAGGATTTGTGCATTTGCTTTGGCAAACAGGATGCATTAGTGCATGGTTACACGGATTCGGATTATGCCGGTCATCCAGATAACCGGAAGTCTACTACCGGTTATGTGTTTACATTCACAGGAGGTGCTGTGTCATGGATATCCAGGATGCAGAAGTGCACTACCTTATCTACTACAGAGGCCGAGTATATTGCAGCCACAGAGGCTTGCAAGGAGGCATTATGGCTATCTCGGTTAGTGGTTGATTTGGGATATACAGGGGATGTTCCATTGTTGCATTGTGACAGTCAGAGTGCCATCCAGTTGGCAAAGAACCCTGTCTTTCATGCAAAGACGAAGCATGTGGATGTGAAGTATCACTTCATCAGAGAGGTGATAGAGAACAAGCAAATTCAGCTTGTTAAGATTCACACGGATGACAACCCGGCTGATCTGTTGACGAAGAGTTTGCCTCCGGAGCGGTTTGCTCATTGCAGACACTTGATGGGCATTGGATGAGGCCAGTTTCAGCCTTGATATGGCCTTGTATATTATCATGTACATGCTGATTTTTCTTTTCCTTTACTTAAGGGCACTTTGCCTTTAAGTGGGAGGTTGTTGGGGTAAAGGCATAATGCCCACCCTTATAGTGTGTACAAGCCCATAAGTTATAGTACATAGTACACTTAGTACTTTTAATGTACTAAGTGCACTATGTGTACTAGTGCAATATACATGTGTGATAGGGGAGTCACACACTCATGCCTCATGAGTTGACTTATCCCCACAACTCTCTCTCTCTCTCTCTCCCTTGTTCTTCTCTGTGTATGTCTCCCACACATGACCTAACTCCTAATTCTGTTTTCTCCCCATCAGATAGTCAGCTTATTGAGTGCACGATAATCGACACACAAACGAGAAGACCCATCTTTTTTCTTGACAAACAAAATCGGTGCTGCAAATGGCAACACGTTGGGGCGGATACAATTCTTAGAGTTGGAGGTCCAATTCTGATTCCATTGCCCTTGAAAGGCGATATGGAAACTTGCTCGGGAGTTCCAAGCCTGGGAGGAGATTGATCTTGTGGTCCTCCAGTCTAGACGAGGGGAGCTAGGGAGGGAGATTATCCCAAAGAAAAAGCTTCTGGAACTTTTCATGGAGAGCCAAATACTTCTCGGAAGCACTGGCCACCGTCTGGACAGTCTAGATGTATATCATCGCACAATGTGCGTCTTTCCTGATTGCTCGTTTAACTTGCAAGTGGCTTATGAGCGGAAAGTTCGGAATTCCTAGCTCACACTTAATGGTCACTGGGGCGTTTGACACATTCCGACTAATCTGGAAAGTGTGCTTGTCACACTTGACATCATGAACGAATTTGTGAAACCACTGAATGCCTAATATTATGTCTACTCCTACAAGAGGGGCAACCATAAAGTCACGCACAAACTCTATGCCCTGAATAACTAATTTAGCACCTAGAGCTTCATACTTAACGCTCGTTGTCATGCCTGTGCTAAAATCCTCAAACTTACTTGTTCTCCGAAGTCAAGATGAAACGGACACGGCAAGCGGCCTGTTCCATGACCACGTCCTTCGTGCTGCCGCTGTCAAACAAGACGACGTCTCTCTGGCCACCTATGTAACCAAAGGTCTTGAGCAATTCGTTGCGCTCATACTCTTGGTCATGGGCGCCCTTCTACTTATCTTCGAGCTCCCGACTAATGATTGCTCCAACTGAAGCATTGGGATTCGAAGAACTAGGGACAACCACTGGGGTCTATGTGCGAGCTGGGCTCACCACGGAAGTTGTGGAGGTTGAGGCGGCGGTCTTTGGAGCGGTAGTCTTCTTAGGACACTCCGAGAAGTGTTACCTTTTGTATGACAAAAGAAACACCTACCCTCCTTGTTGTACGGAGCAATCTCCTCAGCACTCAATTTGCCACCTGTGTTACCTACATCCGCTTTCTGGTCTGGAGTAAGCTTGGGCGCATTGGTCGAGTTCTTGGAGCCAGAGGCTCCCGTGCTCTGTCCTGGGGAAGACCCCGTCTAGTTCTGGCCTTTTCCCTCTAAGGTGGTAACCCTAGGAATAGCCGGCTGGGAAGTCTTGGACTTGCCACCATTGTGCTTCATTTCAGCACTCTGCGCAAGCGAGAGTGCGTCTTCGAAGGTGGCTGGCCTAAACATACGCACCTCCCACTAGATTTGCGTGTCCAAGCCATACAGGAATTGCCCTTTCTTGTCCGTATCAGATAAGCCTAACTGCAAACATAAGTTCGAAATTCTATTGGCAAACTAAAGAACTGGTTGCACGTTCTGACGCGCTCCTGTCACCAGCCTGGACATTTCCCAGTCTGAAAGGGGTCTGGTGGACTCCAGAATGTTTAAATATTTGGAAAGTACAAGCTTTGGGAATGGGGGATTATCCTAGAATACAAAGGACCACACTCCTAAAATTTAGGAGAGTTGCTATTTTTGGCCCGACTCCAATGGAAATTTTGTTCGCGTCATTACATCTGGAATTGAGCAGATACCAAGAGTTGGCAAAGTGCCTATGACAGAATGTCTACCAGTTGGGATATTTTTAGAGATAAAGTTTATGGAAGGACCCATCTCTTAGATTGGGACATGTGGCAAGGAGACAAGTGGCCTGACACTTGTTAGAAAGTGGATCAAAGTGAGACAAGTGGCCTCACACTTGTCACTTCAGCTATTGTGTGGCTCTCCACTTGTGATTGTAGCCTTCTCTTGCCATTTTAGCTCATGGGAGGCCCAAATCTATAAATTGGAGCCCCCTCTCTTCATTAATGGAGGCTCTCTTGCTGCACACTAGCCTCTACCACCATTGAAGGCTGCCCTAATGATGGCTACTCTCTTTCTCTCTCTCTTGAAGGCTGCCCATGAAGAATACCGGCTGTTGGGGACTGTTTTGGAGGTTTTGGAGGCTCCCATCGCGAAGAAATACTGAAGGCAAGGGTATTTAATCATTTATTATGATTTCTAGCCATTGTACTTGTTGCACCAGCATTTGTACTTGTTGTACCAGCCACCGTACCGGCTGTACCAACCACTGCACCTGCTGTACTAGTCATTGTACCTACTGTACAAGCATTTGTACTTGTTTCTTGAACTTCTGTTGGCAAGTCGTTAAAAACGTGCTATGCGCTTGTTGAAGCTCCCGCCCATCCCTGCTTGCGCGTCCTGCACACCTGCGCCCCCCGCCTTGTCCTCTCACGCCTTCTCTTGCCCCCCCGCCTGCTGTCGCTTCTGCGCCCCCCTCCCACGCCGCCCTGCCCGCCGCCCCTCCTTTTTGCCCCCTCCGCCTGCTTACGTTGCTGCGCCCCCCTCCCTCGTCGCTGCTGCGCCCCCCTCCTCGCCTTCTCGCCTTCTCGCCCCCCCCCTCTTCGCGCCCACCTCACCTCTGCAGCGCCCCGACCCCCCCCTCCGCCAGCATTTCTCCTCCCCGTCCCTCTTTCGCGTAGCTGCCCCCCCCCCCGCCGGGCTTCTCCTTCGCCACTTCACCCCCCCCTCCCCTTTCTTGCTGACTTCCGCCCCCAGGGGGGTTTTTTTTTTTCCCCTTTTTCTCCGGCCTTCGTCTTCCGCCTCTCTGTGTGCAGCTCGTTTCTTGCAGGATTTTCGCTTTCGCCTCACCTACGCCTTAGCTTCAGACTCTGATGGAGACTCCTCCCGCCTCGCCTCAGAGGGACTCATCCGCAGCCCCCTCGTCCGCCCCTGAGGACACCCCCATCATGGCTTTCTCTTTCGCCGGAAGAGGAAGCGAGCCTCACCGCAGAGGTGGAACGCCTTCAGGCTCATTCCACCATCTGCCGTATAGTCGGCACTCGCCCCAGCAGAGGGGAGATCCGGGATCTTCTCCAGGCCCGCCTTCTTACAGATGTGGGCAAGATCCTGGACGTACAGCTACTGTGCCGTGGACATTATCAGATCGAGTTCGAGACCGCCCAGAGCGTGGCCAAGGTCCTTGCCATGAGTCCCCTTGACATCAGGGGTGCTCGGGCTTTCTTCAGACCTTGGCAGCATGGCTTTGACCCAGCAGCGGCGGCTGAGCAGGGAGAGCGCCTTTTTCATGTTACAGTTTGCTTCCCTGGACTCCGTCGGGAGTATCTTCCGCTCCTCTCTCGGCTAGGAGCATTGGTGGGCTCGGTACTAGAGACTGGCCCCACAGCAGCTTCAGTGGTGGCCAGAGCAGCTGGGCTACCCTCCGTCAGAGTTTTGGTGTCTGACATCTCCTCCCTTCCTAAGGTCATTCAGCTACCTAGGATAGGGGGGGGATGGATTGATCAGAGAGTGGAGTTCTCGGGGCTCCCGAACCAGTGCTTCATTTGCAGGTAGGTCGGTCATCTGGCCAAGGCCTGCCCTCGCAGGAGACCTCGACCCCCACCACAGCAACAGGCCCCTGATGGCCCGCCCACAAATGCGGCATGGCAGGCTGCCTCCGGGACACCTGCTCAAGCCACAGAGACCTCGGAGTGGCAGCCTGGACAGGGGCGCCGCCGAGGGAGACAGCCACAGCAGCACGCCCAGAGACCGCTGCAGCAGCAGCCACAATCTCAGCCTCACTGGGTTCCCGTGAGGAACAACTTTGCTCCCCTCCAGGAGGAGACCCCTGCGGCGACGAGACTGAGGACCAGGAGATGCCAGCACCCCCTCCTTCACCCCCCCCCCCACCCTCGTCCCCTCCCACCGCCTCGCTTCCACCTTCGCCGCCTCCCGTCCCCGCTCCGGTTTCGGCAGCGGCTCCCTCTCCACCCCACTCACCCCCCCCCCTCCTCCCCCACCCGCCTCGCCTTCTCGGGAGACCCTGGCAGTCCCCTGGCGTTCGCCCGCAGTCCGGAGGGCGCTGAGCACCGACCTCACTCGAGCACCACAGAGGAGACCTACCATGCCGATTCGGGCTTCACGGATATCATCTATCCGCAGTCGGCTGAGTCGCCTCGGTGTTAGACAGCGATCGGAGGCTTTTGATTACGCCTTCACTCGGCTTTTTGGAGCAGAGGGCCCCCATGAGCCAGCACCCATCCGAGTTCATGTAGTGATACCTCCGGCCCGCGGGGAGGAGGCACTTGATTCAGCGGTGGCCTTCTCGTTCCCTCTATGTGGCCCTTGCGACCGGGAGTGGACTCTAGAGCTCGCTCTTAGCACTTTGAAGACTCAGGCAGTTGAGTTTTCTCATCATGTGAGCAATCTGGAGGTGACAGATGTGATAGGCCGGCTCTGGGAGTTGGCTCATTTTTTCTTGGATCCCGGGAGTGTGGATGCCTTGGGATTCGTCATTTGGTCGTGCGTATAGTGGCAGACTTAGCACGTGACCCTGGAGATGTATGTATACACGAGGTTGCTGATGATGGATATGTGTTAAGGCTGTGGCCATTAGTGACAAGCACAACATACCCTGTGTAGTGTTCTCTTGTCCTACGTGCTCTCTTGAAGATTGTTTCTACCATGTGTGGGTGGAACAATAGAGAGTAGATGGAAGGGAACATGGGCACTTGAGAGGGTAGTGTGAGTTGGTGGCCGAAATGCCTACAAACTATTGGTGGCCTAAATGCCTATAAACTATGTGTAGCAGAAATGCTTATGGAACACCAGGTTATCTATGCCTGCGAGTGATTGTTTTATCTTGTTACTTGAACCCACCTCTCATCCAAGGTGTGTGGTCAGAGTACCAACACGGAGTGCAAGTGGTAAAGTGGACATGACGGGACTTATGTCTATGCCAAGGGTCATGTGGACCGATGTCTTGTTAGCAGGAGACTTATTTTGTCTCACCCATTTACTTGGGACATGGATTATGATATCTGGACTTATGGGACTGTTTTGTCTTGCCCATTTACTTGGGACATGATTATGATATCTGGACTTATGGGACTGTTTTTGTCTCGCCCATTTATCTTGGGACATGATTTTGATATTGGTATTATGGAGACTTATTAAGTCTCGCCCATTTCTTTGGGACATGGATTCTTCAGTTATATTGGATTTTTGAGACCGTCTCATCTCGCCCAATCGATGTGACATGATTATATCTTGAATATATGGATTGAAGCTTAAAGTTGCAGACAACTTTTAAGAAGCTGGGGAGGATGTCACCAGCCTGGACATTTCCCAGTTTGAAAGGGGTCTGGTGGACTCCAGAATGTTTAAATATTTGGAAAGTACAAGCTTTGGGAATGGGGGATTATCCTAGAATACAAAGGACCACACTCCTAAAATTTAGGAGAGTTGCTATTTTTGGCCCGACTCCGATGGAAATTCTGTTCGCGTCATTACATCTGGAATTGAGCAGATACCAAGAGTTGGCAAAGTGCCTATGACAGAATGTCTACCAGTTTATGGAAGGACCCATCTCTTAGATTGGGACATGTGGCAAGGAGGTGGTTAGAAAGTGGATCAAAGTGAGACAAGTGGCCTCACACTTGTCACTTCAACTATTATGTGGCTCTCCACTTGTCATTGTAGCCTTCTCTTGCCATTTTAGCTCATGGGAGGCCCAAATCTATAAATTGGAGCCCTCTCTCTTCATTAATGGAGGCTCTCTTGCTGCACACTAGCCTCTACCACCATTGAAGGCTGCCCTAATGATGGCTACTCTCTTTCTCTCTCTCTTGAAGGCTGCCCATGAAGAATACCGGCTGTTGGGGACTGTTTTGGAGGCTCCCATCGCGAAGAAATACTGAAGGCAAGGGTATTTAATCATTTATTATGATTTCTAGCCATTGTACTTGTTGCACCAACATTTGTACTTGCTGTACCAGCCACCGTACCGACTGTACCAACCACTGCACCTGCTATACTAGTCATTGTACCTACTGTATGAGCATTTGTACTTGTTGTACCTGATGTACCAACCACCGTACCGACTGTACCAACCATTGTACCTGCTGTACTAGCCATTTTACTTGCTGCACCAGCATTTATACTTGTTGTACCTGCTGTACCAACCACCGTACCAGCTATACCAGCCACTGTACCTACTGTACCAGCCATTGTACCTGCTGTACCGACTGAATGGAGAGTTGTACTTGCTGTACCAGCTCTATTGCATGAAGACCCGTGGTTTTTGGGGAAGAATCAGTACCCACACGGAGGTATATGGATTATATTGTTGGCTCGGCATTTCTACAGCCTATGTTCCGGCTTGGTAGCCTTGTGTTGGGCTGTGTTATGGCATTTGTATAGGGATAATCCGGCATCTCCCGTGGGGAGAGTAAGGCCCTCAAAGCTTGTACATGATATTATTCTCCTTGGGTAATAAAATACTCCAAGGAGGGGGGTCGGCCCATTCCGGCCTCTATGCGGTGTCACACGTGCAAGCTCCATTTTCAGCATTTGTGGATGTTTTGTCCAGCTTTATGTTTTATGCAAAGTGATGATAAGGCTGTGGCCATGTTTAAATGTTTTAATATGCATTGATGGTATCAACAAGTGTGTCAAAGGCCCTAGTCCCCCGGGCACACGCCGCGAGTTTCAGCTCCCCTAAACTCGTCTTCAAGTCGCTCAAGGTAATGGGGCGGTTGAAACCGCTGCTTAAGGTCGCGGATAAACTCATCCCAAACATAAGCTACCATACCTAATCTGGTGTCCACCGAGGAATGGCCTCACCTTCCAAGTACCAACTGGCTAAGATCACTCTATCAGTATCGTTCTTTCTAACTGCATCAAAGTAAGCTTCAAATTGATGCAACCATGAATAAAGAGTTATAGAGTCGAGTTTACCATTATACTTACTGAAATTTATTTTCTCGAGAAAATGATTCGAGGAAGCCCCGGTGTCAGTCTTGCGTCGAAAGCCGCAAGGTATCGTTCATGTTCCACACGTCGCATGGCTTCGTCTTCACGTTGTCAGATCTCCAATGCACGCATCTCCAACTCAAGCATCGAACTCCGCCCTTCAAGAGGGTCCCTGTGTAGAGGATCTGGAATCTGGGATATGGAAGGAGAGGGAGGAGGAGACGGAAAACGCGAAGCTGGAGAACGGGTGCGCTCTTCCAGAGCCAATATCTATGCCTTCTGCTCTTCCAACTTGGTACTCTGGTCTGCAATTGCTCGCATCATCTATTGGAACATCTCTTTAACACTCATGCCTGATGCCCTAGCTGGGCTACCTGGTGCACTTTGGTCCAAAGGTTCTACTTCTACAAAGTCGTCTGGCATCTGGTCACAGCCCTATGGGCTGGCCCCATTCCTACCTACAAATCCTACAGTCGTCTGACATCTGGTCACAGACCAAACATACAAAACAACTTCCAGAGGGAGACTCACAGCGCGGACCAGCACTGCTTTCATGTGCAGGACAATGCACACCTAACCTCGGACGGCTGGAGTGGAACCCTGGCTGACTCGTCCCGGACAAGGCTCACATGGGACCAATTTTCCACACCACGTCCCTGCACCTTCTGTACAGATATATCTACGTGGCATCCAAGTGCAGGCTGCACGTGACACATCTTCAAGCTGTGGATTTCCAGCCAAGTAAGGTCTCCAAGAAGTCAGTCTTTTACATCATTCAATAAAGCAAATACACCTGTTCTTGCTAGGGGTGCCTTCAAAGGGTATTTGGGACCCAATTGGGTTTACTCTTCTTTTCTCTCTCACACACACACTCTTATCTCTACTACATTGTGCAATCATCAAGAACTAAGGTGCTGAATATTCCTTATCAAAGTATAATCCTGTCTGTAAGCTTCCGCATGTTACAGTGGTATCAGAGCATCAGGCTCAGCTATGCTAAGTGCTGTTGGTGTCCCAGAAGAAGTGCACATGTCCAAGAAGAGTAACTCAGCATGTGTCAAAACCCCCAAAAGCTAGTTTGTGTCAAGCAAAACCAAGGGGAGGATTTCATGGGAGTCAGTAGCCAGTTGGGGCTGCCAAGGAAGGCTTTTATGGAGCAACTCCAAGGATAAAGATCATCCAAGGGGTGAAGCCAAGGGTGCCAAGAGGTTGCCTAAGGACTGCAATCCTCTCTTCTTTGTTCTTGAAGATGAATCACTGCATGGTTATTGCTTTCGCATTGATGGATCGAAGAGATTGATTTTACCTTCCATTTGATCACTGATGTGGTGTTGGCCCACTTCAGTGAATGTCTCCATGAAGGTATCTTGCTTGAGATACCACTGATTCGGAAGGTCTCGATGTTGGGCATTAAAAGCTAGCTTTTCTTGTTGTTGCTTTTCCTTGAGCTCAAGGTCAACTTGCTTGGCTACCTTGTGGATAATGGACAATTCAATTGATTCCTAGAGTATGGACTCGATAACTTGGACCCTTGTGAAGACAAGTCATTCTGGCGGTTAACGGGGGGTGGCCACCACCTCTGCCGTGGGTGGGGTCTTCTCTATCTCTTCAACCTGTGTTTCCAGCAGCTGGTTGAGCCGAGAGAGAGAGAGAGAGAGAGAGAGAAAGAGAGAGAAAGAGACGATTGACCTTGCTTATGCAGCTCCCAAAACCAGCTCTGTTGAGATTTTTTCCATAGGTGATGCTTGGGCAGCTGCAATGATGCCATAAAATGCAAATTAGGGTTTAAACCTTGCAAAGTTTGTTGTTATACTGCATTCTACTAGCATCATAAACCAACTGTGCACAAAAAATGAAAGCAAGAACGATCACGAACCAGAAAGTCTGAAATGCAATCTCTTTGTTATCAAAGCAGTCCAGTACTCCACCTTCCCACATTCGCTGTACTCCGACTTCACATGCATCTCTTTGGATGTCAAGCGATAAGGGCTCCCTTTGCATGGCTATGGTTGCACAAAGGAGGTCGAAATCGAGTATGGGGAGGCTATCCAGTGACTTTCTCTCTCTATCCTGTAGAGCAAAGATGGGGCTTTGATGCCAATTACTGCTTTTCCCATCAATGATCAAGTGCTGGACCTTCTTGGCAGATGAACCACATGCAGGATCACCATTCAATGGTTCATGGGCGGCATTTGGTGCAAGAATCTCCACCCCCCGATTGGCAGATGAAGCACACCCAGTGTCATCATTCAAAGATTCATGCGTGGTGGCATGTGGCAGCGGGGGCGGGCAAATGCTCTCCTCATAGGGGGGGATTACAGGCTGATCAACATGTAAATCCTCCATCACCTTAAGATAATTTTATCTAAAAGTGTAAGCTGAGAGGCTCAGAATCAAATGCAGGGTATGGTTGCCCAGAAGTAGAGCTCATCCAGAGGCAAAACTATACACAGCATAACTTTAGATTAAAAGCACCGGAGAGATGTTGGCCAATGACTTAGCCAATGCTGTCGCGTGAAGGAAACAGCGCCCAACAAGTAACCCTTGCTGCAAACCCTATCTTGGAAACCCTAATTTTGAAGAAATCTCGCCGACTAGTTCTTTGGGTGAAAACCCTTATTCCAAACGCTAGCTTGAAACCCTAATTTCTCAATCCATTATGAGTGCAACAGATCACCATGCAATGACCTCTGCTGCTAGCCAGAAACCCATTACTTAAAATCCTAATTTTGAGCTCAATGGAGGCCTATTATGTGCTCTTGATCAACATAATGTGCTGGCGAAACTCAGAATTCCAAAGGGGAAAGACAGGAAGAACCTTTCTCTGCAAAACACGGAAGCTGATCTTTTCCTCTTCTTTTGCCTGGCCAATGTAGATCTGCAGAAGGGTTACAAGCAAACCTCGAGGGTCGAAAACATATGTACGACACGGTGTGCTGTGACGCCGCCGCGATGTCGCCGTCATGTTTAACGGTTCTCCACATTGGATGGTGGCCCTAAGCTTGTTACCTACCCATGATCCATCATGACTAGGCTCCCACTGACCTTTTGTCTTCATAAAAATAAAGACGCACCCACCCATTTGATCCCAAGGCTTGTGCCCTCTCCTCACTTAATTTTTGAGGGCCCTCAAAAATAGAATTTTTCTATATACTTGCATTTAAAAATATTGAAAATGGTTCTAACACAGGTGAACACTGCCTGCAAAAATCAAGCTTGCTTGTGAGCTTTTCAACATATAAAAATATCCGCGAAATTTTTGCTTAATTTCTTGTCAACTTTCTTTTTTTTTGGGGCGGTCTTTTGTGCTCGTGTGCGTGTGTGCTTTTACTGCCACCGTCAACAGCTAGCAGGTTTTGAACCCAGCACCTCTTGCATGGGACTTCACCTTTCTTGATTAGTTTCTCCTCTTACTCAAAAATGAAGACACTCCCAAGTGTAAGTACCTGGATACTTGAACATTAATCTCACATGGCCCTTATTCCAAATAAGTCTATGCTTGCCCTTCAAGAACTTGGGACAATAGAAGTTAAAACAACAATGTCTAGATGGATAAACTCACCAACCAATGTCCTTTGATTGAGCTCATGTGAGATATTCATCCAAACTTTCGCTAAGGTCAGAACACCTATGCGTGTCCTAATTCGATACTTTTAATGGGCATGCTGATTCTCTAATGTGCAATCCCAACATGTTCTATCTTGAGGTTGATACATTATGTTTCATCAAAGCATTCCTAACACAGCCTAATTAAAATTTGGACTACACAATGTAGCACGCAAATCAACCATCCTATAAGGCTTACACATTCCTAACACAGCCTAATTAAAATTTGGACTACACAATGTAGCACGCAAATCAACCATCCTATAAGGCTTACATTAGAATTAAACGTAAAGCCTTGGGAATGGTTTTTATCATGCACAAATTTAGGTTTTTAAACTTTATGCACCTAGTTTTCATGCATGTGCACGTCATTTATCCTTAAGTAATGGTATTCAACATGGAATCGTCTAGGCATTCAAGCTTGATTTATCTCACTAGATCACCAAGCTCTTATGAGCTCGACATGCAAGGTTGTTTGATCTCTACAATGTTTCCCCCTCCAAGAAATACAACTTCAAGGCTATGCAAAAAGAAAACAAGGCCCCACATTAAGGTATTTGTCATGCTCCAAGTGCAAGCAAACTTTGAGCCACTCAATCATTGCCTACCTATCAATGCCAAGATATCTCAAGTTGTAGATGTTATCTTATCATCACCAAAATATTAAAAAGAATAAGGAGAATTAAACCAATAAATGTTGAGCCATCAAGACACTAGATTTAATAAGAACTATTATGCATAAGCCTCAAAATCAATGCCTCCCTACTCATTTTCTTTAAGTCAAGTTGTCACAAATTGATCTTCATCATTGATCCCTTAACATTTCTTTATCCCTTTAGTCTTCTTACTCTTCAATCAAAGATACTCACTCCATGTCTTCAAAAAGCACCTCTTATAAACCACTTAATAACTCGTATAGGGCATCCACTTTGTGTATTTCCACCACCATATGCCTAGTGCTTCATGTAAGTATATTTATTTTTCAATAATGTGACTTTTCTATGCCTTCAAAGCTCAAAATAATGAGAGTGGCTTTGTCTCGATGATAGAATACTCCCTAGCGTCAAATAATTCCTACAAAGAAAGATTAAAACAATAGATTACACTTAAAAGGACATTAATGTGGTTGCATTTCAATATATAAATATGTATTCTATTCCATTGACAAGTTTCTTTCGTACTTAGAAAGCTTATACATATGTGTGTGTGTATATGCATACATATATACATATATATAAGTGTGTGTGTGTGTGTGTGTGTGTGTGTGTGTACATACATACATCTATACATCTATGTGTACATACATACATACATACATACATACATACATACATACATACATACATACATATATATATATATATATATATATATATATATATATATATATATATATATATATATATATATTATAGCGTGTGTGTGTGTGTACGTATACACACACACACACACACATAGAAATGAATGCATTGTATGGCAAATCTTGAAATGAGGTCCGTGGAAGACATTCTTTGTTCAATTCATTCCATGGTTACATCTAAAAGGTAAGTGATGTGTTCTTGTTTTTAAAGTTATTTCAAAATAACCACATAAAAGTTTGAATGAGAGATGGTGTACTTTAGCTCAAAGAATATAAAAATTTGAATTCCCTTTGTGCATATTAAGCCATGTATTTGTTATCTTGTCGTGTGTTGTAAGTCATGCATATTGTGTAATTTTTAAGCTTGTCCACATGTCACGTGGGATTTGTGTCATGAGTCAAATATGTCACATGTTATGCATTGTGAATAAGTGTTGACAAGAGTTTATGTTTTATTGTTTAGTGATAAAAATAGCTAAAATATCACATTAATAATTTTTATTTTAAATAATACTACAAAAAATATTTATGAAGAAATCACTAAGTACATTTTAATAATTTATGAATAGAAGATGGAAGACCTTATCTAAAGATTCAAAGAGCATTTTAATTAAGGTGAAATGACATGTGTAACACTCTTACAACTCCTAGCATTGGTTACATGCCTTGTCTAAAGATTATGATTATGAATAAAAGAAGGAAGACCTTAGAATTATCATCACCTTGCTATAGCCCGCTCCCTGACGCCACGCTACATCACAACTCAATCCTTCTCCGACCCGAGTGCCTCACCCCTAAACCCTGGACACACTCGCCACACACGCTCCAGCATGTGGACTCCGTGTGCGATCGAGCTATACCTCTCACACGGGCGACTCATGATTTGTATGGTAGCAAAGCCAAACATGTGCTCAAAGATGAACACCAGTGTTGGATATAGGCGAGATTTCACTCCCTGAATGTTGTAGGGCATCCCCCACATATAAGAGGGAGAGAGCTAAAGCTCACCCTCTACCTGAATGCCTTAGTGAGTGAGAGCATGGGGGAGAAGGGGAGAGAGGGAGAGAGGGGAGAGAGGGAGAGAGGGAGAGGAGAGCTAGCATTATCGAATATAACTCACACACATAATCCTCAAGCAAGCATGCATCAAAGACAAGAGACCACAGAAGCAAGCATTAACTACAAGAGCAAGAAAGACTTAAACTTAATTTAATGTCTTGGGGCCCAAAAGCTAGTCTAGGCTAATTTCCTTGTATAAGTATGGAGAGGAGAGGGAGACAGGGAGAGGAGAACTCAGTTTTGACTATCTTCCAACATTAAACAAGTCATAAACTTAGAGATTTCCCATAATCATTTACATGAAGCTTAGCATGGTATAAAAAATTTGGCTCAAAAAGTGTTGCCACACATTTAGAGTTATGTTAACCAATGTGGTTGACATAATCCCCTTCCTAATCATAGTTTTGTCCTTAGAATTAGCAATGAAGCATAGTGGGAGGAGTCAGTGGTAAAAGCTATTATAGTTCTAGTAGAAGTCGAAGTGGGACTTCGAGTACTACGTGGTGCGATGGAAGACTTTGTGGGAGCTCTAGAAGACTATCTTGAACATATCTTCAAAGATGAGGACAACCGCTAGCCTTATATCCATTGTACTTGCTGCTATGGTAGTAATTGAGTACTTGTCGAAGTGTTAGGCCTTTGATGTCAAAGGCAAGGCACTCCTTCATTAGAACTATTTCAATCTCGAAATTCCACTAGAAGGGTGATGGACGAGATGAAAGAAGTGAATGGTAATTATCATGTCGAAGTCAAGCACTTGGTTGTAATCTTGAATGAATTTTTGCATGGTGCGAAGCATCCATGCTTCATTGAGAAGGGTGGGTGGCTAAGGTGGAGGTATCTATAGAAAGTTGAATTGTAACTTGGGTTCTTCTCTAGCCCTTTATCAAAGAGATCCATGGTTGTAATCTAGGATGAGTTTTTTGCATGGTGTGAAGCATCCATATCTATAGAAAGTTGAATTGTAACTTGGGTTCTTCTCTAGCCCTTTATCAAAGAGATCCATGGTTGTAATCTAGGATGAGTTTTTTGCGTGGTGTGAAGCATCCATATCTCGTTGAGAGGGTGAGTGGGTGGTTGAGGTGGAGGTATCCATGGGAAGTTGAATTGTAACTTTATCAAATATAAAGTTATTCAGCTCTTTATCAAAGAGATACCATGCCCACAGTCGATCGATAGGGATGTAAATGGGGCTGATTCAAAGGTTCCAGGGAGCATACCACCACCACCAAACATGCATGATTTGATCAGCTTTGGAGGGTGGTCTTCTGTTTTGCAATGTTGCCCCTGATCGTTTCTTGTGCACCACTAAGCTTCTGATATGGCTCTATTGCTCTTGGGAAGTGCAAGGCTTATTGGACATCATCTAGAGTGAGGGGGTCATGGTCAAGTCGACACTTGTGGCATCTCGGACAATGCATGTGTAGAGATAGGTGTTGTATGAGGATATGAACCTGAAGCAAGTGCTGAGGTTTGGCCCCCATGTGGGAATAGCAACCAGTTCGTTGAGACCTAATCTCTCCAATATGCCCACCAACTTCTTTGAGCAGCTCCACTCCAAGTGGGGAGAAGGTGGAGAGCTTGTGCTCCACCTTTTTCTCTGATTGGCATCAGTTGTGTATCATATGCCCACCAACTTCTTTGAGCAGCAGTAGCTCCACTCCAAGTGGGGAGAAGGTGGAGAGATTGTGATCCACCTTTTTCTCTGATTGGATTCAATTGTGTATCATATGCCCTCCAACTTCTTTGAGCACTCTAAGTGGGGAGAAAGCTTATGGACATTGGTGGCCCTATTCTTCTTGGTGGGTATGAGTAGAACAGTGTCAAATGTGCTTCTGCCTGTTGCCATGATGGCGGTTGCTGGTGAGAGGAATTGACAAAGTACTGAAGGGGACTGTGAAGGTGTGGGTGATTATTGGCAAAAATTGGTAAGAGTTTAGGTGGTAGGAGAGTGAATAGTGAAAAATGAGAGGAGGGACCCAACTTATATAGTTTTTGAGTGAGAACATATGTACATAGGTCAAAATGTACATGCATAGGCCATTCTTAGGAATTTACATACGTTGGTGCATGTGCATACGCAACTCTGAACGTGCATGTAATGTGGGTATGTGCACATCCACAAATGTGGATGCGTAGCTTTAGATTAACATGGGAACATGCGTGCATAGCTAGGAATGTGCATGCACAACTTGGAACGTGCATGTGTAGCTCGGAATGTGCATTTGCAGTTTTAGATTAACATGGAAACGTGCATGTATGGTTAGGAATGTACGTGCATAATTTGGAACATGCATGCATAGCTTTAGATTAACATGGAAATGTGTGTGCGCAGCTAGGAAACGTGTGTGCGCAACTAGGAATGTGTGTGCAAAACTCAAAACGTGCATGCATAGCTAGGAACGTGCATACATAACTTGCAATGTGCATGCATAAGTGAGATGGCAATATGCATATCCAAGTCCCTGTGTGACTTGCAAATGTGCATTCACAAGTCAAGGAACATGCATGGTGATGTGTGAACATGCATGGCCACATGAGATGGGAACATGTGTGTCTAGGTCCCTGTTTGACTTCGAATGTGCGTTCACAACAAGTCATGGAACATGCATGGCTATCTTTTGTTGAGTACGTACGTATGCCAGTCTTACAGCTCTTCCAACTACACTAGTGGGATTTTGGGCCATATGATGGTTCAGATTTTAGTATTTTTTACCATTATGGCCATTTATGGAATGAATATTTTTTGACCTTTCCTTAATGAGGATATTTTCCATATTTCCTTTATCAGACATAGGAACGTGCATTTGTGGACTTTGTCAAGCATGCACAAGTAAATCAATGAGCTATTTTCACAGCTTTGGCCAAAAAAATTTGGGTATAACCCCTCTTATCCGTACTTAATGATGCATTTTTGGGGTGTTTGATTGATAAGATGACTAATGGACTCTTAATCTACTTAATGACATGCTCAATTCAGCTTAATGGTGTTTTTACAAGGTTTAATGGTGAGATTAATACCTAGAATGAACCAAAACTCAAAAACATAGAAAATGGAAGAAGAAAGACCTTGAATAAAAGGAAATTAAAGAGAATACTTACTTACACACATGCAACTTGAGCTTGAAGGGTTGCTCCATGCTTCATTACACCAAGGTAATAAATTAAATAACAAAATATGAGCTAAGCAATACCAATCGATGGATTTGCATTCCAACCGGCATGTATTAATAGTCCAATTTTGTAAAATATAGCAAAGGAGTGTTAAGCTAGGGTGCTTCCCTGTCTCGACATCAGCAATGCCAAAGATGTTCACTAATTTGAGAACACTTGTTGAGCCTTACAAGAGGGAGAGAAGAAGATGAAAAATGCAAGGGTCTTGTTAGCTTGCACCTCTAGCCACTCTTGGTAGAGAAACTCTCTCTTGTGGAGAGGCTCCACTCTTAGTAGAGAAACCCTCTTTCTTGTGAAGAGCTAGGGTCTTCAACCTTAACTTCCTCGTTGGGTCACCACAAGGAAGCCTTGCAAATGGGTGGGGAGAAAAGAGGGAGATAGCTATGGAAAGCTTAACCTCTACGTCAATGCCTTGGTGAGTGAGAGCATGGGGGAAAAGGGGGGAGAGAGAGAGAGAGAGAGAGAGAGAGAGAGAGAGAGAGAGAGGAGAGCTAGCATCATCACACCATTACCACTCACACACACAATCCTCAAGTAAGCATGTATCAAAGAGACGAGAGCACACAAGTACGCATCAATCACAAGAGTAAAAAAGACTCAAACTCAATTGTGAGAATTGGATTATGTGCTTTCTTATTAGTCTCAAGATGTCTTATACAAGACTCATATTGTAACATTCCCATCTTCAATAATAATATATGTCCATTTAATAGATGAAATTATGGTCCTTTTTATAATAAAAATCATCATTTTAATAATTGAGCTATTTCTACTTGGAATCTTAAAACTCTAGGTCCAAATTTGAAATCTGCGTGTGATTTTACTCTAGTATAGGACTTTACAGCACTCAAAATGGACACTGGAATAAGCTTATACATAAACTTTTAGTTAAATCACAGTAAACTTCAAACCTTAATAAATACATGTCCGGGTGTCGGATTGACAAACGGATTGCACTCGAAAACACCCCGAAAAATTTCACCAAAAAAATAAATCAACAGTCTCGTCAAACGCGTCGATACGCATATCAAGGTCTACTCCCAAAAAAAGGAGTCCCCATCCCAAAATATGCCTTCTTGGGAAGCGTCCATCAAAGGACCTTACCCGGGACCGTATACATACCAGGGTGCCCATACAAATGGCCCTAGATGGACCAAAGATTGATCGCCCTAACGTAAGGTCTTCATGGCCGCCACATGGACACCTATGTGGCCACTACTACCTTGGAAGGCCCATGCGTACCCCACCTTTAGCCCACTTACAGGCACCACCCTTTCCACAGGCTCATGTAGTCGTACATTAGCTTGCCCACACATGCAACCTTAGGTCAGGCTCCTCATGCAACCACAGACCGGCATACTTTCACGTACACTGTCCTTTTCACCCCCCTTTTCTTTTCTCCTTACTCGTACCCATACCCATACTAGACCCTGTATAAACTCCCCAGCCCCAATGCCCTCTCCGAGTAGCCCTTTGCAACCAAGCTCCCAATAGCCCTCTACACAATTAAGCTCTCACAGAAGCTAGCCCCCTTGTGTTGTGGAGGGGGTGTCCTCCTATCCTCCTACACCTCTCCCCCCCGAGTGTGAATAGACTTAAGGGGAGAACCCTCCCTCTCCCCCCGAGTGTGAATAGACTTAAGGGGAGAACCCTCCTTCTCCCCCCTCTAGTCTTGGTTCCAAGAGCCAGCCTTGTTCTTAGTTTAAGGACACTCTACTTTTTGCCCCACCCCCATATAAAGAGACTTAAGCAAACACACTCTAGACCCTAAGAGGTGGTTTCCATGGCGGGTGAGTTTTACGAACTCCAAATTGTGAGCTATCTAGATCATTAAGTTCGTGATTACGGGCTAGCGTGGTGAATAAGCCCACCCTAGCACATAGACATCCCTGCAAACAAGGAGCAGGAGGATCAAGCGATGGAGCTAAAGAGGGTGACATGTTGGCTTGAGTCTTTGCCGGCTACCAACAACGAGGTGTATGGTCCCGTAGGGATTGCCTAGTCTATGGAGAGTGGACGGCCGAATTCTAGATTATCAACGAAATAAAACGTGGAATAAGAGAGCCTGGATTTGGGTATAGTTGGATTCAAACCTTTGTAAATTATTTTTTATTAAGTCCATTGTTTTTTTTAGTATTGTTGTATCGTTTTAAGTTAAGTGGCTTTCTAATGAACAACGTGTAAGATCCCTAATTAATGAACTTGTCTATATATGTCACACAGTGTGGTAGAATTAATTAGAAAACAAAAAATGACGGGTGAGTTAGGCGGAAAGTGGGAGGGTGGGTGCCCTAACGGTGCCATCCTCGACGAGTGGATCCGATTAGTCAGGTAGCTTTCTAACAAAACTAATCAATCACACTACACTAGGTAAGTAAGTCCCTAGTCCTTGGGCAATTCTATTCTAGAGGACTAGTTCAGCGGGCCGTGCCTCGTATAGATGGGGAAAAAGGTGTTGCTCTTCTAGGAATCAAGGATAGAGGTTTCCCAAGATAGGTCGATCACTTTATTGTTGCCATATATATAGGCAGTGATGTGTGTGAACACACTTAGGACCGCCGGGGCACTTTTTCCCTCTTTAGGAGGTTTTTTCCCCGGCTTGTATATATGCCCATCACTCTAGGGCTAACTTATCTTTTGTACATTGACACAATCTAATACACTTTGTGTTGTGTGCATTCTTGCTTCTTCTTCTCCAAGCTTTGTGTGCTTTCCTGCAACCCTAATTCCAACAATTGGTATCAGAGCAGGCATCGGCTCCCAAGGCTACGCCGCCAGCACCCTTCGACTCACGTTCTCCGATTGAGGTGAGTTTTCACGAGCGCTTGCAGGTCCCTATACTCCGCAAATAAGCCTATAGGGCTTTGCGTTCTCAGAATTTGCATCTGAGGTCGTTTCGGGCTCCGTTTTTGCATTTCAAGTTCTGCACAGGTGTTTTCGTCATTTTCTGCAGAAATTTCGACAGTGCAGTTTTCTGCAAAATAGGCATACGTGTTCTATTGGACCGTGCTACATAGCACAAGTTGTCTTCTGTTCAGTCTTTGCTTCATTACAAGTAGCTTTTGCATCAGTTTCAGTCAGTGGCCATGGCTGATAACAGCAATGATGTATTTCGCATGTTATCTGCTGATGACAAATTGGATGGAGACAGCAACTACCCACTTTGGGCATACATGATGCAGCATGTTTTGGTTGCAAAAGGAGTGTGGAACATTGTGCAGGGTATGGATGTACGTCCAGGTTCTGTGGATGTAGGATCTGTTGAGGATGTTGCAGGTTCTAGCAGCTCTACTGTTGCTGCTGTTTTACCCACTGTTGAACAAGCTCGTTGGGATGGTAAAGATGCTCAGGCTCATGCCTTGATTGCACTTTCTGTCAAACGTAACATCACCCCACATATTTGTTCAGCTAAAACAGCAAAACAGGCTTTGGATATTCTAGCTGGTTTGTATGCAGGTCGTAACGAGGCAAAAATCGCTTACCTGCGTAAAGAGCTAGAATTGAAGATTATGCAAGAAGATGATGACATGAATGTTTTTCTTGCTGAGATTAAAGATCTCAAAGAACAGTTGATTTCTGCAGGTGAGATTATTCCTGATCATTCTCTTGTGCAGACTGTTCTTGATGCTTTACCTGAGACATATCAGACTTTTGCTTCCACGTGGAGACTTCTTAATGAGGACAGACCTGATGCTGTCAAGTATGATACTTTAGTCAACAAGCTCTTGCAAGAAGTGCAGTCCAGGCAAAACAGGGCCAGGCAGCGTGCAGTTGATCAAGCATTTATTGCTGCCCAACCAGCAGCAGAGAAGAAGTGGTAAGGCAGCCCCTTCCACTGTTTCTTCTCCTATTAGTAGGTCTACAACTTCTTCTCCTTCCACAGGTAGCAACAATAAGTCTGAGAAGGCTCTTGATAAAGGCAAGAAAAAGACCAGGTGCAACTATTGTAAGGCAAATGATCATGTCATTAAGAATTGCCCTAAGCTAAAGGCTAAAGAGGCAAAGAAGAAAGAGTCAAATGCAGCCACAATAGCGGATGCTTCTACAAATGCAGATTCTGCAAATGTGCAGGATACAGAATGGGCGTTTAGCGTGTATTGCCAGTATGACCCATCTGTACATGATGCATGTTTGGCAGTTTCTGTTGACTCTAATGTATGGTATTTTGACAGTGGTGCTACAAAGCACATTACCTCGCATCGTGATATGTTCACTTGTCTTGAGGCTGTCTCTAATGGAAATACTGTCACATGTGCCAATAATGCTTCTTACCCAGTGAAGGGCATTGGTAAAATTATGCTTACTGCTGCAAATGCCAGCGCTTTCACACTTTCAGATGCTTTGTATGTGCCAGGCATAAAGAAGAATCTATTGTCTGTCTCTGCGCTTGCTAGACTTGGATTTGTAGTCAAATTTGTGGATGACAGATGTACTGTTCATGATTTGACTTCTGGTGATACGATTATTGCATCTGGCACCTTGTTTCGTGGGTTGAATAGGCTCAATTCTTATGACAAGTGTGTGGAAGATTCAGCAAATGCAGTTTCTGATGAAAAGGCAGTTTCAGATGCAAAACTATGGCATGCTCGTTTTGGCAATCTGAACTTTGCTAGTTTGCTGCGTTTGCAGAAATTTGATATGGTTGCTTCATTGCCCCCTCTTGAGGCACCATTGAAACATGTTTGTGAAGGTTGTATTTTGGGCAAAATGCAGCGTTCTGCATTTCCAAAGGATGGTTCTGTGCGGGCCAATCGCAAATTGCAACTTGTACATAGTGATGTATGTGGGCCTATGCAAACTCCGCCGTCATTTGGTAAACACTTGTACTTCGTGACTTTCATTGATGATTACTCAAGGCATGCATGGGTATATCCACTGAAGACAAAGTTTGAAGTGTTTTTGTGCTTCAAACAGTTTTTGCTTATGGTTGAAAATGTATCCAATTGTAATGTGGGCACCCTCCGTTTTGATCGAGGGGGGGAGTACATGTCTAAAGAGTTTGATGCATTTCTCGCTAGTCGTGGGATAAAACACCAATGTACAGTGCCGTATACCCCTCAGCAAAATGGTGTTGCTGAGAGGAAAAACAGGTCACTTATGGAGATGGCACGATGTATGGTCAAGAGCCAAGCTTTGCCACATGCGTTTTGGCTTGAGGCTGTCATGTGTGCTGCATATGTACTCAACAGGTGTCCCACTAGAGGGCCTTGCAGTCTATTACTCCATATGAAGCTTGGCATGGCAAGAAACCTTCTATTGGTCACTTGCGTGTCTTTGGTTGCTTGGCCTATGCTTTAGTGCCTATGTAACAATGCAGAAAATTGGATGATAAGGCTGTCAAATGCATTTTTGTTGGTTACAGTGCTGAGAGCAAGGGTTACAGATTGTATCATCCATAGTCAAGGCGTATCTTGATTAGTCGAGATGTTGTTTTTGTGGAAGATGCTGTGCAGCCTTTGTTATCATGTACCAAAGAGACAGGTGTGAGCTCACGGGATGTATTTGATACATTGTTGCCTCTATTTAGAGGTGGGAATTCAAATGTAAGTCCTAATGAGGTAAATATTCAGCCTATGCAGATTTCAAACGACATCATAGATCAGCCTATTTCTGATGCAGATTTACAGGATATAATTCATGAGGATAGGGCTGAAAATGAGCAGGCTAGAGGTATGCCTAAATGGCAGGTGCAAACCTTGCGTGATAGTAAAATTGATGCACCTATATCTAGTCGTACTCGTTCACGTTTTTAGCATGCCTCTTATGCATCAGATTGTTATGCTTTGGCTGTATCTAGTATGTGTGAAGAGGAAGAGCCTCTTTCATTTGATGAGGCACAAAAATCAGAAAATTGGTTGGCTGCAATGCAAAGTGAATATGATGCTATAATGAAGAATGGTACATGGTCTTTGTGTGATTTGCCTATTGGTAAAAAGGCCATTGGATGTAAGTGGGTTTTTAAGTTGAAATGAAAGCCAGATGGCAGTGTTGATCGCTATAAGGCTAGACTTGTTGCAAAGGGTTATGCTCAAGAAAAGGGCATTGATTTTGATGAGACCTTTGCTCCCACTTGTCGTATGGCTACCATTCGTAGCATTTGTGCATTGGTAGCTCATAATGGTTGGAATGTACATTAGCTGGACATAAAGACTGCGTTCTTGAATGGAGATTTGCATGAGGAGATGTATGTATCGCAGCCTCGTGGTTTTGTTCAAAAAGGGCAGGAAAACAAAGTGTGCAGGTTGAAAAAGGCTTTATATGGTTTAAAGCAAGCTCCACGAGCTTGGTATGAAAAGATACATGCATATTTGACTGCACATGGATTTCAGAATAGTCCAACAGAAAGCACTTTGTATGTTAAACGTGTGGATGGTGTACATCTAATCATTGCTCTCTATGTCGATGACATGCTGCTCACAGGACCAAATGAGAGTCATATTGCTGATTTTAAGGCTGATTTGAATGCCTCTTTTGAGATGTCAAATTTGGGCCATTTGCATCATTATTTGGGGATACAATTTAAGCAGTGTGATGGAGGTATTGCTTTGTGTCAGACAAAGTATATTGAGACATTGTTGCGGAGATTTGGCCTTGAAGACTACAAGCCTATTGCTACTCCAATGGAGACAGGTTTGAAGTTGAGTCTTCATGATGCTGGAGATCACTTTGATGTCACACTCTATCAGACAGTTGTTGGTTGCCTCATTTATGTATGCATTACGAGGCCGGACATTCAGTTTGCAGTCTCACAGGTGAGCAGGTTTATGCATAGCCCAGGGTCTCAGCATTGGAAGGCAGTTAAACGCATCTTTCGCTACTTGAGTGGCACCATACATCTTGGATTGTTTTATCCCAAGGGGGGATCGTTGCTGCCAGATTTACATGCTTTTTCGGACTCAGATTGGGCTGGTTGCTATGACACAAGAGTGTCCACAAGTGGTTTTTGTTTCATGCTCGGTAGCTCATGCATATCTTGGTTGAGCAAGAAGCAACCTACTGTGGCCACTTCTAGTTGTGAAGCTGAGTACAGGGCAACTTTCACAGCTACGGTTGAGTGTGTGTGGCTCAAACGGCTTATGGGGCTGACTTGGGTGTTGGACAGGAGTCTGCCACCTCTATCTTCACTGACAGTCAGAGCGCATTGGCAGTTGCGAGAAACCCAGTTTTTCATGCTCGCACAAAGCACATTGAGGTGCATTATCACTATGTCAGGGAGAGACTCTCAGCAGGAGAGATCAGCTTGGCCTATGTGCCAACACAAGACAACCTCGCCGATCTTTTCACAAAGGCGCTTCCTCGTGAGAAGTTCGAAGCTTTCCGCAAAGCTTTGGGCTTGCTCCCCTTTGTGGATTGATCTACTTCGGGCATGGCACTCCCCTATACATGAGTGTCAGCTCTCGTTCACACCATCACTCCTAGGGGGGATTTGTTGCCATATATATAGGCAGTGATGTGTGTGAACACACTTAGGACCGCCGGGGCACTTTTTCCCTCTTTAGGAGGTTTTTTCCCTCGGCTTGTATATACGCCCATCACTCTAGGGCTAACTTATCTTTTGTACATTGACACAATCTAATACACTTTGTGTTGTGTGCATTCTTGCTTCTTCTTCTCCAAGCTTTGTGTGCTTTCCTGCAACCCTAATTCCAACATTTATGGGTGATTCAATTTTAAGAACCATTTAGGAGACCATGCCCCCCCTACGAGACCGAGCTAGGTCTTACCTAGTATTCATATCCTCGTATCTCTACACAATCAAGGTGTCAATGACTAGGAAATTCTTTCAAAGACTTAGTAGACAATCTTAAGGATTCCCCTTTTTTGGTTGGGGACCTTACATATATTTACAATGTACAATTTCTCAAGTAATGTCATGAGGCCCAAAAGTTAGTCTAGGCTAATTTCCTAGTCTAAGTATATACTACCTGCATTGCACAAGCCATAAGCTCAGTTTTGACTATCTTCCAGCATTATACAAGTCATAAGCTTGATTTTAACTATCTTTTGGTATGACACAAGTCGTAAACTAAGAGATTAAGCTTGAAAATTTCCTATAATCATTTACATGAAGCGCTTTGCATGGTACAAAAAGTATGGCTCAAAAAGTGTTACGCAAAGTCGGAGTAATGTTAGCCAACGTGAGCAAAATAGCAAATCTTTGCAAAATAGTGTTGCACAAAGAAAAATCAACACATTGTAGAAGTTTCTCGTGCCCCTTGATGTCCAAATGTTGGATTATTTTTTAGCTCAAGAAGTAACAATTATTGTTCACATTATGACCAAGACTCCCACTGCAGTTTTTCATGGCATGACACCTGAACATAAGTTTATAAGTGTTTGGATGTATTGCATATGTGCACGTTCTTGATGAAGTGAGAACCAAGTTGGATCCAAAGGTAGAGAAATGCATCTTCATTAGTTATGCTTTAGAGCAAATGATATCACCTTACCACTCATGAGATGCGAGTAAGCAGAGGTATCGTCTTTGATGAGATGAGTAGGTTGGTATGCACCACTCATGAGATGCAAGCAAGGAGAGGTATTGTCTTTGATGAGATGAGTAGGTTGGTATGCACTACTGAAGGTAACTAAAGATGTAGATGTAACACATAATGAAGATGTAGTGAAATACATCTTCATTGGTTTATAGATGTTATAACCCTACCACTTGTGTGAGTAAGCTAAGATGTTTTTGATGCTATAACCCTATCAATCTTGTGAGATGTGAGTAAGCTAAGATGTTATCTTTGATGAGATGAGTAGCTAGTAGGCCTAGTGAAGGAAGCTCTGAAGATGTAGACGTAAGAAGTAATGATAATGTCCCACATGTACTCATAGGTGCTTACTAGAGGACCTGGAGATTTAGTGCTAGTCCATGGTCAAACAAGTTGGCAAGTTGAGGATAGATGCAAGGAATGTAGATGCACCATCTCGTGGTACTACAAGTGCTAGTACACATATATCATGCAAAGGAAAGGAAAAGGTAGATCAACCTTTTGTGCATGATCGACAGGAGGTCACTCTTATGTGGATGGTGACTCTAGTGGCTCCAACCAGAGTCTTAATGAGGAGCTTGGCATTCCATTAGTGGTTACTTCTAGTGCATGGAGAACCAAGGCTATTTTGAGGACACTCAACAATGATCTAAGTGTACATAGGTCTACTCAAGCTAGATACCTTGTTGAAAAGTTGAGATATGATGGATATACAACCAATCACTATGCCTATATGGTCAAAACAATACAGGAGATAGAGCCCACTTGTTGAAAAGTTGAGATATGATGGATATACAACCAATCACTATGCCTATATGGTTAAAACAATACAGGAGATAGAGCCCACTTGTTTTGAGTAGGCAGGAGGGAAGATACCATGGATGAGGACATAGGTCTACTCAAGTTAGATACCTTGTTGAAAACTTAAGATATGATAAATATACAACCCATCACTATGCCTATATGGTTGAAGCAATACAAGAGATAGACCCCACTTGTTTTGAGTAAGCACTTAGAAATAAAAAATGGAAAGATACAATGGATGAGGAGATGGCAGATTAGATACAAATACGACATGGGAATTAGTGTCTTTGCCTAAGAATAAGAAGACAATTGGATATAAGTGGGTGTACAAGGTCAAGCATAACTCGGATGGATCTATGAACATGTATAAGGCAATATTGGTATGCCAAGGTTATGCGTATACATATTGCATTGACTATGTGGAGACATCTTGCCTGGTCTATGAGTGAGAATGGCAACAACTGTGAGAGTTATCATTGATATGGCTACAGCAAAGGTTTTGTCTTTACATCAGATGGATGTAAAGAATGCATTCTTGCATGGTGATTTACAAGAAAAAGTTTACATGATGTAGCCAGTGATGCACATCCAGATTTTATGTACAGGTTATGTAAAGCTTTGTATGTCTTAAAGCAAGCACCCAGAGCATGGTCAAACAAGATTGGGGAGTGATATTAGAAGGAGACTTTCCCCTTAGGTATCAGCACCTCCCTATTGATAATTGTGCCTACTACATGTTGGATGTAGCAACACACACAGATGTAGCAAGAAAGGAGTGATATTAGAAGGAGACTTTCCCCTTAGGTATCAGCACCTCCCTATTGATAATTGTGCCTACTACATGTTGGAGTGGAGATGAATGTAGCAACACACACAGATGTAGCAAGAAAGGAGAGATGGATGGAAGCACAAGCCTTCAAGGAGTAAAATACAAGTGAAGTGACTGTTGGATATTTCGGAGTGTCTGGAGTCTACTAGTCTAGCATCTTTTGTGGTGTGAACACCCCTTTTTTAGGTTTAGGGTCAAAAGACAAAGGCCTTGGTGCCTATAAAAGCATGTACTTGGGTTCTTCATTCTCACAATATGAGTACCATTGAAGTTGTGCAATCTCTCTCTCACTCTCTCTCTCTCTCTCTCCTTCACACACTCCACCATGATGATGATATTTCATCCTCCATAGCTTCATGTGTGATTCTCTAATGCCAACATGGGTATCAGAGCCACCATCTCCATCTTGATCTTCTTCATCACTGTACCCATATCTACATGATTCCCATCATGACCATGAAAACTTGAAGCTCTCCATTTTCTTGCTAACCTCACAACCGTGTATTTTTTTCATACCCACGTGCATTTTTTTTTCTTCATCATAATGCAGCCCATATAGCCGCCTCTCTACTGATCAGCCACACCAATAGCTCCTCCTACATTGACTTTGCGTTTTCTAAACTGGGCGCCATCTGCCGCCTTAGAAAATGCCACTGCAACCTCCTCTTTGGCCTCTCCGTCAGCCATGCCACCTCAGTGGCCACCATCTTCTAGCATAATTGCTACATGGTAGCATAGAGGCATACAACAAGACCATCAGTATTTGTAGATCAACGTTTAGACGTTTTCAGCAGTGACCATCAAAGTTTTGGGGTTTTTTTTCAAATATGGTAATGATCATCAAATTGAAGCTTCAAAATCATCAAGAATTTGGGGGTTTTCAAAAATCTCAACCTCCTACATCATATTGGAACTTGTACATCAACAAACATTTGGGGATTCTCATCTGCAGTCAAATCGGGCTGTTCCAAGTTCTCTGCCTTGACCATCATGCCAAAAATGAGTTTAACTATGAGTACTGCAAGCATCATCCTCATGACATATTTGTTCTTTGCCAGTACATTTTCCACACTTCATAATCAAGTGTCAGAATCTTGGAAATGACGTCAAAAAAGGATCTACACCGACATCGAGGGGGATCTTAATCTCTCTATAGTTGCTCACTGGCCTCTGAGCCACGCTTACTGGCCTCTGAGTCTAAAGCAAGGAACACACCTTGTCTTTTCTTGAGTTGGTGTATGGGACTATTGAAGGTAATGCATGAAACTCCACCATCACTCTGAAGGGGTTTTTGTTGGATATTTCGGAATTAGTAGTCTAGTGTCTTTTGTGGTGTCAACACCCTCTAGGTCTGAACACCCCTTACTTAGGTCAAGGGTCAAAAGACAAAGGCCTTGGTGCCTATAAAAGCATGTACTTGGGTCCTTCATTCTCACAATATGAGTACCATTCAAGTTATGCAATCTCTCTCTCTCTCTCTCTCTCTCTCTCTCTCTCTCTCTCTCCAACATGATGATGATATTTCATCCTCCATAGCTTCATGTGTGATCATGGGGATACCAACAGTGACATGATGATGATATTTCATCCTCCATAGCTTCACGTGTGATCATGGGGATACCAACAGTGACATGATAAGGTCACTTACACTTATAAGGACTCATAAGAGTGCATATGCTTGGGGGTCAAAACTTCCTAAAGAGGAAAAAAAGTGCCTTGGCCCATTATTAGCCTACGTCCACATCACTACCATATAAATGGCTACGAGGATCATATAGCTGATCATCCCTAAATGAGACATTCTTCCATATTATCATGTGTAGAGACAAAAGCCAAGCTAATCTCTCTTGCGCTTTGTGCGAGCACAATCGTTAATACACTCTGATGGAGGTGGGGGACTGTTGTCAATACCAAGATCTTCCAAAAGGTGGGGGACTGCTGTCAATACCAAGATCTTCCAAAAGGTGTCTACTAAGCCATACACACTCCGCCGTCATAAAAGCTGCTCCCTATACTCAACTTTACAGCTTGAAGTGGCCACTATCTTGTTGAGCCATGAGATACATGAATCACTAAGGTAAAAGCAAAAAGCCACTAGTGGACTCTCATGTGTCATAACATCCATCCAAATCACCCCTTAGCATAGAATAAGCCAAGAGATTGAGTTCCCTGTAAGTATCTGAATACTCGCTTGGTAGCTTGTTAATGCTTACTTTTGGGATTGTGTATAAACCTACTCAACTGAGAGACCCCAAATTGAATATCTGGCCTCGTATTACATAAATAGATGAGGCACCCAATATCCTATTGATAAAGTGATGCATTAAATGGTTCACGTACATCTTAGAGACTAAGCCTATAACTGTCTCAACTGATGTAGCAACATGCTTATAGTCTTCAAGACTAAATTATGTAAGAAGCCTTTGTATGCCCTTTAAATGTAACATCACAATACCATCATCACGCTGTATAAATTATATACTCAAATAATAATGCAATGAGCCCGAATCTTTCATCTCAAATGATATATGTAATTTAGCCTTGAAAGCTAAAATATTCTCCTTATTAGAGACTGTGAGCAACATGTCATCAACATATAAAACGATGTCCAAAAAATAATCTTTACTCCTCTTTACATAGAGGCTCAGTTGGACTATTGCAAAAACCATTTGCAACCAATTATACATTTATCTTCTCATACCATGCTATAGGAGTCTTCTTAAGGCTATATATAAAGCTTTTCTTAACATTTGTACTTTAGATTCCTGCCCCTTCTCAACAAAACCATGAGGCTACGATACATAAACCTCCTCATGTAAGTCACCATTTAAGAAGGAACTCTTGATATCCAATTGATATACATTCCAACCATGATGTGTTGATAATATACACCTGATCGTAGTCATACAAGACGTGGGTGAAAAGGTCTCATCATAATCTATGCCCTTCTCTTAAGCATAACCCTTTGCAGCAACAAGCCTTGCCTTGTGGTCAATGCTACCATCAGCTTTATGCTTTGCCTTATAAACCCACTTCATACCAACAGCCTTTTTATTATAAGGCAAATCTACTAAATACCAGTGTCATTTTTTAGGGTTGAGTCATACTTATTCTACATGGCCTGCAACCAATGATTTTCCCATACTTCGTCAAAGGAAACACATTCCTCTTCTTTGCATATACTAGCAAATGAGATCATGATCCACAAAAGAATAAGATGCATGATGAGAACCTATTAGGTAAATGAGTAGCTAATTTGCTATCTTACAATGTTGCGCCAGCCATTTTGGGATACTCTCACCTATATGGCTACCCTTTCCTCATCCACTACATCATCCACAATTGCCTCATCAAGATGCTGATTTGTGGGCTGGAATTTGAGGTAATTTTTATGGGCTGATTTGTAGCACCTTTGTGAACATTCATTTACTCCATATATGGTTGTCTGGCATTGTAGAAAGATAGTAGTGTATCAAAGATACCTTGTGAGCATACATTTTGTTATTTTTTTTTATAAAAGCATGGGTTGAACTAAGTTCTCAACAAAGACAACATTTCTACTCACCAAAAGCCACTTGTGGCCAAATGGTAAAGTTTGTACCCGTTGTTTTCTGTGGCCAAATGGTAAAGTCTGTACCCTTTGCTTTCTGTGGCCAAATGGTAGAGTCTATACCCTTTGCTTTCTGAGCTGTATCCCACAAAAAATATATTTTACCACCTTATCATCCAACTTATTGAGTTTTTGCTTAAGCACAAGAGCATATGTAAGACAACCAAAAACACACAAATAAGTCACTAAGGGCTTCCTTTCATTCTAAGCTTCATAAGAGTAATTGTTTGCAAGGCCTTGATGGTGGGTGATTTGTTTAGCACGTAAGTGGCACATAACTGCCTCTAACCAAAAAACATGAGACAAATCTTGGCCTTAAACCATGCAACGTGCCATCTCCATGACAGATATGTTCTTCCTCTCAACAACACCATTTTGCTAAGGTGTATGCCTCTTTCAGCCATATATACATGAGACTCCTTTGACATATACTCCCCCCCTCGATCTGTATATGAAGTGTGCCAACTTTACATGCAGACATATTTTCAGCCATAGAAACAAAGCGTCTAAAGCATGTAAAAACCTTTGGCTTTGCCTTCAACGGATATAACCAAGTGTGCCTGGAGTAGTCACATCAATAAAAGTGACAAAGTAGAGATATCTCCCAATCGATGGTGCCCTCATGGAACCATATACATCACTGAGCATAAGATATAATTTTTGGATAGCCCTAACTGATCCATCTTTTAGGATTGATGCCCGTTGCATCTTGCATAAAATGCACCCCTCACATACATGTTTGATAGGGGCCTAAAGCTTTGGTAAATTAGTCATGAACTGTATACCTGTCACATCAACAAATATGACCATTAGGCCTGCCCTAACAATGGAAGAGACTGATAACAAGTTATTTTTTATGCTTAGCACAAACAAGACTTCTGAGAAAGTTATTGTCGTACCATTTGCAACAGCAGCAGTGAGAACAACCTTACCAACTTCTTTTACTAGATACGAGGAGTTGTTTGCACATGTGATTATCCCTCCTTATGAGAATTAGATTTAAGTTAGGAAAATAAATCACACTGAGAAGTAATGTGCTTGCTAGCACCATATTGAAGTCCCAAACATGCTGATCTCACCAACATGCATACATCATAGACAGAAGGATCATAATTGTAGTGCACAATGAATGCCCAATCATCCTATGCATAGTTTGTTGACTCCTTCTTTTCAACACTTGGTGCTAATGCATCAGCCCACAGCCATGCCTCTGACTCTTTTGCATTCATTGATGTAATGGCTTATCATCCCCCTTGGCATCCTTTCCAAAAGACTGGTGCTAGTGCATCAGTCACAACCATGTCTCTGACTCTTTTGCATTCATTGATGTAATGGCTTGGCTTGCGTAAAATAGTTCCATTTTCTTTTCTTCGGCTTATCATCCCCCTTCTTGGCATCCTTTCCAAAAGACTGGGCCGAGTCTACCTTTAGCTTATAGTTTCCCTAAGAAAATGCTTTTCCTTTACCTTTTTGACTCGCAACAACAGCCTGATCTCCCAAACAAATGCTAGTTTGGTTTTGCCGAGATTTCTCTTCTCGCAAAATCACAACAAACCAACTCATCAAAAGTAAGAGCATTGGGGTTACCATTCATCATGAGTTGAAGTGTAGATGTAAAACCCTACAATAGAGCTGTAAGAGTAGTAGACACACCAAAGAATTATCTAGACGGGCCTCATCAATACATGCTAGCTACTCCCTAAGATCTTTAAAGAAGGGACATGCACATTTTAATACTCGTAAATGAGTGACAAGTATGGGAGACTCTCATAAATAGGGTTGGGTGAAACATGTCAACATATAAGTGGCCATACCTTTTCACCTGTGAAAAACGTTTTTCATGGCTATGAAAAACCTTTGTTTTCCATGACATAAAAATTTAAAATTTTCGTGGTGAAGATTTTGCAATTTTTTCCACCTTTAGACAAGATGTAGGCTCTCCCCACACCCTCTAGAACCTGTGTTGTTACCTCAAATGACCTTTTTACGCTCTACACTTTTTTGGGTGTGAAAAACTTGAGATATAAATGATCGTGAATATCTATTGGTTTTTCACGTCTAAAAATGTTTTGAGAATCTTTAATCTGAGCTTTTGAATTCCTTGATCAATGTGAAACACTGCCTTTGGACCATCTTTTTTCGGCGTGAAAAACTCGAGATACTCACAATCGTATCTACTGGTTTTTCATCTCAAAAAAACTTTTAATTTTCAATCCTTTGAAGTGATTTTGTGTATGATGCGACATTTCTGACTTGTTGGGTATGGATTTCTTACTTATTGGAATAACTTTTTTGGGCAGGAAAACCTTAAGATACTCATGGCCACGAGTGTTTTTCACATCAACTTTTTCATTGTATCATGCCCATGAGGTCATAGATTGATTCCTCTCACCTTGCAATACCTTTGGCAACATGACTCTTGTCCCTTTTTGGAGAAACTTCCTTAGGTGTGAACAACTTGAGTCTTTCATCTGCTACCCTTTTCTTGACTTTTTCTTAGCTAGTGTGTCTCTTCATCTTCAAGTTCATAGCATCCCCTTTCTATCTTGCTATTATTGGAGATTCTATAGTTCCCTCTTTAAGTTGTGCATCTGCTCTTCCACAACCACTGGATGAAACTATTTGTTGGATCTATGATGGGAATTATGGTAGGTTCCCCACCTCCACTTTACCTTTACCCTTGTCATTGATGGTACCTATCTTTGGTAGCTCTGGTTCTTCAAGTTCCTTCTAGACTATCTCTGCCTTTTCATCAATGGGACAAGGTGGCACTTATAGTTTCTTTCTCTAGACCAATATTTGTTTGCTTTCTTTGGTTTCTTTCCCTTTGCTAGGTTCAATTTCCTCAAATCGTTACTAGATCTTTAGTGCTTCTATGGCTATGGATTTTATCTTTCCTGGCTCTTGCACCCTCTCAGTCTGACCATCAGTCTCTGGATGATAAGTTGTGCTAAAGCAAAGTTGCTAAAGCAAAGTTGAGTTCCCAAGGCTTGAAATAAGGATTGCCGAGAGGATGACATACTCTCTACAGAAGAGTCATTAGAGACGGATAGCACGATCTATGCGGTTGAGAAAGCACGTGAGGAATTCGATGAATCCCTTTTGCGAAATCAAAGCAGTCCCTCAAAACCTCATTTAGAGGAATGTTGTTCTCTCATGGTGAAGCCAGCATAACATTAGCACTTGCACATTTAAGGGCTTAACATGAGTTATACCAAGACATAAAGAGTTCCATAGAATAGGATTGTGAGGATTCACAAGTTTCAAAACAGACCTCATTTAGAATTGTCAAAGGACCAAGTGTGCCAGTGTACACATTGGGTACTCTCTTGAAAAAGCTAAGAGCCAAAAAGAGGATGAAAGTGAATAGGAATATGAAACAGAAACGGGATCTGAAGCTAAAACTAAACATGGTTCCTCTGGAAGATTCTATCATGGTATGGTTAGATTTCCCTACAGGCAATAATGTTAAGCACAAACACGTATTGATCAGCCCTTGAGCTACTCATAACATCTCGACAATAGATACTTGGGTGTTATTGGGACAACCTAAACTAATCCCTACAGACAATGGTATTGCAAGGGGAGCCAATGGACAAAACATTGAAGTTCCTGGTTACTTTAGCTATGCTACTCAAACAATTGGTAGAGATGTGGAATTTACATTCCATGTACCCTAGATTCCCATGAGTATGATGTCATCCTTGGTGGAACTTGGATATGTGACTCGTTGTATTCAATTGATGAATTCATGCAAACAGTCACCTTGAACACTCCTGCAAGCAATATACGAAGGACGAGACCTCAGAGGAGCTAGAACTTCTAACACATCTTACTAAAAAGATCCCTAGGATTCTGGTTGGATTGGAACTTTCCAATAAAATCACCACAACTCAGGCACAACTTTATCCAACATGGGAACACAATCTCATGAACCTCGAGTAATGGGATGTGTTAGGTCAACCAACACTTACGGCTCATCCTGAAAGATTTCCATATACACAAGACTTGAACATGCCATGTTTGGGGTACTTTGAACATACAATGTATATTGAAACTAACCCCCTTACTTGTTGCAAGTTTTTTGTGGTTGAGTATGTGTTGGAAGCAGATTTGATCTTGGGGTATAAATGGGCTGTTGCTACCCAAGCACCGTTGTGCTTTGCCAATGATAGAGTTATCCTGATGGTCAACGTCCAAAGTTGACAATACCATACTGCAAGGAAGAGGATCCAACCCTAATGGATTTCTATGATGCTGAACGCAAAAAGTTACAAAACTCTTCCATGAAATCTCCTCTACACAATGACCTCCCATCTGCATCAACGACCGACTCCAATAAAGTATCTACTCCTTCAACCCCATCCTAAACCAACAAAGTTTGATGCCAAAATCTCTCTATCAACAGATATTTGTGAAGAAGTTCCCCCCACGCAACCATCTATTTCTAACAAGGAACTCAAAGGAAAAGCCCTGGAGCCTCTTCATCGAAACAAACCTCACCAAAGGAGACAACCGCATGCTCGAAAGTCTCATCCTTGACAGCCACTCCATAAGAGACTTTAGCCTCATCATCTTCAAAAATACCCATGAGTCTTAAACCTACAACCTCAATGCCAAAACTAATGTGGAGGGCTCACAACCTCCTACTTCAACCAAAAGGAAAAATCCATCGAGACAACAAAAATAAAGGTATCTTAATGGTATCAAAAGGTGGGTGGAGAAGAAGCTACTTGTTGTGCTCAAGGCTACTATGAAGGTGCCAATCAAATTTGGGTGCCTCGTTAGTCAAAGCCTCTTCCTCAATGCAGCACTTAGAGGCTAGGGAAAAAGAAAAGTACTCCACAACACCGTCTATGAATGGAGCTAAGCCCTAGACTAGTTCCTGGCACTAGCGTTAAATATATTCAAGTCAAGAGCTTACCTTAGCTTACTGAAGCATGTGTTGTGGGGCCTTGCTTTATAGCCATAATCTACAACTACCCTATGTGGGTGCGCTAGCTTGTCGAATGCGTCCTTACTTTGTTGTCACACTAGACTACTCATTTGCCAAAGGGGTGAAAGGAGAGCTGTCTATGCCTAGATGGAGGCAAAAAGAGATGGTCCTTCTCACAGACAATCCTCTCACAAAATGCTGGGAATGAAGGGAAACGCTAATGCAAGAAGATAACTTACAATCAAATGTATCTAGTATGCATCAATCAAAGCAAGCAAGATTCAATGGCATACAAGCAAGTAAGGAGAGGGAAGAGGAGAGCTTATAAGTAAATTATTACAAGGGAATGATTGTCTATTGCTTATTATAAAAAATGACTTATATACAAGTGATAAGTTTTTTCACTAGGCTGACCAAACTTAAAAATGTTCGGGCCTCTATTACTAGTCTTAAGCAAGTATACACTTACACTTTCCATATTTGACATTATGTACAAGGTAAGGCCACTTTATATGTTCCAGCGTCATAGATAAGTGCCCGTTTGAGCATGTATGATGGAAAACCGCCTTGATAAGTGCCCATTTGAGCATGTAAGATGACAAAGCACCTTACGGTAGATCAGGTAGGTGAAACCATGTTAACCTACAGACTAGGTAACATACATCTCTATTTTTTGCATGTTGTCTACTAGGTCCACTCCCTCATGGCAACACTCACTCTTCAAAGATGTAGTGTCTACTAGGTCCACTCCTATAGAGATTGTTATGAATCCTCTTACTCTTACTCTTTAACCTTTCTTTGGAGAGTGCATCTCATGTGGAGATAAATTTTGGTCCTAGAAATTTAGTCTCGGATGTTTTTTCCTTCTTTCTTACTTAAGCTTCAACTTTTAAGCTTCGACTTGAGGTAATAATAGATTTGGATGATGGGGATCCACCTCGCTCCACTATTGGAAAATCACACAATGAAAGTGTGTATGGACTTTTAAAGTGGATCTAGTGACCTAAACCATTGCCCTTCTCAAACTTCTACTTGAGGTAATAGATTTGGATGATGGGGATTCATCTCGCTCCACTGGGTTGAGAATCCCATGATGAAAATGTGTCTAGTGCCTTTTCAAGTGGATAGTGACCTAAACCAATGGCCTTTTCAAGTGGAGAGTGACCTAAACCAATGGCCTACTCCTTTTGCCTTTGAGAGACAAAGTCACAAATAAGCAAATCTTCGAATCGTCATTGTGCCTTATCATGGTTCCATGTTGCTTTGGCACCCTTTCTTTTGGATGAAGCTTCAATTTGAGGATCTCCTAGTTCTTTAGGTTAAGTTATAATGATTTACTATCGAATCTCTTAGATTATTAATTCCCTTATTTTAAATGCCATCCTTAGTATGTATTTGACGTATTCACGAGGTGGCGGAACATAAAGAAATGGTTGCACATAACCCTATGTCTTTTGGGTTATAGGGATGGGCTATACGGTTTCCAATCATGTTGATCCTCTCTCTTAAATCCCCCCTAATTCTATTTATACCCGTACTTTTTACTATAATTAAACCCCCACCTTTTCTACCCTCTTGGGCCCTCTTTTTTACTGCCCTCTTCCCTTTTCTTTTTTCTTTCTATTAATTAGTTTTAAGTTAATTTTTAACTATATATACATATACTTACACACACACACACACATGTATATATGTATATATGTATATATGTATGTGTGTGTATATATATATATATATATTCTTTTTTTGTGAATTAGCTGGAATTAGAAAGTGCAACACACACACACACACACACACACACACACACACACACACACACCCATGCGTGCCACCGCTTGCAAAGTGAGGGCTTGAACCCATGACCTTAGGACTCTCAAGCAACACCTCTATCCATTGCAGTAGCTCGCGGTCACAATTTACACTATTTCTCAAAAAACTCTCTTTTAAAATTTGTCATTTATTTTAAATACAAAATTTAATTTTTTTTAAAAGGGCGTGTGGCGCATGAGGCCAAGCACATGAACTAGGTAGAAGCTTGGGCCACACTTAGGCACATAAGCACAAGAAAACATGGCGGATAGCAGAAGCTCGGGTGCTCGCGCATAAGCTCTGCCACACTAGCATTCATGAATGCATAAGCTTCGCTACGTAAGCCTTAGCAAGCTCAAAAGCTCATGCGCACCAGCATCATAACCAGCTATACAACATCCAGAAGGGCTCTTGGAATACAAAGACACCCTAGGGCACTTCTTTCATAGGTGAAGATACATGGATATAGTTGAAATTATGGGTCATTTAGGCTTCTTTGTGGTGATCTTGTGTGTGTGTGTGTGTGTGTGTGTGAGAGAGAGAGAGAGAGAGAGAGAGAGAGAGACTTTACATTGAAATAGAACACAATATGAGAATACATTATATTTTTCTAGTAAAAATATATGTATATATATATATGAGAATACACAAATCAAAAGTCTCCCAAACCTCTCGTACTATGTTTAGAAGAACAAAAGTATTATTCCATGGAAGGGCAAGTTCCTTGGATTTTGTACATGAAAGTGTGGTTGTTTATACACACACACACACACACACACACACACACACACACACACCCATGCATAACCATCATAACCAGCTACACAACATCTAGAAGGGATCCTCCAAGCGTAAATGGATACAAAGATGCCTAGCGGCACTATCGTAGGTGAAGATACATGGATATAGTTGAAATTATGGGTCATTAAGGCTTCTTTGAGGTGTTCTTGTGTGTGTGTGTGTGTGTGTGTGAGAGAGAGAGAGAGAGAGAGAGAGAGAGAGAGAGAGAGAGAGAGAGAGAGAGAGAGAGAGAGAGAGAATACAACATACTATGAGATGGCACTATGTTTAGAAGAATAACAGTATTATTCTATACAAGGGCATGTTCCTTGGGTCTTGTAGTTTTGGGAGAGGAAGTATGTGAACTCTCCACCCACATGAAAGTGTGGCTATATTGTGTGTGTGCATATATGTGTGCGTGTGTACATATGTGTACACACATATTAATTTCGTGTTTACAAGAAAATCGTGCATGCACTTTTGTTACCACATATGGCAAAGTTTTGTTGAAATGAAACAACACTTGCAAAATTATAAAATCTCAAATTACATAGCATTGAACTCTCAATTTGCTGATGATTGCACATTTCTAGTTCACTATCTTTAGTAACCTTAATTTGTATCATCACACAATGTCAAAACTTCACATTAAGATGCCTAACTCTAAGCCTTGTATAAATGCTAGCTTAATGAAGGTTTATGTTAAAGTGAATTATGCCTTACAAATTCTACTACATAATACTATTCCTTGCCAATTCTACTACATGATACTATTCCTTGCCAATTCTACTACATAACACTATCCTTGTGAGGTAATTTAAGAAGTAATGAAAAGACAAGATTTGGTAAATGTGTAAAAAACAAATGTTGAAGCATTGGAAGGATCTCATTAAGGCATCAATGGTGGAAAGTGTAACCATTTGAATCTAATCTTGTGGCTAATTGGATTTTAAATTGAAAAATAGAGAAAGTAATAATTGCTTATAAAATAGGTGCAATCTATCTAAAGAAAGAACATTCTTTACAATTTTGAATTATTTAGGGTTGAGATGTACTTTATGTCGAATAAATAAATAGAACATTCTTAACAATTTTGAATTATTTAAGGTTGAGATGCGCTTTATGCTTTATGTCGAATAAATAAATAGAACAAGTTAGACATGGTAGCAAAAAAATATTATCTTGCAAAGCAAATTTATAGTTTCTTACTTTCGAGCAACATGAATAAAGAAAAGAGAGATCTGATGGTCTCTATAAATGGGAGTCATGTGAAATTTCACAAAGTGATGATTGTTCAAGACCCATTTAAGAAGATGCCATGCTACATAATAGCTATGCCATCGATTAAATAATTCATTTAGAATTGACATCAATTAAACCTTATCATTTAACTTGTAATGACACTTAGAGCTTTAAAAAAAGGGATCAAAATAATGGGTCACTACAAGCGCATATGTATGAAGACTTGAACATGACATTGCAATATTGGTGCACTATTATTCTATTACCAAGATGGAGGCTCCACTTATGCTAATAATGACTTCTTGAATGCCCCAATTTATTTTATGAAAAATTGTCCTACTTTTGAGTAGCAAGAGTGGTTTAACACAAATGATCACAAAAACGCAAGAAATCTTTTCTTATGCATGCTATTACCTTGGAGCTCGGCGTCTTAAGTCTCTACTCACATGGATAGAGAATTTTCCAACTTTCAATGAAATCTTTGGTAAAATACTCTCTTTGACAATGTTAGGGTGGTAAGTTTTATTAGTGCAATGGGGTTGTATGCTTTTGGGACATGTCATAGCATGTGAATTCCTTCCCCATGGAAGACCTTTTCTTCTATAATTATCATAGAAGCATGAAAGCCAGTATATATGTGTTCCAAGAAAAGCCTTCCATGTGTGGGTGGAAAATGTTCATTTTAAGAAGTGAAGATAATGCTTATTTAATTTTTGGAGTCATTTTTCAATCTTTATAGGTCCAAGTATGTTTTTTTCTTGCATATTGAAATTTTCAATAGATATTAGAGGCATAAGTGATGGATGGAAAGTTCCTCTCACCATTGTTATACCAAGAGATTGGATTTTTTTTTGTGTGTGGTTGTTGACATCTATTACCATATCAAATTTTCTCTCAGATAGTAGGCACTCAAGCTAATGGAGCAAATCATCCTTTGGTCACATTGCCACTCAATATATCGACACAACCACCACATAACAAACAAAGACAAAGATCTCTAATGCCTATAGCATTCTTAGTGCCCATGAACCATTTTCTTAGCCAACTAGATTACGTTGTCTTCACACACACTACACTTTTAGCATGTGACGTAGTACACATATCTTCATTGCTCGTTGTGTTTTTAGGCAATCATGCCCATCCATCCTCTATTTTGCCTGTGCATTGCATTTAAGTGTTGTTGTTATACCCACAAGCTCTTAATGCATATTGCTTGTTTGCTGATTGGATGGGCGAGGGCAAGATTCTGCTGGGGCAAAGGCTCCCATTCTACCATGTGTAAAGGCCCTTAGCAACTTGCATGAGACTCCACTCGTGTTGTGTTATGTGTTCTTAGGTTGGCTAAAGACATTTTTCATAATATATAGTCAAATAAAATATCTATGTTATGTTTATGTGTTTTCAATTTCTTAGGTTGGGCAGCAAAGACATTTTTGATAATATTCAAATAAAATATCCATGTTAATTTTGACCCATAGGCTGGATTGAAGGGGAGTTTGGAATCCGCTTAGTCGCTATTGTCTTCTACCGCGTGCAGGCGCCTGCAGAGAAAACGAGAAAAACAAGAAATACAAATTTCCAAGCAATGCAGGAGAATTTGAGCTATGGCGATGCCGAGGCGCTGTCCCCTCCATTCTGTGCAGCATTGTGCTGTTTTTGAAGCCCAAACGCGTTTCATCTGCGCATCCATGCCCTTCCTTTGAAGTCTCAGCAGAAACTGTATCCATGGCGATGGCTATGGCAAATTAGGGTTATCTCGAATCACACAGAAGCTGTATTTTCTCGGTTGTTTACTCCCTTTCCCTGTGTAACCATACAGCTTGCTGGCTATGTCGATCTGGGGTTAGCTCGATTGACAAAGAAGCTGTTATTTCATAGCTTTTGTAACCAAAGAAAAACAGTTTATTTTTCTCCATCTGAAAGGGGGCCCTTCGATCTCTCCGTTTAGTGGATGTGAAGCAAAACCTAATGCAAGATTTGGGAAAACAGAAGCGGATGTGTATTCCTTTTCGTAGAACCGGCTTCAGGCAGGCTACAGACTTTACAGATTCTTGCTGTCTCCAGGTGCCTTATCTTACCAGATTTACGTTTTAACCTTTAGCTGTGGGCTTTCTTTTTTCCCAAAGTTAATTAATAATTGTAGTCTAAATCTGCACATGAGGATGGCTTGCACATGAGGATGTATAGATCTCTTTTTCTTTGAGACCATGATGTGCTAATGTAGAGATTACTAGATGGCACCCATAGTTTTGGATCATTAATCACAATGGTTCATTGATTAGGATGGGTAAGCGGCCTTAGTGACCTGTTGAAAACTTTGCAGATTGATGGCACCAATGCCATTTATCCATTATGCTTAAATAGCTGACACATGGATCCCATCCCTAACCAGCTTTGGGTTTCTTTCATCTCTGGTCGCTTTTGCGTGGTTTAGGCCAGGCGTGCATGAGCTGCCTTTTCACACGGATGATGGTTGGGGATTGCTGCACTCCGAGCCCAAGTTTTTGTCTTACCAATGCCCTTTTAATTGGAAGAGATACACAGCTTGTCCTTCTTGTGGAAAGAATTCCCACTTGTGTAACAGGGAGGCAGGGCTGGGGTTGGGGTTGGTGTTGGGGTTGAGTCATCAACCACTTCAGGCTGCTGCTCATCCGGAACCTCTTGCAACGATGGTCCAACATAAGGCTTCAACCATGAGATGTGGAAGACATCATGCATACTCCAACTGTGTGGTTCGCAGTGGGAAATGGGCCAAAGCTTTGGAAAGAGATCTTGGGACAATGCTTGCCCACTTACTTCATGATTCGGAGAAACACCCAATCCCCTTCCTTGTAGTTGACATCTCTTCTTGACTTGTTGGCTTGCATGGAGATTGGGCGGGAAGTCATTCCTCAACATGATATCTTGAAGCTGCGCAAGGAGACCGACCATCGGTTGCTCTAAAGAATGTGTTGTCTAGATAACAAATTGGTGATTGTGGACATGGATCAATACACCATCAGCTTCGCTTTTCAGGCCTAGATATGAGAAATGAGTGGAATTCAAGAAATGCTCCTATCCCCACGAATCACGATTGGCTTAGGAAAACCGTCAACAATAGTGAAGGTGTCTTGCCTCGAGTTAGGAATGGGCGCAAACTCTTGAAACCACTCGATGCTGAGAAGAATGTCACACTCCAAGAGGTGAAATAATGAAGTCTCGCTAGAATGTGGCCTGTTGAACTTGGAACCAAAATTACTGAGCTTGTTGAGTGATATGCGTGCGGATACAAGGTGTAAACCCATCCACAAGAAAATGGTATGGTCCTAAGGTACACCACTGGATGTCGAAAAGCATGTCACACTCCAAGAGAGGTGTAAATCCATCCTCAAGAAAATGGTATGGTACTAAGGTACACCACTGGATGCCGAGAAGCATGTCACACTCCAAGAGAGGTGAAAGAATGAAGTATGTAGCCCATTGAACTTGAAACTGAAACTGCTTAGGTTGGTGAGTAATATGTGTGCGGATCCGAGGTGTAAACCCATCTACAAGCAAATGGTATAGTATTAAGGTACAACTTGTCTTAGAAACCAATTGTGAGAGATGGCATGCTCAGAGCTGCCCATGTCGAAGAGGACAATGAACTACTATCCCTTCGCTGTGCTTTAGGCACAGATCATACCTTTCTTCTTTCTTGCATCCTCGCCCTCTTCTTATCATCAAACACCATGGGAGGGACTAGATTCAAAGCGGGCAAAAGCTGAACAATATTAGAGATTGAGGTTGGAGATGTAGGTGCTTCTGCGGTGGCCATTGTAGAGGATGGCTACTTGCGGTTTTCTCAGCTTGCCACTTGGTACAATCGCTTTTACTATGTCCCTCATGATGGTTGAAAAAAACATTGGTTCTCTGGTTGGTACCGCTTTTGCTCATTTGGCTAGAGATAACCTCCTGTAATAGCCTCCTTGGTCTTCTCCTCTGGCGTCTTCTTAGGTTTTGAATCTTTGTGCTACTGACTGTCTAACACTTTCCAGATTCGGGATACGTTCATCTATGAGGTTTTTTAATTACTAAGCACATTGTTGGTACAGATGCATCACATAACAAAGTTCCTTAATTTAATTCCCTTCATTGGTTCCTTTATCCCTTAATGTCAACAAATCATTAAAAAAAACAATACATTTATAATCACTTGAATTACCACACAATTTGGAAAAACATCCCTTGGTGTACCAAGTTACATACAATCTAGGCATTGCAACTATCGTGATGATAAATCACATATTAGTAAGGTGAAATGTCCCCTCACTCACGTGTACTAACATGAAAGCTATCAAGCTCGGGTTTGTAATTCCAGAAGGAACTCTCACCTTGCTTTGTGGTGGGTTAACCATCATAAGCAGTTGCCCCAACTCTGTAAATACTCAAGAGTTGGTTGCCTTGGGTGGGGAATATCAAGTTGCCCCTGATCGATCACTTCGGAATGGTTATCCCCAAGAGAACATGTCCCTTGGTTTATTTTACAACAATTTTAGAATATGATACCGCTCTTGTCGTAATCTTGCATCCTCACATTTCACGCACTAATCCATGTAACAAACATTCTCGCATAAGAGAAATAACCTTTTCTATTTTCTCTTTATTTAATAAAAAAAATCCCTAGCTAAATGCTACTATTATTTGATGTTCTGTTGTAACCTCATCATGATTAGCTATCCTTGGACATCCGCATCTTGCACTTCCTCCATGAGTCCTTATTCCTTGTCGTGATTGAGTCTTCGCTTGTCAAGAAGTAACTAACTCCTCTTTGTGTATATCGAAGAACGACAATTGATGCAAAAGACTTGGGAGTCAAGTGGAAATCCTCTCTTAAGGAGAGTTAAAAAAAAAAAATTGACTAAGAGATATACTCAAAGTTACTTGGGGATTGAACCCACAACCTCAAGTTTCTCAAAATACTCTTCAATCACTATGTTTAATAATCAAGTTAAAGTTATTAACTTTAACTTAAGAATGAAAAATAAAAGAAGGGAGAGAGAGGGACCGGGAGACAGAGAGAGCGGGGGAGAGAGAGAGAGAGATGGGAGTGGAGAGCAAGAGAGGTGGAGGTGGTTGGAGAAGAGACCGAGAGAGGGAGGGACTGAGTGAGAGAATCGAGGAGGGAGGAATGAGGGGGAGAGAGAGAGAGCGCGTGAGAGGGAGGGAGAGAACGAGAGAGATTGGCGAGGGGTTGGGCAGGAGGGAGAGGGAGAGAGTGCATGAGAGGGCTAGCAAGGGGGAGGGAGTGTAGGTAATGAGGTAGTGGTTGGCGAGAGAGTGAGGGGGTGTGGGCTGGTGAGGGAGTGAGTGTAGGTGATGAGGAAGTGGTTGGCGAGAGAGCAAGGGGACGCGGGTGGTGAGGGCTGGTAAGGGAGTGAGTGTGGGTGGTGAGTAGAGGGTGAGTAAGGGTGGTTGGTGAGGAGAGGGTGAGTGAGGGTGGTTGGAGCGGTAACGAGAGAGTAGGGGTTGATGAGGGTGTGAGTAAGGGTGGTTGGAGAGGTAGCGAGGGAGTGAGAGGGTGAGGGAGAGTGGAAGGTGGGGAGCGCTGCAAGGGGGGATAGAGAAGGTGGGTGAGGGAGAGAGCAAACTGGCAAAGAGCGCTACGAGGGAGTGAGAGAGAGGAGTGAGGGAAGTCGTAGAAAAGGGAGGGGGGGGTGTCTATTGGAATATGTTGGAATTTATGATCAATGTCATGGTCTAAGGTTAAAGCACTCAATCAAATGTAAAAGGACCATGTAATGAGAAGAGAATCTAGGTGAATGTAAGGGTCAAACCCCACTTGAAGTAGGCGAGTTTCAGAAGATTCCATGGAGGCTATATTCTAGGGAGCCATGTGGGGGGAGATGGCCTTGGATGCTCTTGGTTAGATGTAAGCAATGATGTCATTCAAACATGTACTCTTTGGCTATAAAATGGTGGCCCTCCTAATGAGAAAAACACGAATTCTATTGCCCCATTCATGTTGTTATTATGCTGTGATTAAGTCTCCCTAATCATGCTTAACTAGTGCTTAATTACTAGCTTTATGATATGGCTCTTTTCCATCCACCATAGCTCATCCATTGAGTATGAGATCAAGCTTATTCATACATTTAGTATTCTAACATGGTATCAGAGCCACATTTCATCCTTAGGCCTAGTTATCATTATCATCTACAAGGCATTAAACCATGGTCTTCATTTTCATCAAAATGAAGCTTTCCATTGAAGCTTCAACTACATAACCTTGGTCTTTTGCTGATTGCGGGCTGAATACTCAACCATTTCACAAACTTTTTGGTGCAAAAGAAAGCTAAGAGGCGGCGCTTTCAGCGTGTAGCTGCCCGAGAGTTCAATCGCCAGCATCGCGTCGCCATTACGCCTGCAAATCGGCGCCTAGATATGAAGCTTATACATATTGAATTTCATGAGCATTGATGCACTGTAGCTGCTACTTCAAGTCATTCATCAGTTTTCAAAGTGTCTGAAGTGTTGAGGCTCATATCAGTGATTTACTCGCTTGTTTTGGATGGTGTTGAGCTCAATAGCTTAGCAAATCACTGCTATTCATTGTGTTCAAAGCATTTTAAGTGAATCATTTGGGAAGACCTTCAATGAAACACTCAAAGTCAACTCTGTTTTAGGGACAGCCTTCATATGAATGGATAAGGTTTGAGCTAATCCAATATGATTTTGTACTTCACTATCATATGGTATTGTGATGATGTAATAATAAACATCACAATTTAAAATCCTCTTCAACATTATCATGACGGAAAGTGATGCAGAATCTTCAAATGAATCATATGTGAGAAAATCCCTCAAAAGCACAAGAAAAATCAGAAAGCCAAGGATGCGGGTAAAAACTAGAACCTACTACTATCATCATGCTAGAGCTTTAGGGTTTGGGGAATTTCTAAGTAACAACATGCACTTGTATGTTGATGGTGCCTTCTAGTTTTTGAACTTTCTTATTTCTCATGAGACTAGACACTGCCATTGTTTGGTAAGACCTTCTCATGGAGATGTCATCTCAAATCCTCATTAAAAAATTCAATGGCCATGACTTCCACACATGGCAAGTCAAAATGAAGTTTTTGTTGATGAAAGATGGTGTTTGGGGCATCGTCAATGGATCTATACCTAAGCCCAACACTAGAGAAGGGGAAATCTCATGGCAAACCAAGGATGAGAAAGCTTTTGCTCTCATTGCTCTTGGATTGGAAGATAGTTACATTCATTACATTGGTAATGGTAACTCGTCACAAATAGCTTGGAACACACTTGACAAATCTTTTGGAGCACAAGGTCTACACAGTAAAATCAGTTTAAAGGTTGACTTTTACAGCTTGGAGCTAAAAATGGAAGAGACACTTGCGTCTCATATCAACAAAATGAAGAGCATAATGGCTCAACTAGAAGCCATCAATGAACCAGTCAAGGAGAGTGATGCCATAGCCATCCTCCTAAAGTCAATGCCATCCGAGTATGATACACTCATGCCGACCTTAAAGTATATGCAGGATCCCACTTTGGAGGGAATAGAGAGTGTTCTCTTGGAAGAAGAGAAGAAGCTGAAAGGTAGAGTCATTGATCTTGTCTCAAACCAGGCATACCTTGTTCAAAAGCAAACCGGCAAATCACTCCAATGTACACATTGTGGAAGGACAGGACACCTTGCCAAGAATTGCTACCACAAAGACAAGCCAAAGCGAATATGCACCAAATGTGGAAAGCCAGGTCACCTCGCCGACAAATGTTACACCAACCAGGCAAATATGGTAAGCACTTCGAATGATTCCGCAGAAGAAATCCAAGCATGCAACAATGTTACTACCTCCTTTGATGCAGAGGTAGATGCAGAATGGGCTTTCTAAAGCCAACAATGTTTATGCCCTCTCTTACCCAAATGTTTATGTATGGACACCTCTAACCACCGATGATGTAGGTTATGTGTTTCTATGATGCTCACAATATCTCTCAGTAGGCCATGTAGCCCTCAAGGGGGGATTGATGGGGAGTTGGGTCTCCATGACCAACAAATGATGATGATGATGCCCATGGATATGATAATGATGGGGTATGGGAGAGGAATGTTTTCATGTAGGAATGTTTTTCATGTCATGTCATTTTCTTTTCGCAATGTAGAAGCTATGCTCCCTATGAGCGATGCTAATTTCTTTTATGTACTGTAGAGCTATACTCCTTATGAGTTAAGCTTTTTTCATGTAATGTTTGGATCAAGGGAGGGCAATATACCATGCCATGATCAAGGGAGGGTATTGGAATATGTTGGAATTTATGATCAATGTCATGGTCTAAGGTTAAAGCACTCAATCAAATGTAAAAGGACCATGTAATGAGAAGAGAATCTAGGTGAATGTAAGGGTCAAACCCCACTTGAAGTAGGCGAGTTTCAGAAGATTCCATGGAGGCTATATTCTAGGGAGCCATGTGGGGGGAGATGGCCTTGGATGCTCTTGGTTAGATGTAAGCAATGATGTCATTCAAACATGTACTCTTTGGCTATAAAATGGTGGCCCTCCTAATGAGAAAAACACGAATTCTATTGCCCCATTCATGTTGTTATTATGCTGTGATTAAGTCTTTCTAATCATGCTTAACTAGTGCTTAATTACTAGCTTTATGATATGGCTCTTTTCCATCCACCATAGCTCATCCATTGAGTATGAGATCAAGCTTATTCATACATTTAGTATTCTAACAGTGTCACTGTTGAGAGGTGAGGGTGGCTATAGGAGTTGAGGGGACTCGAGTGAGGGAGAGAGAAGAGGTCAAGACATGGCTCGTTGGTGGAAGAAGATGACAAGAAAAAGGGTTTATGCAATATCATGAGCTGGCCGCCAGTGGGAGAAGATGACGAGGAAAGGGTCTATGCAACAGCATGGGCTGGCCAGTGGGAAGGAGAGACAAAGGGGAGACGAGGCGACGTGGCTAGTCGGTGGGAGAATAAGACAAGTGAGAGAGAGAAGGCCTATGTAGCATGGGTGGTGGGGAGAAACGATGCGGGAGAATATCGTGGGGATACGCAAAAGAAAAGGAAGAAAAAAAAAAGAGATTTTAAAAGGTAGGGAAAATCTTGATACAACTTAGACTCATCTTCCTAGGTACTATCTTCTGCCGTGAAGTTTTTCCACTGAACTAGATGTTCTCTAATGACTCTATTTTTGAGAGTCCTTTCTTTGAAACTAATGATTCTGTCTGGTTGAATTTCCAAAGTGCTTTGGGATGACATAACAATTTGTGTTCGTTCTCTGGAACTAATGATTTTGTCTAGTTGAATTTTCAAGGTGCTTTGGGATGACATAACAATTTGGATATGGTGAGGACTAGGTACATAGGCTTTCAAAAGGCTTACATGAAATACATTCGGATTTTTCAATGAGGGGGTAGCAATTACTCATAGGCTTGGACATTGATTTATTTGGTAATGACATAAGGTCCACAGTAGTAGGGCTCAACTTTTTGTACTTTCCTAGAGATATAGAGCTTCTTTTTGGACGTGCTCTTAGAAAGACCATATCTCCTTCTTTGAATAATTGTTGAGTTCTTCTAGCATTCGCGTAGTGCTTTTGCCTATCCTGGGCAGCTTTAATCTTCTTTTGGACAGCTTTCATTTGTTGATGCATGTTATCTAGCATTTGTTTAGAGACTTCTACTCTATTCATTGGATCAGACCAATTTAATGGTGTTACACAATCTTGACCATATAAAGCCTTGAAAGGGCTTAGGGGACATATCTATACTCTTGTGATAGGTTGAGTTACAGGCAAATTCTACCAATGGTAGGTAATGAAGCCATAGCTTTGGCTTGTGATTGCAATAAGCCCTAAGTACGTCTTTGATAACTTGATTTACCCTTTCAGTCTGACCATCTGTTTTTGGATGATAGGATGTGCTGAAGTTTAATTGAGTTCCAATCCCCTCAAAAAGGGCGGTCCAAAACCGAGAAGTAAACTTTGTATTCCTGTCATTGACAATCCTTTTGGGTAAACCATGTAGTTTGAATATTTCTTTGATGAATATTCTTGCTATATCCATTGCCTTGAAGGTCTTTTTGACAAGGATTAAATGGGCTGCTTTCGTTAACTTGCATCACCACCATGATAAGAGTCATATCTTCCTTGCACAGAAGGAAGACTTGTGACAAAATCCATACTGATACATTCCCACTTCATTTGAGGAATGTCTAGTGGATGCAAGTTGCCTGGCATCTTTACTCTTTCATTCTTGTTCTTGTGGGTGATATGCCTGAGTACATTCTTCTTTAATCCCGGCTAAAAGGAACTTCTTTGTAGAACATTCAACATCTTCACATATCTTGGATGTCCGGCCCAAGATGCATCATGCTGCATGTGCTTCATGTAGGATTTGATCTTTCAAATCTTTTATGTTTGGTATGCACATCCTTAGTTGATAAAATAAGCATCATTACTAAGAGTGTAATCTTTGATTATCCTACTCGTTTTCTCATAGAGTTGTTTGAGCCATGAGTTGTAAAATATGCCCTAAGTACTCATTCAAGGCTATTTTGTCCTTCACTTCCATAAGTAAAGGATTACTTGGCATAGAGATTTCAACCACAAAGGACTTCCTACTAAATGCATCTGCAACTACATTATCTTTGTCCTGTTTGTATTTGATTTCAAAATCAAATTCTGATAAGATTCCTATCCAGTGTCTTTGCTTCATGTTGAGGTCTGGCTGGGTGAAATTCCACTTTAAGCTCTTATGGTCTTTAGCAAGCATGAACCTTCTGCCTAGGAGGTAGTGTCGCTATAGCTTAAGAGTATGAATTACAGCCAAAAGTTCTAGATCATGAGTAGCATAGTTTCTCTCATAATTCTTGAGCTTCCTTGAAGTGTAAGCTATCGGTTTTCCTTCTTGTGGATAGGTGATCTATTGGCATCAGTGACTACTTCAAAATCTGCATCAAAATTTGAGAGTTGAAGGATGAGTGCCTTTGTGAGAGCCATCTTGAGTTTGTCGAAACTTTGTTGATGCTCCTTAGTCTAAACTACTTTTGCATTCTTTTTAAGTAGCTTGGTTAAAAGTGTGGCTATCTTTGCATAATCTTGAACAAAGATACGTACCACCCTGTGATTCCCAGAAATCCCTAGATTTCCTTGATGTTGAACGGTTGGGCCATTCCACTCTATCTTGTACCTAATGGAGGTGGCAATTCTCGTAGCTACTCTCGGGTTATTGCATGATTGGAAGTTGTGGTGGATTATCCCCTATGCATGAGCATGGGAAGTCAAAAAGCCATATATAGGGTGTGGTGGCACCTTGTCATAGATATCTCCTCTGGTCGGGTTTTTGGGAGGAGCAACGGTTGAGAGATGGGAGCCCAACCGTCGATGTTGCGCAGTGTCCTAGGGTGGTGTGCGTGCTGCTGCTGTGTGACTTTGACAGTGGGTCTACTGAAATCCCATCTTTGGAGACAATGAATCCTAGATATTTAATTTTGTCTATAAAGAAGGTGCACTTACTCTTTTTAGCAAAGAGTTGGTGCCTCCCAAGGATCTCTAGAACTTCTCTAACTTGGGCTTCGTGATGTTTCTCATCCTTATAGTAGGTCAGAATATCATCAAAGAACACCAAGACATGATTGTGTAGCTTCTTTCTGAATATATGTTGAATGAACATATTGAAAGTTGCTGGGTTTTAGTCAATCCAAATGGCGTCATGGTGTGCATTCAACTCCAGATATGGGCATTATGAGTAGTCTTTGGGATGTCTTTCTCCTTGACTGTAATCTAATAGTACCTAGACTTCAAATCAATCTTTGTGAAGACTTTGGCTTTGTGAAGTCGATCTAGAAGTTTGTCAATCCTAGAGATTGGATACTTATTTTTCAAAGTGAGTTGATTTAGATCTCTACAGTCAATGTAGAAACGTAAGGTTCCATTCTTCTTCTTTTGAAATAGGACAGGAGCTCTCCAAGGCGAGACACTCGGCCTGATGAACCCTTGCTTTAACATCAATCGGAGTTGTTCCTTGAGTTTTGTCAACTGTGGAACCGATATTTTTTATGCTCTTTTTGCCACATGTTGTGCTCCATGAATAAGCTCAATCTTGTGGTCAATTTTCCTTTGTGGAGGCGTTTGGGTGAGTTCCTCTAGAAAGAGATCTTTGTAGTCTTGTAGCCAATCAGGTTCACTTCCTACGATATCTTTCTCTACCATATTGAGTTTTACTACAAACACTCTTTGATTCTTCTTGAGACACTTCAGTAACTTACTATCCTTTACTATCTGTAAGCTGAGTCTACCAGTCCTTCTTGAAGCCACTACTTCTTCGTTTTTGGTATCCTTGAATGAGATTTTTCCACTCTCATAGTGGATGGCGGTTCTTTTTGCTTTTAGCTAATCCATTCCAAGAATACTATCATAAATCCCTAGGGGCATCACGTGGAAGTAGCAGTTGGTTGGTTTGCCATCAATATCAAACTCTAGTCCCTTATGGTTGGGAAATTACTTTCTTGCTACTAGCCAGCTCGATGACCATTTTTCTGGATGGTTTTTGATTAAGACCTAATTGTTTGATGCACTTTGGTGAAAGAAATGAATGAGTAGAATCAATGAACAATTTAAAATGTTTACCGTGATGAGATGCTGGTGTTTGGATCACTGAAAATTGCTAATTTTCACCTTGGTGCTCTATCATAGCATGAACTCGGGCTCTATCCTTCTCTTTTTCTTCAAGGGTTGCTTCTTCAGCTTGGATTATAACAACTCTTCGTCTTCCATGATATCCACCTCTAGGGCCTTGAACTCCATTTCTTACTTGGCTCAGTTGTTCCCCTAGCATTAGTTTGTGGGTTTCTGGAAAAGTTTGGAGGAGGTAATTTTGAAAGATGAAGAGCCTTGGGTGGATGATGGCATTCAGCACGGCGATGGCCTGGTTGGTGGCAATTGTAGCACACTCCACTTCGCCATGCTTGGTCATTCCGTAGGGTTTCTAGGCGAGGCAAGAGTGGCTGTGAATTTCGACCACTAATTGGTGGTTGATTGAAGGGTGATCCCGAGGGTCGCCTTGCATTGGACAATTCAAAGTAAGGTCTCTTCTTGAAGTTATTGCTATTTTTATCCTTTAGTTTCTCTTCTAAAGATTTAGCTCGAAGAACTGCATCCTTAAGGCTAGTTGGCTGCATGGATTGTAGCCGATGGTTGAGGGGAGGGTTCAACCTTGCACAAATTGGCTAATGGTTTGAGCCGAAGCTCATAGTTGGAGCATACTTCTTGAGTTTAGCAAATTGTGAGTAGTAAGTATCCACTGATGAGTTCTTTGGGTTAGGCTCTGTAGAACTCATTTATCTTCAGGGTTTCAAAGTCTAGAGGCAAATACCTTTCCTTTATGGCTCCCTTGATTTGTTCCTCGATGATGGTGCTTTCTTGGACACCCTTTTTCCTACAGTACTTCTTCCACCATAGCTTAGCATTATCGGTTAGTCAGAAATGGGCCAACATAGATTGGTTGGCTTCATTAGTACCAAAAGAGAGAAATAGTCGGTCATGGACTCTAGCCATGCTTCTGCATCTTGAGAAGGAAGAGGGTTGCATTTACTTAAACAAGAATTTCCTTTCAACTTCGTTATCTTGTTGGTGTGAAAAAAGAGAGCACACTTTAACGCTAAATTTGAGGAAAACTAAAGAGGTGCAAAAGATAATATTCGCTTTTTATTATATTTTGTGAACAAGGTTGAGTGTTGATTTACAATACTACTTTCTTGGAGATTGTTTATCCCTAGGATAAACTTGAGAGGTTGTTTGGTAAGATCAAGACATGTATTTTTGTGAAGTCAGTGATTCCAAAAATCTCGGGTGAAATCTACCACAACAATGAAGGGGTGAATTGAGTGATCTGATCGTAGATGTATTGGGATGTGTAACGAGTCTCCCCATTCACAACTATAGCTTGATATGGGAAAAGAGTTCCATAGAATATGAAGTATTTTAGTACTCTAAGCTTCTCTAAAATTTGAAGGATGCATAGCTCGACATCTATAAGTTCGAATCTACTAGCGAATATACATTCACGAGTAGAGGGAAATTGTAGAAACTTCATCCTCGATGTTGGTGATCGATTAAAGTCTAAAAAGTAGCTTGCCCAAGCTCTTCGTTCATCAATTGGTTTGACCGCTAAGTGGTCGAAGGTTAATTTGAGTATTTCTACTATTCGATCAGGACTCATATGAAATCATACCTGTAATTCAATTCTCGAAATTAAATTCTACTCTCAACTTGGCTTTGATACTACTTGTAAGATATATCTCGTACTCTTCCTTCTCTCGAGGTAGGGAGGAATCTCACTCTGGTAAGTAATACTTGAAACTTCCTATGAAAAACAATACACTGGTTCGTTTATCCCTTAATGTCAACAAATCATTTAAAAAAATAATACATTTATAATCATAAACTTGAATTACAACACAATCTGAAAAAACATCCCTCAACATAGCAAGTTACATACAATCTAGACATGAATGGTTATTCCCAAGAGAATATGTCCTTTGGTTTATTTTACAACAATTTTAGAATATATTACTAGTCTTGTCGTAATCTTGCATCCACATTTCACACAACAGTCCATGCGGCAAACATTCTCACATAAGAGAAAAATAACCTTTTCTATTTTCTCTTTATTTAATAAAAAAAATACCCTAGCTAAATGCATTAGCTAATTCCTTTTTTTAAATCAAAAACTTCTAGGGTTTAGTTCCACTTACACAACGAGGTGGAGGCCCAATAATTGCGGTTACGGGGAGGTGAGCTGGTCTTGGTTGGAAAAGAGACCGAGAGAGGGAGGGAGGGATTGAGTGAGAGAATCCGGGAGGGAGGAAATGAGGGAGAGGGAGAGAGCGCATGAGAGGGGGGGAAGGTTGGTGAGGGAGAGGGAGTGTAGGTGATGAGGGAGTGGTTGGCGAGAGACTGAGGGGGCGCGGGTGGTGAGGGATGGTAAGGGAGTGAGTGTGGTGATGAGGGAGTGGTTGGCGAGAGAGTGAGGGGACAGGGTGGGTGGTGAGGGCTGGTAAGGGAGTGAAAGTGTGGGTGGTGAGGAGAGGTTGAGTGAGGGTGGCTGGAGAGGTGACAAGAGAGTAGGGGTTGATGAGGGGGTGAGTGAGGGTGGTTGGAGAGGTAGTGAGGGAGTGAGAGAGGGTGAGGGGGAGTCGTGAGGGAGAGTGGAACGTGGGGAGCTGCTGCGAGGGGAGATAGAGAAGGCGGGTGAGGGAGAGGGAGGGAGAGAGCGAACTGGCGAAGGGTGGTTTTATAGGAGTAGGAGGGGGACTGGAGCGTGTGTGAGTGAGAGATAGAGAGAAGAGGTCAAGACGTGGCTGGCCGGTGGAAGAAGACAAGGAGGAAAAGGGTCTAGGCAGCAACATGGGCTGGCGATCGGTAGGAGAAGATGATGAGGAAAGGGTCTACGCAGCAGCATGGGCTGGCTGGTGGGAGGAGAGACAAATGGGGGAGGAGGTGACGTGGCTGGCTGGTGGGACAATAAGACAAGTGAGAGAGGGAAGGCTTGCACAGCATGGGTGGTGCGGAGAAATGGTGTGGGAGAATATTGGGGGGGGGGGGGGGGGTGTTTTTGCAAAAGAAGAAGAAGAAGAAATAAATAAAAAATAACGGGATTTTACACAGATTCAAAGCCTGATCATGAGATTGAGACTCGAAATTCTACACAATAAACTTGATGTTAGTATCTAACCCCTCAAGAAACTGCGTCAATTTTTCTTCCTCGGATTTTTCCAATTGCTGGGCCATGGTGATGACTTTGTTGGAGTATGTCGCACGGGTAACCCATTTTGGAGAGATGGTAAAACTCGTCCTCAGGGTTGGTCATGTACTGGGATGGGAGGAATCTGGTTTTGAGGTCAGACACAGAGAATTCCCATACATGATTTGGTGCCCTTGTGGTTGGATCTACATGAAGACGCGACCAATGCTGCCACTAGGTGATACCTTCCTAGTGAGATGTGGTGTTGCCACGTGGACTTTGTCTTGTGGATCTGCAATCTCAGCCTATGGAAAATGTGCCACAAATTGATGAATATATTGAGTAATTGCAGAATGATCACGCTTACCATCATGCTTATTGAAGTTTGGTTGACCACAAGACGGTGGTGGATGGGGTGGTGGAAGAACTGGGGCCAGGTGCTAGTTTGGGAAGTGTTGCTATCAGACTAGCCTGTAATGTTGCCAATGTCTGCTGATGATGTTGGAGTTGTATGGCTTCCCGATGTAGCCTTTGTTGATGCTCCAGAGCCGCGAGTTTTGCACGGCGTTGGTCTTCTTCAACCTTGGGTTTGGCTTCCTTGGCCTTCTGTTCCTCAGCAAGTGTTGTTGCTCCATTAGGAGAAGAACACATTCAAATTCTGTGGGACCCTGCTCTTAGGCTTTTCTACTTCTTTTAAATGTTGAAGTTGTAACTTTAGCAATCTGTTTTGCACCATCAACCGTTGAAGGAAATCTTTAGTGCTTGGTGTAAGCATTTCTTTTGTGGTGGTGTCTTCTTGGACACTTTCTTCTGCGGTGGTGAAGCTTCTTTCTTCTTCTCTTGACGTGGTGGACAGCTATGTGGTTTTTCCTGACCTCAATTTTACCATCCACGGAATGCTCTCACTTTAGGTGGCCAAGTTGGGTCACAACCAGAAGCTCTAATACCAATGAAGCATGTAACTGATATGATCGTGCAACTCGTTGCAAGGCCGCCTTCATACCTTTTCTTTTAATGAGCCTAAGCAATCCATTTTAATCTTTATACACAAGAGATAGAGCTGTAGAGATAGAGAGTCGACGGGCCCCCTCCCGCAAGCAGGAGTATATGCTTTATTACTTTGGATAACTTCTTTTACAATGCAGAAAACTTACTCATGAGGATTGGCTGTGGAATGCCAAACGCAAGGACGAGGTAGACCAAACGTTTGCTGAAGTGACCCAAAGCAGCTATAAAACGCGTTTTTTATATATTGGACGCGACAGGACGTTTTTTATAATAAAAAACGTCCAATTGATAAAAAACGTGAATTTTTTTTTTCAAAAAAAAAAACGCAAAAAACGTTTTTTTAAAATAAAAAACGTTTTTATAATAAAAAACGTTTTTTAAATAAAAAACGCGAGTTTTTTATCATTAATAAAAAACTTGCTGAATGTTTTTTTTTCTAATACATACATTAATAAAAACCTTTTTTAATGCTTTTCATGTATGTAAGGTCATGCTGAAGATTAGCCATGGCACGGGCGTGCGTGTGACATTCCCTTTTGTTAAACTTGATGACGGGGTGGAGACTCTGTCATCCTTCCTCCCTGGACTTTTATTGACCTTGAACTGCTATTGCTTACTGACTTTGACTTTAACTGATTGATATTTTTGGTTTGAACACCTTCAGTCCTGATCTCCACTTCCAAGTCTTTATGAAGAACTGAGCATCTGTTCATTGTTGTCCCCATGCTTGCTTTCCCTTAACCTTGACACAGCGGTGGGTCACCTACCGGAATTGATCATGCCTGTTGCTAGGCCTTTGAAAATGATCTGAGGGCTTAATGAGGTATTGGGTATGCGTACCTACCCTCAGGGGATGCTTCCTCTGGCTTCACCTATTTGCAGACCACTCCTGTTGCTACCCCGCCGCATCCAATCTGTTGGAACTATGCAGCTTCCTTGGGATATAGCTTAGTGGGCTGAGTTTGAATGCTCTGATACCAATGTTGCATGCGCGGAAGCCTTGTTGTATTGATCCACAGCCCTAAGCATGATTAAGAACATTGATGCTGATTAACACATGATTAAGATACAGAGGAGAGAGAAGAAGAGAGAGATTACGTGTTAGGTTTTCTTGTATTACTATTGTACACATGGAATGAATGAATGATGAGCTAATGACCTCCCCTATGCTGATTTATGAATTATGCTTATATATGTGTGTTAGGCTACAGTCGGGGGCCATCTGTCCACTTGTCACCTTGTTTGTCTTGGACAAATAAACAAGAATTCTTTGCTTTAGTGTTGCGCTTAGCTCTACATGATGCCCAACACCTACTGGCCCTGTAGAGACCTTAGCCAACTACTGTATGGAGCCTTGCTGCCAGCCGACAGGCCCCATACCTTCCTAATGGTGCTGCTGATGATGTAGATGTTGTAGACCATGTTGACGGGTCTAATGCTGATGATGCTGATGATGCTGATGATGAAGTTGATGGTCCTGATGCTTAGCTATTGATGATGTTAATGCTGATGCTGTCCTAACTACTGCACTAACTAGGGATTAAGCCAGTTCATGTTGAAGATTAGCCATGGCACGAGCGTGCATGTGATAGTGGCATTGGATGACTGTGGGTTTCTTTTGTGGAAACCCAATCTCACCAAGTAACCTCCGTAGCCACACCACCTCGCAAGCAGCACCACAAGTAGTTGGCTGCCTCTTGCTGCACCAAGAAATAGCTCCTGAGCCAAGGGTGAAGTCGTATCCTGAAGTAGATCTCCTTTCCAATCAGAGTCGCTCCGACCTCAGAGACTGACTTGGTCCTTCGTTCCCCCTCGAGTTGGTAGTGTTATAAAAGAGTCCAAGATCCTTTGTACCCTGCAGATACTGCAAGAGCCGCAATCTTGCGTCCCAATGAGCCTTCAAAGGTGTCTGCATAGATGAGCTCAATAGCCCCACTGGAAAACTCAAGTCCAATTTGGTGTTCAGCAACCAAATCAATTAACCAACAAGCTTCCAATACAAGGACGCATCAACCTGCTCACAAGGATCATGTACTGTAAGTTTGGTATTTGGGTCCATCGGAGATGAAATAGGCTTGCAGTTCTGCATCCCAAAGGCCTCCAACAACTCTTGAACTTACTGTTGCTGAGAAACAAATAACCTCCTATGGGTCTGCCAAATCCCCAATCCCAAAAAGAAATGGAGTAAGCCTAAATCCGTCATTTCAAACTCCTCTGACAAGGCAACCTTCGTCATAGCTATGTGCTCCACATGACCGCCAGTGAGAATAAGATCATCCACATAGAGGATAATCAAGGTGACCATACCACGTTCCCGAAAGAGATACAAGTTCGGATCCGCAGCTGATCTCTGGAAACCCTTTCTAAGAAAGAAAGAATTAATCTTCTGGTTCCAAGCCCTGGGAGCTTGTTTAAGACCATACAAGGCCTTTCATAACCTGTAAACCATACCTTTTGATCCTGGAACCTCAAAGCCTGGAGGTTGCTCAACATACACCTCCTCTTGCAAGTCAGGAATGCAAATTTCACATCCATCTGATTCACTGGCCACTGCTGAGAAGAGGCAAGGGAAAGAATTGTCCGAATCGTGGTTATCTTAGCTGTCAGTGCAAAAGTGTCCTCATAGTCGATGCCAAGCCGCTGAGCATAGCCCGTAGCCGCAAGTCTAGCCTTGTGCTTGTCCACCGATCCATCGGACGTATACTTGGTCTTGTAGACCCACCTGACACCAATGACTGACCGTTTTGATGGCCTTGGAACCAACTCCCAAGTTTTATTCTTCTCTATGGCTTTAAGTTCCACTTTCATGGCTTTCCTCCAAGTCTCCTGGGAAAGAGCGTCCTTAACTGAAGTAGGCTCTTTGTCGCGAATGATACGAGACATCAATGCATAGTTCACCTCTAAAAGCTTTTCTGATTGACTTTTATCACAAACTTTGTGCGATCTTTGAGGTCCATCCACTGTGGTCCACTCGGAGAGATACTCAGTAACACTTGACTCCCGAATGGTATCCAACAACCACTTTGGTACTTGAAGAACAGAATGCGGAGCTTCCTGCCGTTGCTGTTGTTGGTGCTGTGGCATATCTCCAACCTCGGGCTCAACCTCTACAATTGACGGGGGCTGGCTAGCTCGAACAATAGCCTGGGAATCATCCTCATACTCATCTGGTTCTCCAAGAAGTGGTGGCTCCTCAACAGTGGAAGCTGGAACATGCACATCAAAGACAACATCTTTGTTGACAACAACCTCATTTCGTTCTAGGTCATATAACTTGTAGCCTTTGGAAAGAGAGTTATATGCCACAAAAACAAGCTTATGGGACTTTGAGTCAAGCTTCCCCCTCTGCATCTTTCGTATGTGAACATAGGCATCACTCCCAAAAACACGAAAATGGGAGACATCTGGTTTCTTGCCAAAATAATCCTCAAATGGAGTCATCTTAGGTACTGAATTAGTCGAAGATCGGTTGAGGGTATGGATAGCCATAGCCACAGCCTCTTCCCAAAGTGGATGAGGAAGATGACAATGCTCCAACATCGTCCTCGCCATCTCCACCACAGTCTTGTTCTTTCGCTCAACCACTCCATTCTCTGAAGCGACCTTGTATTGGCCAGCTCCCGCTTCATGCCATGCTCCGCACAAAACCGCACAAAAGCATTAGAAGAAAATTTCTCTCCTTTGTTAGCCCGAATAGTCTTCACCTGCAATCAAGACTCCTTTGTTAGCCCGAATAGTCTTCACCGGCAATCAAGACTCCTTTTCCACCATAACATACCAATCCTTGAACCGAGCAAAGGCTTGATCCTTCTCTGAGAGAAAATAAACCCATGTGAACCTGCTGCAATCATCCACAAGCAGCATGAAATACAAGGAACCTCCCAAAGATGGGGTCTGCATAGGTCCACACAAGTCAGTGTGTACCAACTTCAATGGTTTCGAAGCCTGCCTAGTAGCTTGCTTCGGAAAAGACTCCCCATGCTACTTCCCACAACGCATCAACATTCAAGTGGCCAAAATGGAAATGCCACAAATCATCAAGCTGAGTACCCGTAAGAGAAGAGAGTGCTGAGAGTCTGTAAATCCCATTCTTCACTCCGCCTTTCCAAACAACCTGGCCCGTTGCTTTGTCCTGGATAGCAACAAAATGCTCATCAAACTCCATCCGCATGTCAGTCTTGCAAACCTCATGCACTGACAAAAGATGAAAGCCAAGAGATGGAACATAAAGAACCTGGGAGGAATGCTTCCCTCCTTGCCATCGGGAACGATCTCCAACCTACCCTCATTGTGAACCGGGATAGTGGATTTGTCACCAATAAAGATGTGACGTGTTTGCCTTCGAAGATCTTGTAATGGAGTCACGTGCCTAGAAGCACCACCGTCTAGAATCCACTCCCGAGTATCCCCAACGGGGAGACCAACCGCCTCCCTTGTCAGCTGCACAGTGTGTATCTACCGTGTGCTATACGCATGCAAGACTAGTTTCGAGGCTTGGGGAAGCTTGGAACTAGGCAGGTTGATTGACGAGCTGAGTTAGGGAAATACTAACGGGCGGGCACCCAAGTATGGACGGGCGGGCGGCCAAGTGTGGACGCCCGATGACCGGCCAAGAGCCTATAAAAGGGTGGCCAAGGTTAGTTATTGTAATATAGAGAGTCTCGCGAGTTTGTGAGAGCTCTATGGTCTTGGAGCTTGGATCTAGTGCAGACGTGCACCTGCTTTATGCAGCCGAGGCCGACAGCAATCTCGAGGCCCGCGAGGGCAGCTTCGTGGCGGTATGGGACGTCGCGAGGAGGAGATTGGTCGGTACGTCATCCTAGTTAGCTCAGCTCGTGGCTCGGTGGGGACAGCCGAGACTGTGGGCTTGCCCACGGCTGTCATGGTTGGGAGGTGAGTCAGGCCTGCACCCCCTTGCTTGTTTGTTTGTTCGTTTGTTTGCAGGATTCGAGTTTCGAACCAAGATCGATCACGAGGGAATCCGTGGGGTTTTGACAGTGGTATTAGAGCATACCTCGTGAACGAGCAAGTCGGTAGGTGGAGAAGATGAGGTCGAAGAACGGTATGTGTTAAAAAACTTGCTGTGTTTTTTGTGCATACTACAGTTTTCAGATTTAGTATGTGTTTTTTCTTCATCAAAGACACCCATGTTGAGGGGAGATGGTAGTATAAGTAGGGTCGTTGATTTGCATGAAGAAGAGGCCTGAATCGTTTGTGCAGTCGCATGAACGTAGAGAGAAAACAAAACGAAAAGCATGATGCTTTTTGGTTGAACGCGTAAGAGAGAGATCGTGAGAGAACGTCGGTTGCATTGCTGGCTGGTTATTGAGGTAGGCGCAGGCGTGGGCTAAGGTATGCGCAGGCATGGACTACCAGCAGCTACAGGCGGCCAGCAGGCTGGCGGGCGCCTAGGCCTACGTAGCCAGGCCTACGCAGCCTAGTGTAGGCGGCCCAGGCCAGGCTAGGCCAGGCCAGGCCAGCGCCCAGTCCACGCAAGGCAGGGGCTCACGTGGCCTTATGGCCACGCTTACACGAGCTGTCACAGGCGTAGGCTGGCGAGAAGGCGCCGGTTTTCAGCATCCGACGGCAAGCGAGGAGGCGACGGCAAGAAAGCAGCCGGCAGTATTGACGTCAGCAGACACGGCGGGCTAATCCAGGAGGGATGAGAAAAAAAAAAGAAAAAACAAGAAAAGCACTCGTTTTTGGGCTTTCGTTTTTTTTATTTTTTAAAGGTTAAACCCCCCCCTCCAAGGTTAAATGTGTTTTATTTTTTTTAAAGAAACTTGAATATATATATATATATATATATATATATATATATATATATATATATATATATATATATATATATATATATATATATATATATATATATATATATACACATACATTTATTCAAGGAAAAAAAAACACAAAAGCAAAGAAAAAGCCAAGCATAGCTTTTAGGGGCTTTTAGTTCTTTTGGAAAACCTTTATAAACCCCCTCAAGTGGGCTTCTTGCCACACACCTCTCAAATTTTCAAGCTCTCAAGCTCTCAAGTTCGCTCGCACTTTCATTGTGCAAAGATTGAATTTTCTCTCCACGTACCCTCTTCACGATGTCGACCCAAGAATCAGAGTTGGAGCCCCTCGTGGAACGCGAAGGCTTGCCGGCTACGGAAGGTACCAATGACGATCTTTTTGACGATTTTGTGTCAAAATCAGATTTCCAAGAGTTCAAAGTGGCTCTCGAAGCTTCTTCGACGGAACGTCAGGCACAAATCGCAGCCTAGATGCAAGCTTTGCAAAACTCCATCGCTCTATTGACCACTATCCTCTCTACTTTCTCGGGTATGGATACCTTGGCTTCAGCTTTAGGCCCCAACATTACTCCGGAACCGTTCGGGGGCGAGCAAAAGCAACGCACCAAGGAGATCGTGGACACGTGGCTACACAAGTGGCAAGTTCACTTTCAGTTTCATCCATATGATGATGGAAAGAAGATCCAATTAGCAGCAGGTTTCCTGTCCGGCAAAGCTTTGCTTTGGTGGAAGGAACTCAACCCTAAGCCAACGACTTGGGCACAATTTGAAGATATCTTCAAGAAAGAATTCCTCAAGAAAGAGGATGACTACGATGTTGTTGCCCGGTTTTCAGCTTTGACCATGACCTTGCAGCACCTCACTTATGAGGTCTACCTCCAGAAGTTTCGTGACTTGCATATGAAAGCTACAAAGATGGATCCCACTACTCTTTTGGGGTTTTTTTGTAGCTGGTTTACCAGACTCGTACCGATTACAGGTTAAAAATAACAAATGTAAAACTTTGGACGAGGCCATTCATTCAGCTCGTATCTATGATAATACGATGGTCTCTTCCAAGTCCAAACCCGTTACCGAGCAGGGAAACAAGCATAAAAGAAAGTTCTCCGCACCTATGGCTAACACGACTGAAGGAAAGTCTTCGGACCAACCTTCGAAGAATTCCAGTTCAACACTAGCGAAGAAGAAACGACTCCTTAGGGCTTTGAAGCTCAAGAAGGAAGGATGTTGTTTTATCTGCGAAGAAAAAGGACACATGCGTAATGAGTGCCCGAAGCAAAAGGGTACCAAGTCAAACGCAGGACCCAAGCCAAAGGCAGCTAACCAGTTGTCTTTGACAGGTAAGTCAATTACTGTACTTTCTCACCCTAGTACTTGTTCTGATTGTCTGTTCAATTCTAAGGTATTTGGCATGCATGATCTTCTCCGAGTTTATGGAGAAGTGAGTGGCCATAGAATTCACATTCTTTTAGACCCTGGTAGTTCGCATAACTTTGTTAACTACAAACTTGTGCAGAAATTGAGTCTTGATACGACACTCAGCGACCATACCTATGAGGTACGCCTACCTGCGGGAAGGCAAGTTTGGGATCGCAAGGTGGAGATGCTTCCAATCCAGATTCAGGACTACAAAGATACTCTGGAATGCTATGTTATGCATCTGGAAAATGTAGACTTGTTATTAGGGATTGAGTGGTTTAAGACTCTTCAAGTCCAGATAGATTGGTCTAGTCATATTTTTTCTTTTCAGTATAGGGACACGAAGTATAGTATTTTAGGTGATTGTATTCATCCCTCTCAGGGACCTCTTGTAAATACAATTGATTTTGGAAATATAATGGATTCTTCTTTGTATAGTACTTTCCATTGTGTATTGATTCCACTTTCTTCTTTTCTCATCCCTTCTTTGGATGTAAATGAATTAAGTGTGTTTGAAAGCAAATAATTACAGAAGATACTTCATTCATTTCAAGATGTATTTCCTAAGGAATTGCCATCGGGTTTACCACCTGAACGGGCAGTAGATCATCGTATTGACTTGATCCCTGGTGCTCATCCTGTCAGTATTCCACCTTATAGGATGAGCCAAGCTGAGGAAGATGAGTTGGCTAAGCAACTCGAAGATTATTTGAGGATGGGCAAGATCCGTCCGAGTAAATCACCTTGGGGTGAACCTGTGTTGCCTAGAAGAAAGAAGGACAATACTTGGAGAATGTGTATAGATTACAAGAGATTGAACAAGCTGACCATTAAGAACCGTTATCCTCTCCCTAGATCAGATGACCTGATTGACCGGTTAGCAGGAGCGAAATATTTCACGAAGATAGATTTACGTACTGGCTACCACCAGATACGTATTCATGAAAGGCATGTCGAAAGAACTGCCTTTCGGACTAGGTATGGCCATTACGAGTTTCTCGTATTACCTTTTGGGTTAACCAATGCTCCAGTCACTTTCCAGCAAATGATGAACGATCTTTTTCGTGAACATTTGGGGAAATTTGTGGTGGTGTTCCTGGATGATATTTTGATTTATAGTCGTACTCTTGAGGATCATGTGAGACACCTCACGATTGTCTTAGCTATTTTAAGACAGAATCGACTATATGCTAAGTTAAGTAAATGTGAGTTCTTTATGACTGACATCATTTACTTGGGACACAAGATCACTAGAGATGGATTGAGCATTGACTATGACCGAGTTCAGAAGGTTTTGGACTGGCCTATACCACGAACAGTGAAACAACTTCGTTCTTTTCTCGGTTTTGTAGTTTTTCTTCGGAAATCTGTACGGGAGTACTCTCAGCTCACACTACCGATGACTGACTTATTGAAAGGTCGTGGACGTAAGTCCAATTAGCCTATCACTTGGAATAACGATTTGGATATGGCCTTCAGACTTTTGAAAGATAAAGTCAAGGAAGCACCTATCTTAGCATTGCCTGATTCTAGTCGGCCTTATGTTCTTGAAACTGATGCCAGTGACTATGCTATCGGGGCTGCTTTATTTCAAGATGGTAGACCGGTTGCTTTTGAAAGTAAAAAGCTAGACGACACTCAATCTCGTTGGCCAACCCTTGAGAAGGAGCTTTATGCTGTGATTCATGCTCTCAAGGTTTGGAGACATTATTTATATGGCTCCAAGTTTGTGGTATTGACTGATCATCAGTCAATCAAGTATGTGTGTGATGCGGATGATTTGAGAGGAAGGAAAGCTCGTTGGGCAGAGTTAATGGAAGATTTTGATTTTGAGATGCGTTATCGAAAAGGGTCCATGAATAGTATTGCAGATGCGCTTAGTCGAATTACAGAGGTGAATACTTTGTCGTTCACCGAGATTTCTACTGACTTATTTCCCTCATTGAGAGGGCTTTGCAGGACTGATAGTTATTTTGGTCCATTTTGGCAGAAGATCCAAGACGGGAGCTCATTGATTGACCAAGACTCGGTGACTGAGCAGTCTACTATTCAGGCTGCAGGAGGCCAGTGGATGATTCGGAATGGTTTGCTATTCCGTAATGACAAAACTTGTGTACCACAGATCCCGGACATTAGGTCCAAGATTCTTAAGGAGTGTCATGACGCCCCTTCTGCTGGACACCTTGGGGTACACAGGACACTATCATTAGTGAAACACACTTTTTTATTGGCCGAAGATGAAAGGGTATGTAGAAGATTATGTTCTCAAGTGTCAAATTTGTCAGGCAAATAAAGCTGAACGCTTTAGACAGGCTGGGTTGTTGCATCCTTTGCAAATCCCAGGTAATAAATGGGAAAGTATTTCCATGGATTTTATTACCGGATTGCCAAGAACACATCAAGGCCACGATTCTATTTGGGTTGTGGTAGATCGCTCAAAAATGGCTAGATTTTTTACCGACCCGGAAGTCTATTACAGCTACGCAATTAGCTCGGCAGTTTATCGAGCAATTGTTTAGACTGTACGGGTTACCGCAGGACATAGTTTGTGATAGGGACTCTAAGTTTACGAGTGATTTTTGGAAACTTGTTTTTGAGAAGTTGGAAAGAACTTTGAATTTGAGTTCCTCAGATCATCCTCAATCTGATGGCTAGACTGAAAGAGTGAATCAGATTTTGGAGGATATGCTTCGAGCATATGTATCCAAAAGACAGAGTTCATGGGAGGATTATCTTCCTATGTTAGAATTTGCATATAACAGTACTAAGCATACGAGTACAGGTTTTAGTTCTTTCATGCTTATGTATGGTTTTCAACCAAGATCACCTGTTACAGTAGGATTCTCAGGACTTCAACATGATGCAGCACGTAATTTTTTGCAAGATATGTAAGAAATGTTACAAGTTGCAAAGGAATCTATTAGAAGTGCTCAAGACTGAGACAAGTTTTATTCTAATAGACATCGTTCACCCAGAGAGTTCTCTGAAGGAACGATGGTGTATTTGCGAGTTCCGAAAGATTCCGAGACTTTACGGACAGGTAGATCTCCGAAATTATCCCCTAGATACTGTGTACCATTTCGTGTCACACGACGGATTGGTTCAGTTGCATATGAATTGGATTTGCCTTCTCATGTGAAAGTTCATCCTGTATTTCATGTCAGTAGACTTAAGGAAGTACTGGGTGGAGCAGATCAGTTAAAAACTCCTCAAGAAATTATAGATGTCAAGAACATGACATTTGTTCCGCACGAACCTGAAAAGATTTTTGGATTTCGTGAAAGAAGATTGCATAATACGCTTATCACGGAATACAAGATCAAGTGGAAGGATCGTGTTGAGGAGGACGCTACATGGGAGACATTGACTACTCTTCAGAGAGATTACCCTGGCTTTTTAGTGAGCTCAGGAGTGAGCTCTTAGAGGAAGGGGAGTATGTCATGTGCACAGTGTGTATCTACCGTGTGCTATACGCATGCAAGACTAGTTTCGAGGCTTGGGGAAGCTTGGAACTAGGCAGGCTGATTGACGAGCTGAGTTAGGGAAATACTAACGGGCGGGCACCCAAGTATGGACGGGCGGGCGGCCAAGTGTGGACGCCCGATGACCGGCCAAGAGCCTATAAAAGGGTGGCCAAGGTTAGTTATTGTAATATAGAGAGTCTCGCGAGTTTGTGAGAGCTCTATGGTCTTGGAGCTTGGATCTAGTGCAGACGTGCACCTGCTTTATGCAGCCGAGGCCGACAGCAATCTCGAGGCCCGCGAGGGCAGCTTCGTGGCGGTATGGGACGTCGCGAGGAGGAGATTGGTCGGTACGTCATCCTAGTTAGCTCAGCTCGTGGCTCGGTGGGGACAGCCAAGACTGTGGGCTTGCCCACGGCTGTCATGGTTGGGAGGTGAGTCAGGCCTGCACCCCCTTGCTTGCTTGTTTGTTCGTTTGTTTGCAGGATTCGAGTTTCGAACCAAGATCGATCACGAGGGAATCTGTGGGGTTTTGACATCCCTGCTCAAAGAAGATGCAGCTTCAGCGTCCATAATCTCCAAGTGCACAAAAGCTGGAATCTTTGCGGTTGCAGCTGAGGAATCAACACCTTTCTCGGTGCTCCGCTGAGGACATTTCCTCCAATAATGACCTTTCTAGCCACAATGGTTATAGGTCCGCTCGGCCTTCAAAGCATCACGCCCTGAGTCAGGCTTCTTCTCAGAAGACTTCGACGGTGAAGACTTCCCTTTGCCCTTGTTGCTGCTGTTGTGGCCTTTCGACCGCTGGCTAGTCAAAGCCTGAGAACCTCTGTCTTGTGGAGGGTTCAAAAACCGCTTTTCCTGGTCCAAAACCATCGGCACAAGCTCCTTCCATGTAATGGTGCTGAGCCTCCTAGTGGTGATCAAAGAAGAATAGAAAGCTGAGTACTGAGGGGATAGATGAGACAGCAAAGTGATGGCCATATCCTCTGATGATATCTCCTTCCTAGCCTGAAGAACCTCCTGCTGAAGAGCCTGGAGTTTGTTGATGTGCTCTCGCATCGTCGAAGACTTTGCATGATTCATCACTCGCATCTGCACTTCCAAGGAAATTCTCTTCATGGGCGATACCCTATTGTACAAAGAAGCCAAGTGCTGCCAAATCCCTCGAGCCAGCATTATGTGTTTGATGTGGTTGATCACTTGGGGTGTGCAATTAAGGAAGATGAAAGAACACACACGGGCATTGACACGATCCCACAACTGTGCCTGAGCCTCCCGCTGTTTCCTAGTGGATAGTGAAAGCTCCTCCTCCAACTCTGGCCTTGGAACTCCAACCACAATGAAATCAGCCAAATCATAAGACTCCAAGACAGACTCCATCACTACCTTCTAGATGCCATCCAACTGTTGGTCCACCGGGAATGTCAGGAGGGTGGGGATCTTCACATGTTTCTCTGCCATCTCGGGGGTTTAGTTGGTCTTGTCAAGGGAGGGTGGGTGGGAAAAAAAATATGAAGAGGAGGCTGCAAATAAATGCAAGGTGGCTGTCCAACAGTGATGCTGCCTTCTACCTTCTTCTCCACGTCCCGAACAGCCCAACAATACACCAATCAGCACCAAATGCAGCAGTCCCGAATGCTCTCACCGTCTTTGAATCTTCAAGCCACCTGGGGCTCTGATACCTTGTCAAAATGGGCAGTGGAAATGAGACAAAGTACTGAGAGCAGAAAGTACAGAAATGCAAGAGAGGAGAAGGCTGTATAAACTCTGCTATATACACCTGAATCCGGTACAAACTGAGAGAAGGGGGGGGGGAAGAGTGTTATATATACCTATTACCACCTGGGCTGCTGGTCGGCCACTGAAGCATACGACTGGATAAATACCAGTCGGCCAGCAAAACATGAGTCAGCCAGTACATGATGAGTCAGCCAGAAAAGAGAAGCAAGTCGGCCATCAGAAAACAAGTCGGCCAGCTCATACACGGGCGGGCACACCCACAACAATGGCCCTCACTCCCTACTGAGTAATATAGTACATACAGGAGATGACTGCTAACAATCCTTTGGGGATTTTTGTTAATACAGGACATGTAAGACTTCATATAACTCTTTTTGTAATTCATTGTTGTGTTTTACAAGATGACTTTTAGGAAAGTTTCTTGTTCTAGAAACTTTTGGAAAGTAAATGGGCATTTCATGCCACATGGGCTGTACATAATCTTTTGTCATTTTATAATGACTTTTAGACTGAATTGCTTACTTAGCACTTTTACGCTCAAAGATGTCAAGGTGTGTAGGGGGGGAAGGCAAACTTATGTAGTCTTCTCTCTAGCTCTCCCAACGGTTTAGATGGAAGCCTTGGACTGATTTGCATTAATTTCTACTAATCGAATGTCTTTTGAGGGTTGGTGTTCTTTTGCTTGGCTAACTGCTCCAAATGAATTATATAAGGTTGTATAAGATGGGGAGAGAGGTCCTATTTATAGACCATAAAATGGTAGGCCTACTTGTGTTGAGTCGCATTAGTTGTGTAAGTTTGAATGCGTTGGGTTAGTTGTGTTAATTTGTGTTAAATATGTTATTTGCATTCACGCATGTTATTCTGGCGGGTAGCCATTTTGAGTGCCACACCTCAGAATCATTGCCTCTTTTGTCCCCATTTAATTTGAGCTCACAGCATGGGCGTATTTCTTGCTAAACACTAGCCCTAACTTATAACCTAACATGCCACGTGCAAAGTGTTAAGAGCTTATCCATGTGCCAGCTTTTAACAGATTGTAACGATTTTTTGCCTGTTGAGAGATGTGGCTTTGTGCACACATGTTGCATATATCTGTACTTACACTAAGTTTTGTCACATCCAGCCTTTCTCTAGTGAACTCTGCCACGATCCTATTTACACTGCCTGTTCTCAAAGTTACCTACACAATAAGTTTTGCCACATCCAGTCTTTTTCCAGAGATCTATGCATGGACCCTATTTCAACTTCCTGTTCTCAAGTCACTCACACACATTGTTTGTAATAACTAAGAAATCTATATGAGAAGCATCCAGCCTTTCTCCAGAGATCTCTGCCACGACCCTATTTACATGGCCTGTCCTCAAAGTCACTCACGTTCATAAGTTTTTTGGCATATTCAGCCTTTCTCCAGATATCACTGCCACGACCCCATTGTTTGTCATAATCAAGGAATCTATGTGTGAAGTTTATATGAATGTATTGAGTGGCAATCACTACCATTTTAAAACTTTATGCAGACTATGTAGTATGTGTATATAGGCATGTGAGAGTCATTTGGTTGAGCCAAGCTACTCTATTCTCTGTCTTTGTTAACGTTCTGGTCTTACAGGAACATTTCCACCTGCTCACGGATGCTTTGACCAAGAGAGAAGGATGAACAACACCTCATTGTCACTTGGTGTAATTATAGGCATCTCCATTGGTGTCACAATTGGAGTGGTACTAGCAGGCTGTCTCCTCCTATGCTTCAAAGTTCGCAGAAAACAAAGGTTGATCCAAGGTGCTAGTGAACGGCGTGGTATGCAACTTCCCATTCGAGTAAATGGTTTTGATGCAAGCTCAGTCTTATCAGATACAACAACAGATCATGACTCACCCCCTCATGGAAAAGAGAATAGACTCTTTTCATCATGGTTTGGAGGGGGTGAGAAGAATTCTGTCCTTTCTCATTCGGGGCTGCCCAATTACCCTTACAGGTGAGTATCATTTTATGTGTTTCAGCGAAATGATTTACTTTGTATAGCTATCTTGTTAAGTGCACCCTAGAATCACAAAAAAACTAAATTTTATGTCAATGTGTCTAGACTGTCACATTTTCTTAGTTTTTGAATCTTAGGCCACGTCGCACGACTTCTTGATATGTTTGTGTGCATGAGAGATGTGTGCTATCTGGCAGTGTGTAAGTGCAGTGTAGCCATACTTAGAGAGGAGAAGACTTGAAATTAAGGAAATGTGCTGGGCTGGCTCCTTTTTGTAGAGTGCAGGTTGTTTCTAGCCAGACTGAAGGTCAGGTCAGGTGGCCTCACATGCCAAGTTCTTGGCTAGCGTTCTTGTGAATCTCAAGTTGACACTGCCTCCTGCCCCTTTGCGGCTGGTATCCTTTTTTAAAAGATCCTTCTATTAGTTAAAAGAATAGCAGCCTGAGGGCTAGATGTACATGCCAAGAATCCTCAAGGAGGCAAAATACAAATTGGGGACGGTTGTTTCCCTCCATGGCTGGCTGCTCTTGGAGAGAAACTACATTGGGGAGAGAGAGAGAGTCAGGCATCTTGTGGTCTGATGATGGAGAAAGGGACCTGTGCGCCATGTACGCAAGAAGGCATCTTGTGATCCAACCTGCCCTTCAGCTTCCCCCTTACCGAGGAGGGCATGAATGATGTTTTCCCATCTCGGGCTAGTGCCCGGAGACTAGGGCTGTGTGTCATGACCCTGTGAAAATGGAACAGCACAAGTGTGGGCATGGTGGTTGCTGAGCAAAATAAATATTAAATGATTCATATGCCCGGACAAAGGAAATGATGTGTGGACATCCTCAGGTGTGAAGGGGGACCAAGAACATTAACATTTTTAATGTTTCTAACCTTGGGGTGGCCCCTAGGCCTTAGTGGCTCCTAGGAAACTTTAATAAACATTAAAGTTGGGCCCTAGGATATTTTTGGAGAGAGAGAACTCCACTTTTGGAGTTACACGTTTCTCTCTCTCTCTCTCTCTCTCTCTCTCTCTCTCTCTCTCTCTCTCTCGCGCGCGCTTTTGGGGAGTCGTGCAAACTACGTGCAGGTTTCATGCGTGGATGCGAAGAGAAGAAGGTCGACTGCATACGGTTGCTGCTGGGGTTTTTGGCTGCGCACAGAAGAGCCCGTACAGACAGGCCGTACAGTCCACGTGTAGGCTGCCCGTACAGTTGGCTTCTGCTAGTACAGGGTACGGCTGCTGCAGATTCAGGCGGCGCAGGCTGGGACTGAAGGCAGGTATAGTCGACAGCTGTAGGTACAGTCCACGTGGTAGCTGTACGACTGCAGGTACAGGTGTACGGACAGAATAGGTTCAGGCGGCGCTGATTCAGGCTGCGTTGACAAAAACAGACAGCAGGTGGCTGCTGTGCAGGTACTGACCAGTACGGTATAGGCGGCTGCAGAGATTGTACGGACAGGCACAGTGGGGATTTACTGACCTGTACGGATAGGTACAACTAGTTTCAGTTCTGTTCCAGACCTAAACAGTAGAGTGGGCGGTGCATCTCCAGTTGCAGGCAGTGCTGTACCAGAGCTTATTTGGTGCATCAGTCAAGTGGTTGCGGGAAGGCGAGTACAGACTGGTACGATTGGCCTCACGAGTGCAGAACCACGTGCTGATTTGGTAAGCTTTGAACTTGTCCATCTTTCTTTCTTTCCATTGGCTTATGTCTGCAGAGTTGTGTTATCTGACCCCTTGTGAGAGGAGGGGTATGGCAGATTGAAAGGGTGGAAACAGAGATTGGACAGTGGATGTATGTTTGTGCTGAGTTGTGGAACCATGTTCATGGGATATGCCAGATGTGTGCTCAAGGCTGCCCTGCTGAATGGTCTTGGCTGATCAGAGGGAAACACAGAGTTTTGCTTTTGTGGGACACAGATCTGTGTGTGAATCCTTTGTGCTAAGAGGTCTTGTGGGCTGCCAGATCGGACATACAGGTGTATTCTCCTGGCTGGCTTTGTTGTACTGAGCTTTACATCTTTTTGAATTTGAATAGAGAAATACCGAAAGGGGCGCCAAGCTTTGGGGCCAATAGGTGTCGTTCTCATTTCAGTTTTGGGGCACTCTAGCTCCAATTAAATTTGTTTTTATATTTGGACTACAAGTGGAAGGGTGATTGCTAGTCTACCGCACTTTGGTTTCTACCAGAGGCCGGTTTCAAGGTTCCATTTGCCAGGACCCATCATCAACTTTCTTAAGGGGGTGAGCTCGTGGTTGACTCGAAGAAAGTCATTGCTGAAAAATTCAGCAACATGTCTGATACAGAAGACAAATATTTTTATCATGAAGAGGAAGAGCAAGAGACCTCTCTTGAGAGAAATGAATCTAAGGATATTCTTGCAGGAGAACATTCTGCAGATGATGAGCAATATGAGGATGTAACACAGCCAGAAGATATGCCTAGTAAAGAGGAAGATGATGCTCAGTTTAAAAATCGTTTGGCTGGTGTAATGGATGTGTTTATGCAGCTCACACAAAGTGAGAAGTTTGCTGAATTTATGAGATCCCGTTCTGAGCCTGAAAAGAAGAAGAAGAAGGTGCGTTCTAAGAACCTTCCTCAGGGTCATAGTGCTGCCTTCCCACAGGATCCATCTTTTGGACAGTTTTCGAACATGCAACAGGCTTTTGGTGCTAATTCTCAGAGTTCCTTTTTCGGACAGCCATCTGTTCCTCAGCAGACTATGCATCCAGGTTATTTTGGTGGTGGCTCTGTGTTCCAATCCATGACTGGGGGTTATCCTCAGGGAGGCATGGGTATGCCAGGGACTTTTGGAGCAAATTTTCAGCCTGGTATGGAAGGGAATATGTATGGTGGTATGCAGTCCGGAATGCAAGGAAACATGTTTGGGGGCATGCAACCTGGAATGCAAACAAATATGTATGGGGGCATGCAGCCCGGTATGCATAATGAAACATGGCTGGAATGTATGGCATGCCAGGTGTGGGAATTGGAAATGTTGACCCTATGATGGGCATGAATGCTAGGCGTAGCAATCTTGTGAAGCCACTTCCTTACGATAATCTAACGCCTATGGGTAAGGCGAAGGATTATAAGGAAGGGGGAGCTGCTGTGAAATTTGATACATTCAGTGGGGCCAAAGATAAGTTAAAGGCACTTACCTTCTTACAGCAGTTTGATGCTGCTTTTTCTGGTGGTAATTACACGGAGTCCTCTAAGGTGAGAAAAGCTACGACTTTTCTCAAAGGCAATGCATTGCAGTGGTGGTCTACTCTTCTTCTGCAGGGCATAGCACCATCTACTTGGGTACAATTTAAACAGGTGTTCACTTCCGTATGGCTCACATCTACTTTTGAGGTGGATGTAATGACAGCATGGCACAAGTTGGATGCATCAAAATGTGAAAATCTAGAAGATTATAACAAGAAGTTTTGGGAAGCTTTACTCCCAGTTACTTCTTACCGTGCGGTGCCTTTGTCTGAGCAGGTGGAGAAGTATTGTTGTGGGCTGCCCAAGGAAGTGCGTGACTGCATCAAGACTCGAGTAACAAACATGTCACAGATGATAGAGAATGCTATGACAGCTAATGCGTTACTCACTGGAGTCTCATCTGGATTTAAAGGCAGTAAGAACTCGAGCAAGAAATCTGAAAAGTCTGAGCATGCTTCGCGTGATGCAAAAGGGTCTACAGAGACGCGGTATAAGAAGTTGCCAATGCCCAAGAGAACTCCTAAGGAGAGACAGGCTTTGAGGGATGCTCGGAAATGTTTCTACTGTGCAGAAGGGGGATATATGTCTTTTAATTGTCCCAAGCGAAAGTCTCAAAAGGACTCTGACAATAAAGGAGAGCCCAAGTCAAAGAAACCAAAACCTTCTGCAGGGTTAGTTCCTGATCTTGTTGGGGAACAGCCAGGTGGTGAAGAGACTGAGTTGTGCAGGGCATGGGGCAAAGTGAGAGATCAAAATGCCTTGATATTCTTTGACACAGGTGCTAGAGCCAACTTTATTTCACCGGATTTGGTTGGCCGATTGGGGATTCGCGCAGAGGAGATGGGGCCGTTATATGAGGCTAACATGGCTTGTCTAGGGTATGCAGAACCCGTCACTCCTATTATTGGGAAGCTTAGGCTTCATTTGCAGGGTTATGTGGACAGCGAAGAGTTTTTCATCATACCACTTGATGGATGTGATGTTTTGTTGGGAATGCCATGGTGCCACAGAGGACATGCGGTGGTGGATACATACAATAGGAAGATCACTTTGACTCATAGAGGGAAAGAACATGTTTTGGATGTAAAACTTAAAGGGGAATCTGTTCCTATTGTATCAGCTTCGGCAATTTCATCAGTAATGAAAAAGCATCTTTTCGCGTACTTGATTTATGTAAAGGATGCAAAAGATGATGAGTCTAAGTCTAATTTGTCTATGTTAGATAAGGACAGGACTGATTTCTTATGTGGGTTCCAAGATTGTTTTTCCGAGTCATTGCCAAGAGAATTTCCTCCGGAAAGGCCAGAAGATCATGCCATTGATCTAATTCTTGGTAGTACTCCACCAAATAGACGGCCGTACCGTGTTAGTTCAGCCCAACAAGAAGAAATTATGAGTCAGGTACAGGAGCTTTTGAATAAAGGGTTGATATAGCCTAGCTCATCACCCTTTTGCTCACTTGTATTCTCAGTGCAAAAGAAGGATGGTTCTTGGCGCATGTGTATTGACTACAGGGCGATGAATAAGAATACCATCAAGAATCGATTCCCCATTCCGAGGATCAATGACATTTTGGACCGCTTACAGGGCTCCACAGTTCTTAGTCGGATTGACTTATCATCAGATACGTATTAGACCCGAGGATGTGCATAAGTAATATTTGAGTGGATGACTTAGGTGCGGGATTTTGAGCGGTCAGACCTAGTGTTGGTTCTTGCGTTGTGACTTGTCTGGTTGCCCAATCGATATTGCACTTGGTGGCCATCATCCATTTGCGCCCTAAGATTACAGTCCCTTCCATGGTACCAGCAGGCATAACCAAAAAGCTTTGAATTATGGTTCCCTTGTCATAGGCAACCGGAGTGTGCAGAATTCCTGAGACAGGGGTTTTCTTCTTGTTGATTCCTTGAACTTGGATAGAACTCTTGGTTAAAGGTGGTTTTCCCAGTTGACACCACACGCCATATGATAGCAAATTGTGTTGAGCTCCTGTATCCAATAATGCATTATACAGCACCTCCCCGTAAGGACTCTGTAACTCAATTGGGTATCTTAGAGGTGGGTCAGATTCCAGTGCATCCTCCTCTGCTTCCTCGAAAAATACCTGCGTAATTCCCAAGTTGGCTTCTCGTTGTCTCCTAGCACACTGTTGACGTTCTTTGGCTTCGACTCTCGCTTGTATCTTTTTAAGCTCAGATTGTTCTTTAGCTGCCTTCTTTTGATGGATTGCATGTAACTCCTCCTGGCTCAGGGGGTCATAGTATCGTTTGAATTTACTCCCATTAAGGAATCCAATGGTTTCAACTCCGTCGAGAGTCTCCACTCTGATGGTACCTTGCGGGGTAATTTCACATACTCTATATGGTCCCTTGCCAGCATATTTGAGCTTCTTCTTTTCGTTTCGCACTCCATACATTAGGACTTTATCCCCAACCTTGATGTCCTTGTCCTTTAGATGGCGATCAAACCATTTGCCCATGATGAGGACTTTGAAAGGTTGTATGATCAGATATTTGAGGGTCAGCGGCATGAGCACTATACTCTCAGAGATGGGTTTTTGTTGATGCATGGTAGACTGTGTGTTACCAGGCAATTGTCACTATTTGGGCATTCTCTGCGCTTCAGGCCTATGGACGAGTTCTGTAGGATGGACTGGCATCTTATGGTTGGGGACTTATGTCTACACCGAGAGCCAGTAGGCTGGATATATGGGTTGGGATTGTGTATCTGCGCCCAAATCCAGAGTGTGGTACCACGGACTACAAGCTAAATGAATAGGGAGACTGTTCAATGCATCCTTGCATAACATGTTTGCAAGTTAAAAATCCTGTCTTTGCATGAACTATTTGATTGCATGCAAGATTTGTTTGTGTAGTTCACATGTAGGGGACGCCCTCTTGTGAACCGTGCGAGTGAAACTGTATTCTGACCTCGTTTGTGGGCTGTAGACAGGTGGTAAGTACACCACTTTACTTTTTTTATGAGTTAAAGCAATGTATTCTTTGTTTTGCAGGTCCACACTTTAATAAGTGTGTCCGCCCAAGTTATAAGTGAGATTGGGCGTCCACACTTCATTAAAGCTCGGGCGGACAAACTATAAGTAAGAATAGACTAGAATTTCCTTCCGGTCGGCTAGGCGAGTGTCCAGGCACCCTTTCCACTAAATTTGTGTGGAAAAGGGATGGTTATGGACTGGGTGGCAGTATGAGGACCTGCCACCATGCTATTACTCATTTTGAAAATTACCTCTCTCTACACTCTCTCTCTAGAAATAGGCGCCCCCCTTCAAGAGAGCCTATTTTTGTTATTCTCTCTAACTTTTTGCTTGGTGAGAGTGCTGATTTTCATTCCCTCTTGCTCCCAACTCCAATGGAAAGCTTGAAGATTCTTCCTTTCACAGTTAAGCCTCCAGTTGCTCACCTTTTCACTCTATCTCTCTCTTCTAAATGAATATGGAGTCTCCTAACCATTCTACCGCCCCCAAATTCTGCTGAAACCCTAATTTTCAGAAACCCTAATTCTGCAGAAACCCTAATTTCAGAAACCCTAATTTTGGAGGAAACCATACCAAGCTGTGCCCCTTACTCATAGGCATCTAAAGAGCCCAAAATGCCCAATTTTGGACTCATATAACCTGCTTAAAACCCTAAAAATCAGAAACCCTAATTTCAGCCGGAAGTGGAAAACGGTCACATTCAAGCTGTAGTTCGTCCACACGGAGGTGGAGCTCGACATTGATCGTCCAATACTTGGTAAGAGCATTTTGCAAGCAATTTTTAAATTTGAGATTCGAATGCTTTGTCAATATGGTCTCCTATGTCTCGGTCCTGGCACACACATGTGTATGTGTATGGATGCCAGTGGAGCATAGCTGCGTTTGACAAGCTTCAAGGAATCAAGGAACGAAGCTACTCTCAAGTGAAGCTATGGATTCCATCGTCTACGACAAATTTGTTTGCAATGCTGTTTTCATGATCATGGATGCACTTGAACAGTTTGGCATGTGAATGCCCGTGAGGCTTGTAACAGTTTTCCTTGATAATAAATTCTATTACAAGGGGGGTCGGCCCTTTCCGGCCCTAGTGCAGTGTGCAAAAATAAAATTCAGTTTCTTACTCTATTGTGTTGCGCCATTTAAAATTGTTTAATTATGTTAATAGCTTAAGTGTTTGCCAAGATTGTGCTCAACCCCGACCGGGGGACTCTCATTGGTATCAGAGCCTAGGATCTTCCTCCTTTCTGTGTGGAAGACGGTCCTAATCTAGCTTACACTAGCTGTTAGCATTCTTAAGCATTATGGCGAGCCAAACAGGTACTTCACGGGATGTAAATCCAAGGAAGAGCACATATGTGAAGCCAAGAGGAGACAATGTGCATGATGATACTCAAATGCATGAACAATACACTGCTGAAAATGTTTTTCTTGGGTCACAGGATGGTATTGCACATGCCGGACAGCCATCTTATGTTAGAAGGGAAGAAAATGCAACTCATGTATATATGGGACAGCCATCCCGTGGTAAGGAGAAGGCTATACAGAGTGATGCACATGATGCTATGCAGGCTGAAATTGCAGACCTCAAAAGGCAATTATGTATGATGCAAAAACAACTCAAGGATATGCATGAAGACTCACAGTCAAGGCATGTATCTCGTGTGTCAAAGCATTCTCCTTTTGTGAATGATGCATTGGAAAATGTTGCCATGGAATTGGGGGTTCAACCAAGAGATATGGCTGTCTCTTACCTCATGGGACAAGCTGATGTAGTTACTCGAAAGGAAGGAGGGCTTAGGTTTAAAAAGCCTCCTCTTTTGAATCAACATGCAGCTGAAACATCAAAGCTTAAATCTATTGTGCGACAGGAAAGAGAAGAGGCGTCTGCTACCTCTCATCATGCCTCTACCGCACATGTTTCTCCTCCCCACAGGTCATCTATTAAAGCTCATGAAAGTCTTCTCAAGGAACCGACTCATAAATCAGCCCCTCCTCATGATGGAATTGAGCGATATGTTCCTACTAATGAAGCAAATAAGCAACCAATCGAGAGAGATGAAGAGGAAACGCATCAACATAAGAAGAAGAAGACTAAAGAGTTTACTGCAGGTGACAAAACAGTTAAGTTTGAGTATTTTCATGGAGAATATGATTCTACCAAAGCTCTATCTTTTATCTCCCAATTTGAAATTGCTTTTCATGAGGGAGAATTTTCAGAATCATCAAAACTCAGACATGTGGGCATGTACATGAAAGGCACTGCTGCTCATTGGTGGTTGGCCGAGATGCTTTCCGGCAACACCATTTCTACATGGGCTGAATTCAAACAAAAGTTTTATGATCAATTTTTGCCTCCAAATTTTACTCAGGATATATGCAGGAAGTGGGACAGGTTGGAGCAAAAAGAAGGGCAGTCCATTACCTCTTACGTCTCCAAATTTTGGGAGGTATTAATGGAAGTGTTACCCTTCATGACTGTTACTGAAGAAGAAAAGAAGAGGAAATTTGAGTCAGGATTGCAACCCATCTTCCAAAGAGGACTACAAATCTATCCAAACCAAACTCTTCGTCAACTCATAAACTCGGTCTTGGCTTCCGAAGAGCTTAATGTCAAATGGGTGCAATCTAGAATTGACCAAAGCTTGGGCAAGGGTAAGGAGAAAGCTGGTTTTAATGTGCAAAAGGGTGGACAGCCCTTTAGAAGAGATTTCAAAGCCATGCACAAAGCTGAAAATTCAGATTTGAAGGATGTAAAGCCCCCTCAAAGAGCTGAAAATGCAAAAGAAAAGAAACCGTGGTAGAAAAAGGGTGTTTATGGCTTGACTCCTCAACAAAGGGTACAATACATTCGTGAAGGCAAATGCTTTAAATGCGGTAGTAAAGATCACATCTCTCCACAATGCCCTAACAAGAATAAGAAGCCAGAAGAGCCTAAAGTGCATGTCAACATGGTATATGATGTACAGGGCAACACGGGACATGCAAACATGCATAGAATGGTATGCAAAGCATGGGGACAACTAAAAGACCAGCCAGCTTTATTCATGTTTGATGACTGCTCCACTGACAACTTCATCTCCACTGATATGGCTGCTGCCTTGGGGATTGAAGTAGGTGACATGGGACCCGAAATTCATGCATGTTCAGCTTTTCTGGAAAAAGATGTGAAGGTTACACCCCTTATTGGAAAGCTGCGAATGCATATCCAAGGATACCTCGACCACGAGAACTTTCTCGTTGCCCCTCTTAGTGGATGTGATGTATTACTGGGAAAACCTTGGCATGCACGCCTTGAGCCTACCAAGAATTACAAGACCAACAAAATCACTTTTATGTATAAAGGTATAGAGCATCATTTAGATGCAGGTGTGTCGGGTGATACTATCCCCGTTGTATCTCATATACAAATCAATAAAGCAATGAAAAAGAGTGTTTCTTCGTACTTGGTTTTTGTACGTGATAATGTGGAACACAGTAATGTACATGTGGACACTCTTACTAAAGAGGCTGAAATTTTTAAGCGAATTCGGGGATTGTTTTGCTGACTCTTTACCTAATGTAATGCCTCCTTCACGGCCAGAAGATCACTGCATTGAATTAGTTCCAGGGAATTCACCTCCAAATAGGCCAGCATATCGTGTTAGTGCTTGCCAACAAGAAGAGATTATGAAACAAGTGGGTGAACTACTTGAGAAAGGCTTGGTGCGGCCTAGTTCTTCGCCATTTTGTTCACCCGTTCTTCTTGTACAAAAGAAAGACGGTTCATTCCGTATGTGTGTGGATTACAGGGCATTAAATAAGATTACCATCAAGAATCAGTTTCCCATACCGAGGATTGATGATATCTTGGACAAGCTGGATGGATCATCTTGTTTTAGTCGCATTGATCTTAAAAGCGGCTATCATCAAGTGCGAGTGATGCCACAGGATGTACATAAGACAGCATTTCGCACTTCTTTTGGTCTCTATGAGTATTTGGTTATGCCATTCGGTCTTACAAATGCCCCGGCTACTTTCAATCGCATGATGGACCGAATTTTCAGAAACCATAGAACTTTTACAGGTGTGTTCTTTGATGACATTCTTGTATTCTCCAAGAATGAGGAGGATCACAAAAAGCACTTAAGAGTGGTCTTTGAAGAACTAAGGCAGCATAAGCTTATGATCAACGCCAAAAAGAGTGAATTTTTCCTTTCAGAGATTCACTACTTGGGACACATAGTATCAAAGGATGGTGTACGAATGGATCCTGCAAAGATCCAAACCATCAAAGATTGGCCAGAACTTAAATCTATTCATGAAGTCCGAAGCTTTCTTGGTCTATGTTCATATTACAGGAGATTTATCTTTCACTTTGCAATGATTGCTTCGCCATTGCATGAACTCACCAAGAAACGTCCTATGTTTAAATGGACAGAGGTTGAGATTAATGCTTTCAATAAGCTCAAAAATGCCATTATCACAGGGCCAGTCTTAATCATTCCAGACTTGCAAAAGCCATTTGTGGTAGAATGTGATGCTTGTGGCAATTGCATTGGAGCCGTCTTAAATCAAGAAGGACATGCCATTGCATTTGAAAGCAGGAGATTGCAAAATGCTGAACTTACTCTTGATGTTTATCAGAAGGAATTATTGGCCGTCATTCATGCTCTCACAGTATGGAAACATTACTTATTGGGAGCTGAATTTGTTGTCAAAACTGATCACCAAAGTTTGCGGTACTTTCTTACGCAAACTAAACTCTCTGAGAAACAAATGAGAATGGCCAATTTTCTCTCAATGTTTCATTTTCAGATTTTGCATACTCCTGGCAAGAAAAATGTGGTAGCAGATGCATTGTCCAGAAAACCATATGTGGCTGCAATTTCGGTTGCTTCTCATCAAGACTTGTCTACTATGCGAGAAATGTACCATTTGGATGCTGATTTTTCAGATTTATGGGCTGATTTAATGACTGGTCATACACATGCTTCTTATGTGGTCAAAGATGGTTATATCATGAAGGATAACTGCTTATGTGTGGTTTCAAACATGAGACAAAAAGTTTTGGATGAATGTCATGCACCACCTTATGCAGGGCATAGAGGGATACTCCCTACTACTCAAATGATTGAGAGATACTTCTTTTGGCCAGGTATGAGGAAAGATATAGAAGCCTATGTACGTGCATGTGTCACCTGCCAAAAGGTAAAATTTGATAGGCAAAAGACTCCTGGTTTGCTTCAGCCTTTGCCTATTCCGGACCAGCCATGGGAAAGCATTGCAATAGATTTTATTATGGATTTGCCCCGCACCCCAAATGGCAATGATGCAATATGGACAATTGTGGACAGGTTTAGTAAACAAGCACATTTTCTACCTGTCAAAAAGACCATAAAACCAGAACATATGGTCAAAATTTTTGTCTCACAGGTATTTAAACACCATGGTATGCCCAAATCAATTGTGGGAGACAGGGATCCCCGAACAACAAGCCTCTTTTGGAGAGCTCTTTTTGATAACATGGGCACAAAGCTGAATTTTTCTTCAGCTTATCATCCTCAAACGGATGGACAAAGTGAAGCTGCAAATTCAGCTGTGTTGGATTTGCTTAAATGCTATGTGACAGATCAGAAATCTTCTTGGGAAAAGTATCTACCGCTTGTAGAATTTGCATACAATAATACGGTACATGCTTCTACAGGCAAGGCCCCATTTGAGATCATTTATGGCAAAGTGGTATTGCCACCTATCTTACGCACAAAAGATGAGATATTTGCTGCTGATGACTTTGTCAGGGACCTTGATATTGCCTTTTCACAAGTTCGGACAGCCATTGCACGCTCTCAAGCAAAGCATAAGAAAGCTGCCGACAAGCATAGAAGGCAATTGGACATTAAAGAGAATGACTTGGTATTGCTAAAATTTGAGAAAGCTAGACTCAGGAAGAGGTCTGGCAAGGAGAGAGCATGCCCAAAACTCTCTACCAGGTATTATGGACCCTTCAAGGTGATCAAGAAGATCAATGATGTGGCTTTTCGACTTGCTTTACCGGATCATTGGAAGATTCATAATGCATTCCATGTGAGCCTCTTGCGCAAATATGTGGGACCGGAACCTTTGGAACCGGTTATGGAAGATCCACCAGAGGTGGAAGAGCTGGAAGAGGTATTGCAGCCAGAGCAAATTGTGTTTCATAAGGAGCGAAAGTTTGCAGGTGGCAAACTCCAGAGGCGCTACCTTGTGAAATTCAAGAACTATTCTCCTATGGATGCAAAATGGATGGATGAAACATACTTCCAGGAGTATCCGCAGCTCCTTCAAGCATATTTGGAAGCATTTCAGTTGCGGTCAACTGTTTAGAAGCAGGGGAGGATGTCACTATTTGGGCATTCTCTGCGCTTCAGGCCTATGGACGAGTTCTGTAGGATGGACTGGCATCTTATGGTTGGGGACTTATGTCTACACCGAGAGCCAGTAGGCTGGATATATGGGTTGGGATTGTGTATCTGCGCCCAAATCCAGAGTGTGGTACCACGGACTACAAGCTAAATGAATAGGGAGACTGTTCAATGCATCCTTGCATAACATGTTTGCAAGTTAAAAATCCTGTCTTTGCATGAACTATTTGATTGCATGCAAGATTTGTTTGTGTAGTTCACATGTAGGGGACGCCCTCTTGTGAACCGTGCGAGTGAAACTGTATTCTGACCTCGTTTGTGGGCTGTAGACAGGTGGTAAGTACACCACTTTACTTTTTTTATGAGTTAAAGCAATGTATTCTTTGTTTTGCAGGTCCACACTTTAATAAGTGTGTCCGCCCAAGTTATAAGTGAGATTGGGCGTCCACACTTCATTAAAGCTCGGGCGGACAAACTATAAGTAAGAATAGACTAGAATTTCCTTCCGGTCGGCTAGGCGAGTGTCCAGGCACCCTTCCCACTAAATTTGTGTGGAAAAGGGATGGTTATGGACTGGGTGGCAGTATGAGGACCTGCCACCATGCTATTACTCATTTTGAAAATTACCTCTCTCTACACTCTCTCTCTAGAAATAGGCGCCCCCCTTCAAGAGAGCCTATTTTTGTTATTCTCTCTAACTTTTTGCTTGGTGAGAGTGCTGATTTTCATTCCCTCTTGCTCCCAACTCCAATGGAAAGCTTGAAGATTCTTCCTTTCACAGTTAAGCCTCCAGTTGCTCACCTTTTCACTCTATCTCTCTCTTCTAAATGAATATGGAGTCTCCTAACCATTCTACCGCCCCCAAATTCTGCTGAAACCCTAATTTTCAGAAACCCTAATTCTGCAGAAATCCTAATTTCAGAAACCCTAATTTTGGAGGAAACCATACCAAGCTGTGCCCCTTACTCATAGGCATCTAAAGAGCCCAAAATGCCCAATTTTGGACTCATATAACCTGCTTAAAACCCTAAAAATCAGAAACCCTAATTTCAGCCGGAAGTGGAAAACGGTCACATTCAAGCTGTAGTTCGTCCACACGGAGGTGGAGCTCGACATTGATCGTCCAATACTTGGTAAGAGCATTTTGCAAGCAATTTTTAAATTTGAGATTCGAATGCTTTGTCAATATGGTCTCCTATGTCTCGGTCCTGGCACACACATGTGTATGTGTATGGATGCCAGTGGAGCATAGCTGCGTTTGACAAGCTTCAAGGAATCAAGGAACGAAGCTACTCTCAAGTGAAGCTATGGATTCCATCGTCTACGACAAATTTGTTTGCAATGCTGTTTTCATGATCATGGATGCACTTGAACAGTTTGGCATGTGAATGCCCGTGAGGCTTGTAACAGTTTTCCTTGATAATAAATTCTATTACAAGGGGGGTCGGCCCTTTCCGGCCCTAGTGCAGTGTGCAAAAATAAAATTCAGTTTCTTACTCTATTGTGTTGCGCCATTTAAAATTGTTTAATTATGTTAATAGCTTAAGTGTTTGCCAAGATTTTGCTCAACCCCGACCGGGGGACTCTCACAATTGCGCCTCAAGGTTATGATTGAAAGTCATGCTCCACCGTATGCAGGTCATAGAGGTATTGACGCCACGGTAAAAGCAATGGAGACTTTCTTTTATTGGCCAACCTTGAGACGAGATGTTGATGCCTTTGTTAGGCAATGCATCGTATGTCAGAAGGTAAAGTTTGACTGTCAAAAGACACCAGGGTTACTACAGCCTTTATCTATTCCCGATAGACCATGGGAGAGCATTGCCATGGATTTTATATTTGATCTGCCACGGACACAAACGGGCAATGATGGCATTTGGACTATCATATGCAGATTCAGTAAGCAGGCTCATTTCATTCCCGTGCGTAAGACGATCAAAGTTGATCATATGGTGAAGTTGTTCATGGCGAACATCTTTAAGTATCATAGCTTGCCTACGTCTATCATTAGTGACCGTGATCCACGGATGACAAGTTTGTTCTGGAGAGGGTTGTTTGACAACATGCGTACAACTCTCAAGTTCTCATCTTCATTTCATCCACAAACAGATGGTCAATCAGAAGAGGCTAACTCTACAGTGTTAGATCTTCTTAAGTGTAAAGTGTCAGAGCACAAGCAACAATGGGAAAAGTATCTTCCTTTGGTGGAGTTTGCATATAACAACACTGTCCATACCTCGACGGGCAAGGCGCCTTTTGAGATTGTGGAAGGGGGGAAGAAGGTACCACCCATTTTGCACACAAAGGATAAGATTTTTGAGGCTGATCAATATGTGGAGAATATGGATGAAGCTTATCGGAGAGTTAAGTTGGCACTCCAGAAAACTCAGCAAAAGCAAAAGAAAGCAGCAGACTGTCACAGACGTGCTTTAGAGTTTGCATTGGGTGATTGGGTTCTTTTGCGATTTGAAAAGGCTAGGCTCAAGAAGATGAAGGGTAAAGAGCGCTTATTCCCTAAGTTGAGCATGCGCTATTATGGGCCTTTTCAGGTATTGGAAAAGATTGGTGAGGTGGCCTATCGCTTGAAGCTACCAGATCACTGGAGGATTCACAATGCATTTCACGTGAGTCTCCTTAGACCTTTCCGTGGGGATGTGCCTGAGGATGTATCAGATGAGGCTCAGCCGGAAGTTGAGGAACTTGATGAGGTTCTTATTCCAGAGCAAATACTGGCACATAAGGAAAGAAAGGTACGAGGTAAAGTTTCCCGTCGCTATCTTGTGAAGTTCAAGAACTATTCACCGATGGATGCGAAGTGGATGGAGGAAGGTGACTTAACAGATTCACCTCAGGTTTTGCAGCTTTATCTCGATGCCTTTGAGTTGGAGCCGACTCTTGTTTTGGCTCATTCAGGTTCAGCAGAGCATGGGTCTGGAGCATGGCCTGATGCTCAAGAGGGGGGTAGCACCTCCACTCCCTTGATACAGACAGGCTCAGATGACATCTAGAGGTCGCTTGGTGCAGTTTTTGTCTCACCCGAAGGTACTGATGGTTGACAGTACATCTGTTTATGGGACTTCTATGATATATGTGTACTAGTCACATTGGATGTTGTGGTTGTGTATGGTTCACAGTGGTATACAACTTGGACTCTTACTACGCCATTGGTTTGCAGTGAATGATGTTACATGTGCTTGGCTTAGAGAGATTGGGACGCTGATCTTGCCATATTGTATATTTCACTTTGGCTATTTTGCTGTATCACCAGAATGCAATCGAGGACGCTTGCCATTTTTCAAGAGGGGGGTATGTCATGACCCTGTGAAAATGGAACAGCACAAGTGTGGGCATGGTGGTTGCTGAGCAAAATAAATATTAAATGATTCATATTTGTGGTGCCTGGACAAAGGAAATGATGTGTGGACATCCTCAGGTGTGAAGGGGGACCAAGAACATTAACATTTTTAATGTTTCTAACCTTGGGGTGGCCCCTAGGCCTTAGTGGCTCCTAGGAAACTTTAATAAACATTAAAGTTGGGCCCTAGGATATTTTTGGAGAGAGAGAACTCCACTTTTGGAGTTACACGTTTCTCTCTCTCTCTCTCTCTCTCTCTCTCTCTCTCTCTCTCTCTCTCTCTCTCGCTTTTGGGGAGGCGTGCAAACTACGTGCAGGTTTCATGCGTGGATGCAAAGAGAAGAAGGTCGACTGCATACGGTTGCTGCTGGGATTTTTGGCTGCGCACAGAGCCCGTACAGACAGGCCGTACAGTCCACGTGTAGGTTGCCCGTACAGTTGGCTGCTGCTAGTACAGGGTACGGCTGCTGCAGATTCAGGCGATGCAGGCTGGGACTGAAGGCAGGTACAGTCCACGTGGTAGCTGTACGACTGTAGGTATAGGTGTACGGACAGAACAGGTTCAGGCGGCGCTGATTTAGGCTGCGTTGACAGAAACATACAGCAGGCGGCTGTTGTGCAGGTACTGACCAGTACGGTACAGGTGGCTGCAGAGACTGTACATACAGGCACAGTGGGGATTTACTGACCTGTACGGACAGGTACAGTTGGTTTCAGTTCTGTTCTAGACCTGAACAATAGTGGGCGGTGTATCTCCAGTTGCAAGCAGTGCTGTACCAAAGCTTATTTGGTGCATTAGTCAAGTGGTTGCAGGAAGGCGAGTACAGACTGGTACGATTGGTCTCACGAGTGCAGAACCACGTGCTGATTTGGTAAGCTCTGAACTTGTCCATCTTTCTTTCTTTCCATTGGCTTATGTCTGCTGTAGAGTTGTGTTATCTGGCCCCTTGTGAGAGGAGGGGTATGGCAGATTGAAAGGGTGGAAATAGAGATTGGACAGTGGATGTATGTTTGTGCTGAGTTGTGGAACCATGTTCATGGGATATGCCAGATGTGTGCTCAAGGCTGCCCTGCTGAATGGTCTTGGCTGATCAGAGGGAAACACAGAGTGTTGCTTTTGTGGGACAGAGATCTGTGTGTGAATCCTCTGTGCTAAGAGGTCTTGTGGGCTGCCAGATTGGACATACAGGTGTATTCTCCTGGCTGGCTTTGTTGTATTGAGCTTTACATCTTTTTGAATTTGAATAAAGAAATACCGAAAGGGGCGCCAAGCTTTGGGGCCAACAGGTGTCGTTCTCATTTCAGTTTTGGGGCACTCTAGCTCCAATTAAATTTGTTTTTATATTTGGACGACAAGTGGAAGGGTGACTGCTTTTGGTTTCTACCAGAGGCTGGTTTCACTGTCCTGAGTATCGGGGGCAGGAACTGTATCAATCCTACAGTGAAAGAGCTGGAGGGCTTGCCCACCTGCGGCCTCCTCGTAGAGAGGAGCAGGCCGGTCTCAGTCCCGCAGGCTACTGTCCCCCAAGTGAGACTACGTGGCGTGGACCACACTGACGTGTATAAGCGAAGGATCCTTTGCCAAACATGTGTTTTGGGATAGTCCCAAAGGCCGCTGTGGGGTGGCTGCATCGCACGCACCGTGCTGGCCGTCCTCCGATGGCCAACCCGAGGCTGCGGTGGGCTTATTGCCACAGGAAGAGTGTGACCTTTCTAGGCCGATAACTATCCCACAACCACTTCCAAAAATCTCCTAGGAATCAAGAAGAGATGCCCTTGGATGCCTAGTGGGCTGCCGTTGCCGGAGTGCCATCAATCTCATGGATCTGGATCCTGCGACCCAACCTTGCCGGGTAATGAAAAAAGGGGGTGGTCGGGAGCGTGCCACTCCCACTCGCCTGGATCCCCGTGAACACGAGTTAGAGGCTGGCTCTCCCAGAGCCAAAGGTACCAGGAACTGTTGTGTTCCACCTTGGTTGGAGGAGGGTCTATGTGCTACTGGTGATCATGAAAGCCAAGAATTTGCGGCTGCTATCCTAGTCCTTCATGAGTGAAAAAAAATAGTACTATATACTTGAGCTGTTTTTGGCATGCCTTTTTTTAAAAAGGCAAAATGTTGAGAGAAGCCATGTTCAGTCGGCAGTGTTGAGTCGAGTTGGTAGTTCATGGTTCAATCCCAGCTTGCTGCAGCCAATGGACACCTCCTCATGTGGGGGTTGTATTCTGCCCACAGGTGGGTGTAGGACTCTCTGTTCTCCCTAACCCTCCAAAGTAGGGATCAAGACCGGAGAGTAGCAGAAATTCCAACTGATTAGTAGGATCTCAACTTGGGGGAAAAAAAGGAAAGCCTTGTAGAGGGCCCTTTACACCATGCCAGAGAGTGATCTGATGGCAGGTCCACGGCACATGAATTTTGAAGATACCAGCAAAAGGTTAATGTCCAGGCCAGAGTGTATATATTGGATAAAGCGTGGGCCAGGTGGACAGCAAGTTTGGTAGGTAAGCAGCAACGAGGCTGTTGGCAGTCTGCCAGCTGGCAGAGGTAAACATGCACCCATTCGAATGGACCAGTCCAAGCCTGTTTGTGGTTATTTGCGAGTTCTTGAGTCCCTGATCAGCTTATTTTGTTGGAATGGTAGGCAATTCGGTGGACCTGAGGATAAATGTAAGGCAATGAGGTAAAAAATGCCCTATTCTACTGACTGCCAACCCCCCTATATCCTGAGTGGCTGGTTGGCCATCCCACTATCTTTTGCAATCTTAAAAGCCCTTTCTGGGTGGCCAAGGCCCAAACCTTACTGGCCTGTTGCTGAGCCCTGCTGTCAATCACTGAATCTGCTCATGGCTGCTCAGATTTCCTACTCAATGTGTTCCGTGTTTGGCACGCCTTTGGATCTTGGATGTTCCTTAACATTCTTGCACCTTATTTATAAATATGTGCATGCATCTTGGATGTTCCTTCACAGGCTTGCGCCTAGTTCAAATGAATTTGCATTCAGATCGTCTTTACAAGTATGGCCTTCATCCATAGGGCTTATGTGTTCAAAAGTTTCATTGCAGTCAAGGCACATGCATACATGTGTTTTTGTGCTCTTTGATTTTTTAAAAGAAATATTGTCCGTATGCTTTCAATTTTTTTAAAGAAAATAAAAAACAGGCATTTATTTCAGTGAAGTGATTGCTGTATGTTAGTGGTGCTGTAACATGCATGCGGTTTTGTAAGTACTGGCCTTGTCTGCCCTATGCATTGCAATAACCATTGCATGCTAGAAGTGTATCAAAAACGTGCACCATCATCTCAGCGTCAATTTTTTTCATTATTAGGGACCTGCAAAAGGCAACCGATAACTTTACAATCAAATTGGGAGAGGGAGCTTTTGGTCCTGTTTACAAGGCAGTAATGCCAGATGGTGGCACTTTTGCGGTCAAGGTGCTTTCCTCACAATCTAAGCAAGGCGAGAGAGAATTTTTGAATGAGGTATGCTGATTACCATTTTCAGGCAAGGATAAATATAATTTTGAATATGATTAATGCACTGTTTTTAAAGCAATAATGACGTGAACAGCATGTAAAAGGAGAATAAATAGGCACCTTCCCCTCCTTGTTCAATCATCAAACATTCAGCCTTCTATATCAGCAGTCGAGCAGCTTGACAAAGCCTACCCATGCGTTTAAAGGCAGAATCAACACGAGACAGCCAGTGTTTGGGAAACGGCCATGGTTTTCATCAACTTGGGGCTTTTCCTCTTGATTGTTGATCATTTGTTACTTTCAGAGATCTGTTGTACTTTTTCGTGCTGTATAATTGGGTTTGGATTCTTGGAATTATTACAAGATAACCGTAAATTACTATTGCATGATTGTGTTTGTGCAACTCTTGTGTTAGTCATCTTTCTTTATTAGCACCAGCAGGTCTCCACCACACCACAACATCTGTGCTGCCCTGTGGGAGTGTCGATCACCTCTTAACACTGAATTCTGAATTGCAGAGTTTAGGGTTGAAAGAAATATACAATGAACATATTGGGTCCCAATCCACCCTCTCAAGGGCCCCCACCTCATAGGTGTATTTGCTTTAGTAAGTTCCAATTAGACATTGATTAGGACAGACACACTTTCCGGATTTCCCGGAATGTGTTCAAAGCCCTAGTGAGTGACGATTAAGTGTGAGCCAAGAATCTCGAACTTTCCTCTCATAAGCGACTTGCAGGCTAAACGAGAAATACGGAAAGGCGCACCACGTGCGATGATTTATATCCAGATTGCTTAGAAAGTACTAGGCTCTTCATGAAAAGTTCTAGAAGATTTTTCTTCGGGACAATCACCCTCCCTATCTCCCCCCCGTCTAGACTGAAGAACCACAAGATAGACCTCCTCCCAGGCTCAGATCCCCCGAGCAAGTTTCCATACCGCGTGTCCAAGGCAATGGAATCGTAGTTGGACTGGCAACTCCAAGAACTGTTGTGCAATCTAGCTTCATACGTCCTAGTGTGTCGCCATTTGCAACCGCGATCTTGTTCGTCAAGAGAAAAGATGGTTCTTCGTGATTGTGTGTCGATTATCGTGCACTCAATATGCCTTGCCATAGGATCCTATTAGCGAGAGGGTCACGAATGATCACAGAGTCCTCCATAAATTCCACCTTAGTGCCCAATTTGCAAATCTCATGTACAGAAAGGAGATGGATTCCTAAATCTGGCACATATAGCACTCTCAAGGTGTACTTCCCTCCATTACCATTCGGAATGAGGGGCATTGTCTCTTCGCCAAGAATGGGGACATTAGAGTTATCTCCAATGGTAACTCTGCGCGACGTAGCTGCAACTCATCAAGCCCATCCTTGCGATAAGTCATGTGTTGTGTGTGTGGCACCACTGTCCAAAATCCACTGAGGAGAGTTGGAAAAAGAAGGAAAATCCTACTCCACCATTGGATGGGTAGTATTGGACTTGAGATCAATTAGGGTGACGAAAGCCGACTCCTCCACAACTCTGGTGGATGAGCTCGCCCCTTTGTCCTTTGACTTCCCTTCCAAGTCCTGCATGTGACTTCGGCATTGTTGCCATAAGTGCCCTTGTTTGGAGTAGTAATCACAAACCTTCTGGATGCCAGAAGAATTAGGAGCTGAAGATCCCTTCGGCTTAGCATCCTTAGAGTCCTTGGAGTCCTGAGGTGCCCCATCTTTGCTTTGTTAGGCTACCCCCCTCTCTGTCCAATGAAAGCTTGGTTACCTTTCTTTGAAGAAGAATCCTTGAATCTGCTCTCCTGATCAAGAACTATAGGCACCAACTCATTCCAGGTAATGGTCTCCGTCCGTCCTGAGGTAAGAAATGAAGAATAGAAGCTCTCATATTTTGGGAGCAATTGAGCAAGTAGCCAGATGGCCATATTCTCGTCGGAAATCTCCTTCCTGCACCTAGAAATTTGAGATCGCAATGACTCGCAATGACTCCAGTTTGTTGATGTGATCCCGCATGGAAGTAGAATCAGTGGGGGTGAAATTTGAAGCTCCAAGGAAACTGTCTTCATGGGTGTCTTTTGGTTGTAAATGTCGAAGAGTCTCTTCTAGGCAACATGTGCATGGGTATCCCGTTTGATGTGAGCGATGACTGAGGGTTGAGAGTCAGAGTTTAGAAGGATGAATGACTGAGCACATGCATGAAGCCGATCCCATCGAGCAGCTTCGTGTGTAAGGGCATCCCTCATATCCTCATCCTCTACGGCGTCCGAGTTAGGGCAGAGGACTGGTCGAGTGATGAACTCCAAAAGATCGTATGACTGCTTCCACCATGGCTTTCCAGATGTCGTAGTTTGTGCCATCCAACTTGGCATCCAAAGGAAAAATTGGAAGAGTGGGTATCTGAACCGCCCGAGGTTGAATAAGTGCCATTATGTAGCCCCTCTGAAAAACGCAGACACCAAAACAGCCGAAGAGCTGCTCTTTGCACTTGTAGGGAGGGTGCGCGGGATAGAAAGTGATGGAGACGAGAAAAAAACGTAAAAAATGCAGATCTGCCCCTCCGGAGAAGAAAATGCTAGTGTGAAACATTGGGCAGCTACCAAGTTTGTGTGAAAACTGTTAGCAGTCATCTCTTGTCTGTATATTTACACCAGGGCCTCTGTTGTGGGTGTGCTCGCCCGATTTAGGTGTTTTCTCATTTTTCCCCACTCTCCATATTTTTTCCCCATTTTATTGTGTTGTGGGAGGCTGTCCCGTGGCTCTTGGCTGATCCAGGTGTGGTGGCCGACTGCTTCTGCTGCTTCCCGCCCCTCTCTGTAGCTGGCCGACTGATGTTGCAGCAGTCGGGTGACCATCAGAGTGCTGTCGGCTGCCTTTTATGCTGGCCGACTGGATCGTACGAGCCATATAAAATGGCCCCTAGCCCCCACACACATTATATTCAGTCTCTAGGATTTTCTTGTGTATATACTAGAGTTATACGCTTCTCTCTCTCCCTCTCTATTGCTGTGTTTTTCTGCAGTGCACTTGCTCTTGTGTTTTCAGATCTTGTCTTCATCTCCGCTGCATATTCTGACATGGTATCAGAGCTCTAGGCTCTTGGAAGATCTTGGGAATTGTGTGAGCAAGAGGGGGGCTGTTTTGTTGCTGATTGGTGGACTATTTTGGACCGTACGAGAAGAGGAGAAGTTTCCCTATTGTTTCCCCATTTTATTCTGGTGTGGGAGGCTGTCCTGTGGTTCTTGGCTGATCCAGGTGTGGTGGCCGACTGCTTCTGTTGCTCCCCGCCCCTCTCTGTAGCTGGCCAACTTGGTCTGTATGCTGGCCGACTGATGTTGTAGCAGTCGGGTCACCATCAGAGTGCTGTCGGCTGCCTTTTATGCTGGCCGATTGGATCATAGGGGCCATGTAAAATGGCCCCTCGCCCTCGCCCCCACACACATTATATTCAGTCTCCGGGATTTTCTTGTGTATATAGCAGAGTTATACGCTTCTCTCTCTCCCTCTCTATTGCTGTGTTTTTCTGCAGTGCACTTGCTCTTGTGTTTTCAGATCTCGTCTTCATCTCCGCTGCATATTCTGACAAAACGCAGAAAAAATCAGCACCAATCAGCGATTCCAGGTCTAGACGCCTCTGGGCTCTTGTACCATGTCAGAGGGCAGCGGAAAGATGTAGACGAATGACAAAAATGCTGAAGCTCCAAGAGAGAGAGAGAGAGAGAGAGAGAGAGAGAGAGAGAGAGAGAACAGCAAAACGCTGATGCACTAATCCTCAAGAAAAGATGGATACAACCAGTCCATAGGTGAGGAGTGGACTGTATAGGCAAAGGGCTGAAGGTGCTCACCAAATGACCAAAAGCAATGATGAAAAGTGAGGGGGGAAGGCCAGCATATATATACTCTCCAGTGTCCACATAAGCTGGCCGACTCCCTCATGAATGCTACACGACCTGAAAATAGGCATAAATGCCATAAATAGGGTGGCCAGCCCACATTAGAGGCCTAGAAAAATAGGGGAGTGCCCGAGCATGGGAAGGGCCTCCATAGACACCAGAATAGCCACCAATAGGAGATGATATATGCTAACACTTGGACCTTGTGAACTTCAAAGGATGTCAAGTAATAGATTATAGCTTTGGTCATGTGCCATCGCGTCGTAGGTATGCACAAGAATACACGACTATTCAATGGGCAATGGAGACAAGACCTACGATACACCTTGAGGGTCCTTAAGCACAGGTGCCTCATTCTAATGGAGCTGCTAATTACCCCAATATATGGGGCACTCCCTAGAAGTATACACCACCTTATGAAGATGCCTTGTGGCAGACAATCATAATGCCTTTGGTGCAACTGAATAGGTATAAGCAAGGAAGACAGGTTTCATGCCACCAACATGCAGGGCCAAAGCTACATCAGACAAGGCTCTTTCGCATGGCAATCAAGAGAGTATCAAGAATACCCTCAGAAGCAGTTGACCCTCAGTTTGGAGCAGCAACTTATTACCTTCACTATATCTGGCACATCTCAAGAGTGGTGCGCGCCTTGCTACCTGTGTGTGTTTGTGCTGGCTCTTCAAGTGTAGAAATTATGATAAGCCATAGTATTCAAGCTTTTTTGTGTGTTTTTAACTTGTGTGTGTATATTTTACATTGACCAAGTCTTTGGGTTCATGTTAGGTGGTGCTGTTAGGGAGGCTACATCACAGGAACTTGGTCAATCTTGTCGGGTTTTGTGCTGAAAAAGGTCATCGTATACTAATATACGAGTTCATGAGTAATGGCAGCCTGGCAGAACTGCTTTATGGTAAGTTTAGGTGAGCAGACTCCTGCATATGATAAAAGCTCAAAATGCCAACTTTCTCTAGTTCTTTCATGAGGACTGTAGAGGTGATGTGAGACTGTATTGCGATTCAGGTGATGGTCGAGAAACATTGTCTTGGGACTGCAGAGTCCAAATAGCTCAAGATGTTGCAAGAGGGATTGAGTATCTTCATGAAGGGGTATGCTGAAGACTTCCTTGGGTCTCTTCTGCCTGTGGCAGAACTTCCATTGCCATTGCTAGACAAAAGACCAAGAATCTGAACGATTGCATAGACAAAGATGCTCAGCTCTGGACATGGATTATGTTGCTTCAATATAAGGTTCCTAAAGCTTTGGGTTTTTTACACATTTTTGATGTAAGTACTGCTATATTGCAGGCAACACCACCTGTGATACATCGAGACATAAAGTCTGCAAACATACTATTGGATGCCTCTATGAAAGCAAGGGTATGCGATCAATTAGACTCCTGTCTTTGGTCTTCTCTGGTGTCTTTTGCCAATATACGAATGAGTTAGGCTCGGTACAGATATTCCCTCGCCCACCGTAGGCACAGATTTGAATGGGTAAGACTGCCTGTTCATCATTCATACAGGCCACTGATGGGCAGTTTGATATCTGTAACCGGCCTCACTCTAGCTTTTACAAAATGGGTGCTGTAGTGTGTGCTGCTTTCTCTGAAGCTCCCCTAATGAGTATGGAAAATTTAGAAGAGTTGATGTGATCCCACTGTTGATTTTGCTGCTCTCAGGTGGCGGATTTTGGTCTATCCAAGGAAGTCAGTACAGATTATCCAAATTCTGGTGTGAGGGGAACATTTGGCTACGTTGACCCTGAGTACATCTCCACAAACCAGTTCACTGTTAAAAGTGATGTCTACAGTTTTGGGATTTTGCTGTTTGAGCTGATAACAGCCAGGAATCCACAGAAAGGCCTTATGGACTATGTTGGGCTGGTAAGGCTGTCCTTTCCCCATTAGTGGTGCATTCTAATGGGGGCTAATGCATGTGATTGCTAACTTCTTGAAGCTGAGTGCTGTTCAGGCTTTGCTGAGTGTTGAGGATGAGGAGGGCTGGGAGGAGATTCTGGATGATAGGATCAGTGGAAAGGTAAATTCAGCAGAGCTTAGGGCTTTAGCCACCCTTGCAAAGCAGTGTGTGAGCCCCAGTTCACGCAATCGGCCAAGAATGAGAGAGGTTTCCCAGCAGCTTTTGCGGCTGGGAGTCCGGAGGAATAGCAGCCGCAATGATAGAAACAGAGTATCAGCTAATGATACAGTGCAAGCTGTCAGGGTTGCCGAGCTTCAACGAGCTGAGTTGAGCCGCCTTGCCAGCATACCGGAACGGTTAGAAGTGTGACCAGAATTGTGCTTAGGTCAGAAGCTGGATCCCATCTTTGTGTGGCCTGTTGATGGGATAGGTCTGGACCTGGCCCTTTGTGTCGTGTAATTTATGAAGGCAGCTCAACAGCACCTGGCTAATGCAGGGCCCAGTCCTGGGGAGCTTCATATTTCTTCCCTGTTGCTGTCCAACAAGTTGCCAAGGGAGAAAAAGGGTTCTGTAAATTAATCCAAACGGCAGAACCAGTTTTGAGAAGTTTTTCTTGTGAAATGTACCAGTAGCCCAGAATTTGAGAGGATGGAGCATTTTAACCAGAAAAATCTGGTTTTTATGGCTTCCGTCTTATCATAACAATTTGATCTTTTTGAAATCCCAAAGAATCGAAGTGAAGCTTTGTGCTTGCGTGGAGTGACTGATGTCAAGCTTTTTAAGGGCCATGTTGCTTGCAACAAGGATAAAAGCCACTAATATGAACTCAAATGCCATATGGTTTTCCCCAACAAGTGTGTGAAGGATTGAAGTTTAGGACTTGAACTTGTTGCATTGACTCCGACTTTACAATCTCTCTCTCTCTCTCTCTCTCGTCATGGTTCATCAAGATCAAATATGTTTAGGCCTCTAATCTACTGGAGCTACGTCACCCCAATACGAACTCTCCACAAGCCCACTTATGAGATTCAGAGTAGCAGTGTCTAGATAGATTTCCTTGATCCACGTGATGGGGCATCCTTTCACAAGGCAGAGGCTAGATCGATGCACCAGACCAAGTCAGATGGCAATATCCTCAACAGGTCATTATAGACAGATCACAGTAGCTCCAGAGATTGAGGCATCCCTGTCCACTGGTGCTATGATTTTGAGAACTCTAGATCAGGGACACCCTCTTCCACAGGATATGGGCAGATAGTACATATTTGGTAGATGAGGATGACACATGACTCCCTTATCTGTTTTGGGGGCTTTTTATACATGTAGAGCTGATGCAATATTTGGCATATCAGTTTTGCTTCAGTGTGTCTAGGATGAAAATCAGAACTCATCAAAGACCTAATCATCTAAAAAGTCCACATTGAGACTCTACAACATCACAATTGTGCACATGCATGTGTCCATTACCTCCACCTTTTTTCCTCCCCTTTAACATGTCACTAAAACAATTTTCTCTCGTTTGTGTATTTAATATTTATAGGTTTTCTTTTGGGGTAGTTTTTACGGTCTATTATAATTGGCAAGTAAATGAGGCTTTTGTGATGCATTAAAAAAAAAACAAACAAGGATGTTTTGTGATGCATTGGGCTCATCACTGTGAAACATTGGCATTTGTCTTAGAAAGTCTCTCAAGAACGGAGGTGTCTGCCGTGTCTTTCTCTAATTGTGGACAACCAACATGATTGTCCTTATTCCTAAAATCACAGAATTATTGCGTTGAGATGGTTGGACACCAGGATGATTGTGATGAGAGAGCTTTTAGACCAAAACAACTCCACATTGGATTATCTTTCTACTCTTGGGGCCATTGATTAGTAGACATTGGCAATTAGAGCCTAAAGGAGAGATGGTTGGACCAAGATCTAAGGTCCTACACTAGGATGATTGTGATGAGAGAGCTTTTAGTCCCAAACAACTCCACATTGGATTATCTTTCTACTCTTAGGGCCATCAATTAATTGATTAGTAGACATTGGCAATTAGAAGCTTAAAGGAGAGGAGCCAATAATTTGGGTCACTATGATAGCATACAATCAAGTTAGTAAAAGAGTGTACGTAACAAAGGGATTCTTAAGGGACCGTATACAACACTATAGGTGTGTAACTAGAGCACCCACTATTTCCTAGACTCTTTGGAGGGAGTATGCACAAGATGTAAGGGTGGTTCTCATTCTTTTTTATGCGGCTAATGTGGTAATTTTTTATCCCATGCTCTAGAAAGGTTGCAACTTTGTTTAGATCCATTGTAAAAGGTTTTCCAAAATTATTATCTTAACATTAACATGGGCTAGTCTAAGGGTATGATCTTCTCTCTTTTTAAAGTAGGTAGTGATTGCTTAAATCATAAGGCATCATAAGAGATGTTTGAATAATAAGGGTTTAGTGGATGTCTTCACTAGATAAAAACACAAAATGTATAACATTTAAAGGTGAAAAGAATGAAATGTATTACAAGAAATAATCGATAAGTTGAAACAAGGGTCTAGAGGTAGAAACACATAGAAGTTTTACAATAAGCATTATTCTTGGGGATTTGGACAATCATTGTGTTGAGGAAGACTTGGGGTAGAAATCATTACATGAAATAATGGATATTGTATTATCACTAGCATAATCACATGGCATTAACCAAGAAAAAAACACTTTAATGCTTTAAAAATAACAAATTTTAACACTTGAAGTGACCACATTTTAAAGGAGATTACATTAACAATACTCTTGAAGTCTTTTTAGAAATCAATGCTTTAGTCTTATCTTTAGCTTGGGCTAGCTCATGTTTGTAAGGCTTCTCCTAGTAAATGAAACAATTCAAACCTATGGAATTTAAGTTTGGACATGGATGCCATTTTTATTAAGACCAATTGGCTTGTGGTTGTTTTCATAAGATCCTTCGCTTCCATGACACAATTTAATTGGTGCATCTATGTTAGGACACCAATGACTTTACAAGAATTTCCCTATGTTGTGAAGCTCATTCAATGATTAGAGATGCATTGGAAGCATCACTTATTTAATGAGCAATATTAAGGGTCTCTCCTTGGAAGCATCACTTATTTAATGAGAAATATTAAGGGCCTCTCCTTGTCCGCGTTCTCTTCTCTTATCTTGGACTCTTTTTTGTCCATAGGTTTCAACGTGTGTGTGTGTGTGTGTGTGTGTGTGTGTGTGTGTGTGTGTGTGTGTGTGTGTTGGGGGGGTGTGAGACCATATTTCTAACATATTCATATTGTTAGTCTTTACAAAACTTATGCTTTAGCTATATTAACACAAAGTTGTGAGGTAGAGATTTTAAGCCCATGACAAAAAGAAGGGGTTTGAGCATTTTAATTTGGTCCTACCTTTTTATAAATACACCAAAATATTAGAAATTCCAAGGGTGGAGCCAATTAGGCTATGTAACTTGGCATCCATCATCAATTTTCAACTTGCATTTTATGCAAAACACACAAAGTTAAGGTTGCATGCAATCAACAAAACTATGGAGCTAGCGTTAACCCTATGGAAGTCCTTGTTTTACCATGGCCTTTGTACCATTGAACTTCTTAATGTGCTCCTTGATCTCAAGCATCTGCTTAATGGCCAAGGTTCATTTGTCTTTAGGTTATTTTGACCATATACCTAATACCTATATAATATAAACCAAATACCTATACACAACACACTATCAATTATATTTCTTTCTAACTCCTCCATAATTTTGTGTTACCTCTCTACCATCCATGCATTCATCCAATATGTAAGTTGGTCTTCTTGATTAAAAGGGTCTTCAAGTTAACTTGGCATGCATTTTTAGATTCCTTAAAGGCCACATGGATAATTGCAAGGAATGAAAAACCACATGGATAATTGCAAGAATAGAAGCAACAATAAGCAAAAGAAGGAACCTCAACTTTCATTAGAGAGAGAGAGAGAGAGAGAGAGAGAGAGAGAGAGAGAGAGATTGTATCAAACAAGTCTATGAGATTGAAAATAAGCATGTATGATCCATGAATAACTGAATGTCAAAAACATGAAAACAAAATATCTACCAAATAAAAAATATGCCAAAAACATGAAAACAAAATATCTACCAAATAAAAAAGACAATGAAAAATTGTCTTCCTCCTCCTAAATGGTGTACACTGTAACAATGTTTCCCTCCAATGGTGGTACATCTCTATGGTGTGTGAGGTCTTGGCTAGCGAGAGGAGGGTCTAAATCTCTATTGTGTGCGATGTCTTGGCTAGTGAGTGGAGGGTCTAAATCTCTATGGTGTGTGAGGTCTTGGCTAGTGAGTGGAGGATCTAAATCTCTAGAGGCACAAACATCAGACATTCTAAAGAGATTGTGCCCTTTTTCTAGTGACTCCCCAAGTGCGTGAGGATGTCTTGGCTAGTGAGTGGAGGGTTGGGTAGGGACATCATATAATCTAGAGAGATTATGCCCACTTTCTAGTGGCTCCCCAAGTGTGTGGTGAAGGGTCATGAGCTTAACTATGATGTTTATACCCTTTGGCAAGCTTGGGTGGTGGTGTCACAAATACGGAAGCATGTACACAGAAAACCTTATCCCATACATAACATCATGGCATCATACATAGCATCACATCATCATCATCATCATACTTTGACACCACAGAAACAACAATATGAAAATCTGCACAAAGACACAACACTAGGGATGAAGTTGGGCCAGCCCCCCCCTGAGGTATCTTTATTACCAGAGTATTCGAGTACAAGAGAATGGGTGCCAGAGAGTAAACAACCACACTCTAGTACGTGATTACACCCTCTAGTATAGTGATGCTGTCCCGAATAACCAACCATGAAAACCTTGGCTCTGGCCACCCAAAGGTTCCACCCTTAGAGTCACAGGCTTCATGTAGGTTCAGAGACTGTTTACTTTCAATTTTGTTCGCGAGCGAAGAACCTTGTTGAATTGGACTGCATAGCCCTGTTTTCAGCCCACGAACATGCTATAAAAGTCACCCAAGAGATGAGGTGAGTGCTTTGTGGTTTTCCTTGAATCAGGAGCCTTACGAGCATCTATAACTAGCCAAAAGACCTGTTGTACAACAATCGACCAGCCCTGTAGAGAGGCCAAGAATGGTCGCCTACTGAGAGAGAGAGAGAGAGAGAGAGAGAGAGAGAGAGAGAGAGAGAGAGAGAGAGAGAGAGAGAGAGAGAGAGAGAGAGAGAGAAGAATCATTTTTTACTGTAGAATCTATGGAGGCAGTCCCCTAGCTAATAAATAGCTCTATTCATGGTCGACCGGCTCTCTCTAGTTCCTTTGCATGCCCTTTTCACAATTGGCACCAGACTGCATGTTCCATAGCCAAAAATAGCTGGAAAGGTGTTGCAATATACAAGTGAATAGGGTGTGTGTGGGAACAAGCTCTTGGATAGAGGCTGTAAAAGAGAAGATGTAATTGTGAAAGAACCTGTGAAAAGGTGAGAAGAATCTACTGGGAGAGAATAAAGGGTAGCATGAGAGAATTTAGGAGTGTGGAGATATTCTGGGAGATATTCAGGGAAAAGAGAAGAGGTGGAGAGAATCAGGCAAAAGGTGGAGATATTCCGGGAGTGTTGGAGAAATCAATGGGATTAGATACTTGATGTAAACTCTATAAATTGAGGCATAGCCCTAATGAGAATTTGCTGGTTTTTGAGTATCCATGCCTACATTAATCTATTTGCTAATTATTCACTAATTACGTCTTAATTATTTCTTAATCACTTTGTTAATTATGTTGATTCTAGTGTATGATCCACCATAGCTCATCATTTTGCTCAAATTTCAACATGGTATCAGAGCCATGCCTAGAATCAATCAGATTTATGAGCCCATTAGTGAATTAATCAGGATTAGTATGTAATTAGCAAAAAAAATCAATTTTTAGTGAGTTCTTCATCTTCCCCTTCACCCCCAGCCAGTGGAGGGTCTCTAGCACTTAGCACACATCAAATTAGGGCACAAGCTTCTAGCTTAAGCTAGCCAACACCCCTGGCTACCAGATCATCGAAACGGCGCAGCAAACCGCCGAAGGAATCAGGAGAAATCGTCATTTTCGTCGGTGCCTTTTTTCTTTGCAGATTTTGCCATTGCTACTTCATCAAGTCAAATTGCTTCAATTCCTCCTAGCCCAAGGGGTAATCAAGCATGCTCTACAAGTTGGTGAAGACAGAAATCAATTTCATCAAGTCTACAGAGAGATCCAAGCTCTTCATCAAATCTGCAGGTGACTTTGGTAAAACAGAGATTAAGCTTTCATTATTTGGTCAAATCTTGTGTTTCTTGGCTTAATCCTCTACTAGACTCATTGCTATTGATGCCTTTGAAAGCATTTGAGCTCATTTGAAGTGGAAGGCACCAGATCTGGGCTCCCCGCATACTCTGTTTTCTGCACACAAACCAGAGCATTAATTTGCTAATCAGTGATTAATCAATGCTAATCACTGTACTTTGGTGCAATTGAGGGTTCAAATTAACCATTAGGTATCTGATACAGATCCCTATAACTTCAGATTGCAAATCAGAGTTGGTTTGATACTCCAACCATCCCGTACAAATTGGTTACCCTTGATTTAATGTAATTTCTGAGAAAATTGTGCTGATAAAATTGTTAAAATCATCATTTTGCATTTAACCTTTGGTTAATGCCTGTAAATCTCACTCAAAATCAAGATTATTCACAGCCAGAGTTGCATTTGGGAATGTGCATGAGAATGAATGCTATACGCATTATGTATTGGGCACATTGCATCAGTGTAAAAATGGGAACAGACACTGCCCTTGTCCAGAATAAGGCAAGTGGTAAGACCTCCCGCATAAATTTGGGTTTGCATTGCATAATGATACAAGATAAACATAAAAAGCCCAAAGGAACTGTCAGCAAAACATTGAAACATGTTGCTCACATGGAGCAAAATGACCTGACGGACGAGCTCATGGCCCCAGCCATGAAAGAAGAAGAATATCTCTTCCCAAGAAGAGGATCCACACCGAGAAGAAGACCTGAAGGAAGACATGGACACGAGAAGAGAAGCTGCCACAAGAAGAGAAGCTGCCCAGAGAAGACTGAAAGAAGAGACGGACGCGTGGAGAGAAGCTGCCACGACAAGAAGACTGAAGAGAAGAGAAGATGTGAGGCTCCAAAGAGTGAGGAGCCATGTGAAAATCTCTGAGAGAGAGAGAGAGAGAGAGAGACCCCACAACCCAATGTAACCTGCCCCAATAAAGTAAAACCACCTCTGAGCCACCGATGATGTAGGCCACGTGGTAGATGTATGTGTGAGCACTTTAGTCAAGGTCGCGGGCACTTATAGTAGCCTTGGACACATTGAGAGAGAGAGTGTCAAGGACTATGGAGTTTAGGGACTTGAGGCACTGGTCGCGGACTGTCAAGTAAGAGAGAAACTTGATACAGGGTCCAGGTGTGCTGAGATAACTTGAGGGGAGGAGTAGACACTGGTCGCGGACTGCCAACTTGGTATAGGGTCTAGGTGTACTAGGAGTATTGACTTGAGGGGAGGCAAACTTGGTATAGGGTCTAGGTGTACTAGGAGTATTCACTTGAGGGGAGGTGTTGAAATATACAAGTGAATAGGGTGTGTGTGGGAACAAGCTCTTGGATAGAGGTTGTAAAAGAGAAGATGTAATTGTGAAAGAACCTGTGAAAAGGTGAGAAGAATCTACTGGGAGAGAATAAAGGGTAGCATGAGAGAATTTAGGAGTGTGGAGATATTCTGGGAGATATTCAGGGAAAAGAGAAGAGGTGGAGAGAATCAGGCAAAAGGTGGAGATATTCTAGGAGTGAATCATGGAGAAATCAATGGGATTAGATGCTTGATGTAAACTCTATAAATTGAGGCATAGCCCTAATGAGAATTTGCTGGTTTTTGAGTATCCATGCCTACATTAATCTATTTGCTAATTATTCACTAAATTACGTCTTAATCATTTCTTAATCACTTTGTTAATTATGTTGATTCTAGTGTATGATCCACCATAGCTCATCATTTTGCTCAAATTTCAACAAAAGGGAGGCGCCTAGCTGATTTTGGCCCTCCTCCCCCCAGAATAGTAACGCGTGGAGTTTTTCTTAGCTTGAGGGCTCGTAATGGCCAAGTTTTGTTAAAAATTGGTCCCTTTTGATGTGAACACCTAAAAAGTTGTCCACTTGAACATGTGTATGTGAACACTTAATAATTTGTCCACCCAAATTTAAGTGTATGTGAACACTTGCACTCATAAACCTTAGTATAATAAAATATAAACTGTAAATTGAGTTTGGGGTCACTTACCACCTACAAAACACATAATACCACTGCCTTAGTCCCACAAACAGGTGTGTACACGTGTCCACAGGTTTCCAGGCATCCGCAGAGCCCATGGACAATCACATGCAAAAATACTAGGCATTGTCCAGGCAATCAAAACAAGTCATTCATACATGTCAACACACAGACAACAAATGCTTTATGCACAATATTCTCGATTCCATCTCCCAACTTATTCATCTTGTACCGAACCTTTCTCGGGCAACGCCCATATAGGTATAAAGAATGCTCACCAAGGTGTCCATCCTTCCAAGCATGCCAGGAACTCTCACCAGGGTATCCACCCTTCCATCATGAAGCCCTTCCACATGTACAGAGTCATGCCAGGAACTCACACCAGGATATCAATCCTTCCATGGAGCCCTTCCACATGTAACCAATCATGCGCCAGGAGCTCACATCAGGATCTCAATCCTTCCATGGAGTCGTTCCACATGTACTAAACCATGTTTGGAACACACACCAGGGTCTGCACCTACCCTTCCATGGTGTTCCTCCACATGTGCATAATCAGAAATATGACATCTTCTCGGCTTCTAATCAGTTGTCCGCAATTGAAATGCAGCCAAATAAACCTGCAGAAGATCCAGATAATCCTTGAAGTAGTCTTCATCTACCCATTACGCATCCAGAGGCGGGGTACTTAAACTTCACAAGGAACCTGCGGGATAAGCGTGCCACTAGCAGCTTTCTGTTCCTTATGAACACAATCTGTTCCGGTTGAAGCACTTCTTCAAGCTTATCAATTTTGGGTTTTTCCTCAATAACTGGCTCCTGTGGCTCAGGACCCACATATTTCTTGAGGAGGCTAACATGAAAAGCATTATGTATGCGCCAATGTTCAGGCAAAGCAAGCCTAAAAGCCACCTCATTAATCTGTTCCAATACGTGGAATGGCCCATAATACATGGGAGACAACTTTGGGCATTTGCCTTCCTTGCCAGGTTGCTTCCAAAGGCATGCCTTCTCAAACTTGAGAAGCACCCAATCACCCTCTTTGAAATCCATTTGCCTGCGATGTTTATCTGCTGCAGCGTTCTTATGCTTTTCCTGAGTTATTTGTATGGCTGTCCGTACGTGTGAGAAAGCTGTATCTAGATCTCTAACATACTCATCTGTAGCAAAGATTTCATCCTTTGTTCGAAGGATAGGTGGAAGCACCACCCTATCATAAACAATCTCAAAGGGTACCTTTCTAGTCATGGTGTGTACCGTATTCTTATAAGCAAACTCCACAAGGGGAAAGTACTTCTCCCAATCCAATTCCCGCTTAGCCACATAGCATTGGACCAAATCAAGTACAATTGAATTTGCGATTTCACTCTGTCCATCTGTCTGAGGATGGTAAGCAGATGAAAAATTTAGCTTTGTGCCCATATTATCAAATAAAGCCTACTAAAACAAACTTGTGGTTCTCGGATCCCGATCTGCCACGATAGTCTTGGGCATACCATGATGCTAGAAAATTTGGGCTAAGAATATCCTCACCATGTGCTTAGGATTAATATTCTTTCGTCGTACAGGAATGAAATGAGCCTGCTTGCTAAACCTGTCTATGATGGTCCATATGGCATCGTTTTGTTGCCGCGTTTTAGACAAATCCATGATGAAATCCATAGCTATGGACTCCATGGGCTGATCCAGAATAGGCAACGGTTGAAGCAAACAGGGTGCCTTATGCCTGTCAAACTTCACTTTCTGACAAACCATACATCCGAGCACATATACATCTATGTCTTTGCGCATGTTTGGTCAGAAAAAGAACCTCTCCAAATCCTACAGAGTGGCAAGAATTCCTCTATGCCCTGCATACGGCGATGCATGGCATTCATCCATCACTTTAACCCATAAATCCTTATGCGCACATAAGCGATTTTGCATCATCAAATATCCGTCCTATATGCAAAGTTCGGGGCTGAAATGCCCTGCTGTAAATCAGCCCATCCAAGCTGAAAATCCTCATCCGTATCATACTAATTTTGCATATCGAAAAGGTCCTGATGATAGGCAATAGTGATAGCATGTACCTGTGGCCTTCTAGAAAGAGCATCTGCCACCACTACATTTTTTTAATCAGGTGTATGCAAAATTTGAAAATGAAACATAGAGACGAAATGTGCCCATCTCATATGCTTCTATGATAGTTTAATTTGCGTCAAAAAGTACTGCAAACCTCTGGTGATCCGTTTTGACAACAAATTCAGCCCCAAGAAGATAATGCTTCCATACTGTAAGGGCATGAATAATTGCCAATAGCTCTTTTTCATAAACCTGCAAGTGGAGCTCTGCATGTTGAAGACGTCTGCTCTCAAAAGCTATGGCATTTCCTTCCTGATTCAAAACAGCTCCAATGCTATCCCCACATGCATCACACTCAACTGAGAAGGGTTTATGTAAATTCGGAATAACCAATACGGGTCTTGATATTATACAAGCTTTCAACTTATGGAAATCTTCCTTCTCTACATCATCCCACTTAAAGACATCATAATCTCCTCTTGTTGACTGGCACTCACCTGATAAGGTGGCCTATTAATACGATGATCCTCAGGTCTCTCTGGTGGTAACTTACCAGCAGGCAAAGCATCATGGAAGCAATCACTAAAACCATGCAAAAACTTTAATCTCTCATATGTCAAATGATCCACATTTACATGAGTTTGAGCATGTTCAACTTCATCTCTGACAAAAACCAAGTAAGAATAAGTATACTTTTTCATTACTTTGCGAATTTGTACATGACTGACAATAGGTATGGTGCTTCTTGGAGCATAAGAATCTATGACCACTTCCCTACCTCTATGTAAGAAGGAAATTTTCTTGGACTTATAGTCCTTTTTCGGATCCATACGAGCCTGCTAGGGCATTCCCAACAATACATCGCATCCCATGAGTGGAGCACTTAAAAAACTCTCATGATCTAAATAGCCCTTAATATGAATGCAGAGTTTCCCAATAATAGGAGTTACATTAACCCCTTTACCAACAAAAGCGGCATCAGCATTCATTTGCATACCAGAATCTGATACATTTAACCCAATAGCTGTAGCCATCTCTTTATAGATGAAGTTATTTGTGGATGCATCATCAAAAAGGAAAAGAGCGGGCTGATCCTTCAGTTGCCCCCAAGCCTTGCATATGGTTCTACTCTCAACAGGCTACCCCATATTTCCTTGAACATGAGGAATTAGATTCACATTAGGCTTCTCATATTTGTTCCTTGTATTCTTGGGGATTCTTTGGACTCTCCGTCAGCTATTGCAACTTTATCAGATTAGGTCTCCAAACGACCTCATTCACAAGACGGTCAAAATGCTTCCCTAGAATTCTTGACATAAAACAGTTATTTAAAAAACCTGTCATAAATACAGTTTCTAGAGCGAACTCTCGTCCTTCCACATTGTTCCACATCAATCCACCTGATTTAAATCACATCCATTTCATATGTATTCCCATTCTCATCCAATCACATCATTTTCATCTCATCACATCTTTCCTCATTTATCCTCATCAGATCTCATCCACTCGCATCATCTACCCATCTCCACATCTCATCACATCACATTCATTCACATCTCATCCATGCATAACTACCTCGATCCACATCACATGCATAACCACATCCATTCTTTCACATACACATTCGCATCCATTCTTCACACATATACATTCACATCCATTTTTCACATACATAACCACATCCATTTTTCACTTATACATTCACATCCATTCTTCACATACATAACCACATCCATTCTTTCACATACACATTCGCATCCATTCTTCACATATACATTCACATCCATTCTTCACATACATAAGCACATCCATTCTTCACATACATAAGCACATCCATTCTTCACTTATACATTCACATCCATTGTTCACATACATAACCACATCCATTCTTCACTTATACATTCAACATTCATTTTCATCACATATCATCCACTCATATCCCATATCATTCATTTACATCCTGATTTACATGACATGACATCTCATCCATTCATTCAGATCTATCTGATTCACATCACATCTCATCACATCTATTCACCTCACATCTCATCACCTCTATTCACTTCACATCCATCTATCCATTCATTCACACTTATTTGATTCTCATCACATCTCATTACATCTATTCACCTCACATTTTATCACCTCTATTCACATCACATTTTATCACCTCTATTCACATCACATCCATCCATCCATTAATTCACACCTATTTGATTCTCATCACATCTCATTACATCTATTCACCTCACATCTTATCACCTCTATTCACATCACATCCATCCATCCATTCATTCACACCTATCTGATTCTCATCACATCTCATTACATCTATTCACCTCATATCTCATCACCTCTATTCACATCATATCCATCCATCCATTCATTCACACCTATCTGATTCTCATCACATCTCATTACATCTATACATCTCATCACCTCTATTCAAATGATACCAGCTGTAAGATCCATGTCCCCATTGCGCAATGAATTCATGGGTGCTAGCAGCGGAAGTAGCACTTCTTGCGCGGGGCAAGGTCCCTCACTCGGGGCCTCACCCAACCACGGATATCCGGACAAGAGACTAATCCCTCGTTCTTCCAAAACCGAACCCGAAAAAACTTCCCTCGCCCAGAAAGCACGGGCGATTCCTCCAGGATAATTTTACTCTAATGTAGTCAAAAGCCTTAACTAACTGAACTGATCTGACATAGTCAGATCAGAGAAAAGATTGCACTTGGATCATAGAGACCAACGCTTTTTTCCTCATTGAGAGGCACAGCCGTTGATTCTTTTCCATAGAACAATTTTTATCCGGGATTTACTTCATCTATCGTACCATAACAGAAATGAGTCTAATTTTAGGGATCCATCCGTCCAGCCTACAGTCCCGTGGGTTAGCCAACCGCCCAACCACTATAGTGATGGGATCCATTTAAGAATTTGGTTAGGTTTTGTCTCGGGTACCAGGGAAAAGAGTTCCCAGGCCCCCTTGCTGGATATTCATGCAAACTTAAAACTAGTCACACCACTTACACACCCAATATGAAATTACCTTTTTCACAGAATCAGCTGTCTTTAAAATAATCATTTAATGAAACCATAGTGTCACTGATCGTAATGCTCCAAATTATCTGATCAAATCCTAATTTCTAATTTTTCCTTCATCGGTGTACCTATGGCATCATTGGCAATCACAACGCTCACCACTTGTCCACTCAGGGGCCTTTTCGATAGTTCCTAGCTCATAGTAACCGGAAATATTTTCACTTATAAAAATAAAAACGGAATCTCCGTTGAAGATCAGCAAGATCAACCAACAGATTCATATAAAAGAGCCATAGACTCATCCGTTGAGGACCAACAAGGTCAATCAACCAGATCCATGGCCGAATTCAGAAAACAACTCTTACTCCTTGTTCCAATATCTTCCACGACGCATGTGTGGGTATCTTCGGTGACCCAGAGCCCGAGCACCGTATGGTTAACACCCTCTAGGATCCTTCGCAGGTGACCTAGCACTTCACTCATAGGCCGCTTCCTTGGTTCCTCATCCACCGTACCAGAAGCTCACCATTTTAATCGAACCGAGGCTGGTCAAAAAGACCTCGGCCCACCTTGCTACGCGAGACGTCCTCTAGTGACTCTCCGTCACACTGTTGTAGCTTTATCAGATTAACGACCTCATTCACAAGACGGTCAAAATGCTTTCCTAGCATTCTTGACATACAACAATCATTTTAGAAACAGGTCATAAATAATGTTTCCATAGCGAACTCTCGTCCTTCCATGTTGTTCCACATCAATCCACTTGATTTAAATCACATCCATTTCATATGTATTCCCATTCTTATCCAATCACATCATTTTCATCTCATCACATCTTTCCTCATTTATCCTCATCAGATCTCATCCACTCGCATCGTCTACCCATCTCCACATCTCATCACATCACATTCATTCACATCTCATCCATTCATAACTACCCCGATCCACATCACATCCATTTTACCTCACATCTAATTCATTCACATCTATCCCGATTCACATGACATCACATCTCATTTATTCACATCCTGATTCACATCACATTCATGCATGTCCATCACATTCATTCTCATCACCATCCCATCACATACATAACATCACATCACATCTATCCACATCATATCTCATTCATACACATCTCATCTAATTCATCCACATCCATCTAATAGTTCACAAGTACGATTACCCATATCTATTCACACATTCATATCTATCACTTCACATCCACATATATTCATGTCACATCACATCTCTTTACATCACATCACATTCTTTTACATACACATACACATTCTTTTACATACACATACACATACACATCCACATCACATTCTTTCACATACACGTCCACATCCATTCTTTCACATACATCCACATCCATTCTTCACATACATATCCACATCCATTCTTTCACATACATCCACATCCATTCTTCACATGCATAACCACATCCATTCTTTCACATACATATTTGCATCCATTCTTCACACATATACATTCACTTCCATTTTTCACATACATAACCACATCCATTTTTCACTTATACATTCACATCCATTCTTCACATACATAACCACATGCATTTTTCACTCATACATTCACATCCATTCTTCACATACATAACCACATCCATTCTTTTACATACACATTCGCATCCATTCTTCACATATACATTCACATTCATTCTTTACATACATAACCACATCCATTCTTCACTTATACATTCACATCCATTCTTCACTTATACATTCACATCCATTGTTCACATACATAACCACATCCATTCTTCACTTATATATTCACATCCATTTTCATCACATATCATCCACTCATATCCCATATCATTCATTTACATCCTGATTTACATGACATCACATCTCATCCATTCATTCACATCTATCTGATTCACATCACATCTCATCACATCTATTCACCTCACATCTCATCACCTCTATTCACTTCACATCCACCCATCCATTCATTCACACTTATTTGATTCTCATGACATCTCATTACATCTATTCACCTCACATCTTATCACCTCTATTCACATCATATACATCCATCCATTTAATTACACCTATTTGATTCTCATCCACGTCTCATTACATCTATTCACCTTACATCTTATCACCTCTATTCACATCACATCTATCCATCCATTTATTCACACCTATCTGATTCTCATCACATCTCATTACATCTATTCACCTCACATCTCATCACCTCTATTCACATCACATCCATCCATCCATTCATTCACACCTATCTGATTCTCATCACATCTCATTACATCTATACATCTCATCACCTCTATTCAAATGATACCAGCTGAAAGATCCCTATCCCCACTGTGCAATGAATTTATGGGTGCTAGTAGCGGAACTAGCACTTCTTGCGCGAGGCAAGGTCCCTCACTCGGACCTTGCCCACGGATATCTGGACAAGAGACTAATCCCTCGTTCTTCCAAAACCAAACCCGGAAAAACTTCCCTCGCTCGGAAAGCACGGGCGATTCCTCCAGGATAATTTTACTCTAACGTAGTCAAAAGCCTTAACTAACTGAATTGATTTGACCGAGCCTGTAAATCCCATAGTCAGATCAGGAAAAAGATTGCACTTGGATCATAGAGACCAACGCTTTTTTCCTCATTGAGAGGCACAGCCGTTGATTCTTTTCCATAGAACAATTTTTATCCGGGATTTACTTCATCTATCGTACCATAACAGAATTGAGTCTAATTTTAGGGATCCATCAGTCCAGCCTAACCCCATCCAGTCCCGTGGGTTAACCAACCACTCAACCACTATAGTGATGGGATCCATTTAAGAATTTGGTTAGGTTTTGTCCCGGGTACCAGGGGAAAAGAGTTCCCAGGCCCCCTAGCTGGATATTCATGGAAACTTAAAACTAGTCACACCACTTACACACCCAATATGAAATTGCCTTTTTCACAGAATCAGTTGTCTTTAAAATAATCATTTAATGAAACCATAGTGTCATTGATCATAATGCGCCAAATTATCTGATCGAATCCTAATTTCTAATTTTTCCTTCATCGGTGTACCTATGGCATCATTGGCAACCAGAACGCTCACCACCTATCCACTAAGGGGCCTTTTCGATAGTTCCTAGCTCATAGTAACCGGAAATATTTTCACTTATAAAAATGAAAACGGAATCTCTGTTTTGAAGATCAGCAAGATCAACCAACAGATCCATATAAAAGAGCCATAGACTCATCCGTTGTTGAGGAGACCAACAAGGTCAATCAACGAGATCCATGGCCGAATTCAGAAAACAACTCTTACTCCTTGTTCCAATATCTTCCACGATGCATGTGTGGGTATCTTCGGTGACCCAGAGCGCGAGCACCGTATGGTCAGCACCCTCTAGGACCCTTCGCAGGTGACCTAGCACTTCACTCATAGGCCGCTTCCTTGGTCCCTCATCCACCATACCGGAAGCTCACCATTTTAATCGAACCGAGGCTGGTCAAAAAGACCGCGGCCCACCTTACTACGTGAAACGTCCTCTAGTGACTCTCCGTCATACTGTTGCAGTTTTATCAGATTATCAGATTAGGTCTCCATGACCTCATTCACAAGACGGTCAAAATGCTTCCCTAGCATTCTTGACATACAACAGTCATTTTAAAAAGATGTCATAAATAACGTTTCCATAGCGAACTCTCCTCCTTCCACGTTGTTCCACATCAATCCACTTGATTTAAATCACATCCATTTCATATGTATTCCCATTCTTATCTAATCACATCATTTTCATCTCATCACATCTTTCATTTATCCTCATCAGATCTCATCCACTCGCATCATCTATCCATCTCCACATCTCATCACATCACATTCATTCACATCTCATCAATTCATAACTACTCCGATCCACATCACATCACATCACATCCATTTTACCTTACATCTCAATCATTCACATCTATCCCGATTCACATGACATCACATCTCATTTTTTCACATCCTGATTCACATCACATTCACGCATGTCCATCACATTCATTCTCATCACCATCCCATCACATACATAACATCACATCACATCTATCCACATCACACATCTCATCTCATTCATCCACATCCATCCAATCGTTCACAAGTACGATTACCCATATCTATTCACACATTCATATCTATCACTTCACATCCACATATATTCATGTCACATCACATCTCTTTACATCACATCACATTCTTTCACATACACATGCACATGCACATCACATACACATACACATACACATTCACATCACATTCTTTCACATACACGTCCACATCCATTCTTTCACATACATCCACATCCATTCTTTCACACACATATCCACATCCATTCTTTCACATACATCCACATTCATTCTTCAAATGCATAACCACATCCATTCTTTCACATACACATTCGCATCCATTCTTCACACATATACATTCACTTTCATTTTTCACATACATAACCACATCCATTTTTCACTTATACATTCACATCCATTCTTCACATACATAACCACATCCATTCTTTCAGATACACATTCGCATCCATTCTTCACATATACATTCACATCCATTCTTCACATACATTACCACATTCATTCTTCACTTATACATTCACATCCATTGTTCACATACATAACCACATCCATTCTTCACTTATATATTCAAATCCATTTTCATCACATATCATCGACTCATATCCCATATCATTCATTTACGTCCTGATTTACATGACATGACATCTCATATCCCATATCATTCATTTACATCCTGATTTACATGACATGACATCTCATCCATCCATTCATTCACATCTATCTGATTCACATCACATCTCATCACATCTATTCACCTCACATCTCATCACCTCTATTCACTTCACATCTACCCATCCATTCATACACACTTATTTGATTCTCATCACATCTCATTACATCTATTCACCTCTATTCACATCACATCCATCCATCTATTCTATTCACACCTATTTGATTCTCATCACATCTCATCACATCTATTCACCTCTATTCACCTCTATTCACATCACATCACATCCATCCATCCATTCTCATCACATCTCATTACATCTATTCACCTCACATCTTATCACCTCTATTCATATCACATCCATCCATCCATTCATTCACACCTATTTGATTCTCATCACATCTCATTACATCTATTCACCTCACATCTGATCACCTCTATTCACATCACATCCATCCATTCATTCACACCTATCTGATTCTCATCACATCTCATCACATCTATACATCTCATTATCTCTATTCAAATGATACCAGCTGAAAGATCCCTGTCCCCACTGCGCAATGAATTTATGGGTGCTAGGAGTGCAAGTAGCACTTCTTGCGTGGGTGCTAGGAGTGCAAGTAGCACTTCTTGCGTGGGGCAAGGTCCCTCACTTGGGGCCTCGCCCACCGATATCCGAACAAGAGACTAATCCCTCGTTCTTCCAAAACCGAACCCGAAAAAACTTCCCTCGCCTGGAAAGCACGGGGATCCCTCCAGGATAATTTTACTCTAACGTAGTCAAAAGCCTTAACTAACTGAACTGATCTGACCGAACTCGTAAATCCCATAGTCAGATCAGGGAAAGGATTGAACTTGGATCATAGAGACCAACGCTTTTTTCCTCATTGAGAGGCACAGCCGTTGATTCTTTTCCATAGAACAATTTTTATCCGAGATTTACTTCATCTATCGTACTATAACAAAATTGAGTCTAATTTTAGGGATCCATCAGTCTAGCCTAACCCCATCCACAGTTCCGTGGGTTAGCCAACCGCCCAACCACTATAGTGATGGGATCCATTTAGGAATTTGGTTAGGTTTTGTCCCGGGTACTAGGGAAAAGAGTTCTCAGGCCCCCTAGCTAGATATTCATGCAAACTTAAGACTAGTCACACTACTTACACACCCAATATGAAATTGCCTTTTTCACAAAATCAACTGTCTTTAAAATAATCATTTAATGAAACCATAGTGTCACTGATCATAATGCTCCAAATTATCAGATCGAATCCTAATTTCCAATTTTTCCTTCATCGGTGTACCTATGGCATCATTGGCAACCAGAACGCTCACCACCTGTCCACTCAGGGGACTTTTCGATAGTTCCTAGCTCATAGTAACCGGAAATATTTTCACTTATAAAAATGAAAACGGAATCTCTATTTTGAAGATCAGCAAGATCAACTAACAGATCCATATAAAAGAGCCATAGACTCATCCGTTGAGGACCAGCAAGGTCAATCAACCAGATCCATGGCCGAATTCAGAAAACAACTCTTACTCCTTGTTCCAATATCTTCCACGACACATGTGTGGGTATCTTCGGTGACCCAGAGCCCGAGCACCGTATGGTCAGCACCCTCTAGGATCCTTCGCAGGTGACCTAGCACTTCACTCATAGGCCGCTTCCTTGGTCCCTCATCCACCATACCGGAAGCTCACCATTTTAATCGAACCGAGGCTGGTCAAAAAGACCTCGGCCCACCTTGCTACGCGAGACGTCCTCTAGTGACTCTCCGTCACACTTTTGCAGCTTTATCAGATTAGGTCTCCACGACCTCATTCACAAGACGGTCAAAATACTTCCCTAGCATTCTTGACATACAGCAGTCATTTTAGAAACAGGTGATAAATAATGTTTCCATAGCGAACTCTCATCCTTCCACGTTGTTCCACATCAATCCACTTGATTTAAATCACATCCATTTCATATGTATTCCCATTCTTATCAATCACATCATTTTCATCTCATCACATCTTTCCTCATTTATCCTCATCAGATCTCATCCACTCGCATCATCTACCCATCTCCACATCTCATCACATCACATTCATTCACATCTCATCCATTCATAACTACCCCGATCCACATCACATCACATCACATCCATTTCACCTCACATCTATCCCGATTCACATGACATCACATCTCATTTATTCAAATCCTGATTCACATCACATTCACTCATATCCATCACATTCATTCTCATCACCATCCCATCACATACATAACATTACATCACATCTATCCACATCACATCTCATTCATACACATCTGATCTCATTCATCCACATCCATCTAATCGTTCACAAGTACGATTACCCATATCTATTCACACATTCATATGTATCACTTCACATCCACATATATTCATGTCACATCATATCTCTTTACATCACATCATATTCTTTCACATACACATCCACATCACATTCTTTCACATACACATCCACATCCATTCTTTCACATACATCCACATCCATTCTTCACATACATCCACATCCATTCTTTCACATACATCCACATCATTCTTCACATACATAACCACATCCATTCTTTCACACACACATTCGCATCCATTCTTCACATATAAATTCACATCCATTCTTCACATACATAACCACATCCATTATTCACTTCTACATTCACACATCCATTCTTCATAACCATATCCATTCTTTCACATACACATTTGCATCCATTCTTCACATATACATTCACATCCATTCTTCACATACATAACCACATCCATTCTTCACTTATACATTCACATCCATTCTTCACATACATAACCACATCCATTCTTCACTTATACATTCACATCCATTTTGATCACATATCATCCACTCATATCCCATATCATTCACTCGTATCATCCACTCATATCCCATATCATTCACTCGTATCATCCACTCATATCCCATATCATTCATTTACATCCTGATTTACATGACATCACATCTTATCCATTCATTCACATCTATCTGATTCACATCACATCTCATCACCTCTATTCACATCACATCCACCCATCCGTTCATTCACACTTATCTGATTCTCATCACATCTCATTACATCTATTCACCTCACATCTTATCACATCTCATTACATCTATTCACCTCACATCTTATCACCTCTATTCACATCGCATCCATCCATCCATTCATTCACACCTATCTGATTCTTATCACATCTCATTACATCTATTCACCTCACATCTCATCACCTCTATTCACCTCACATCCATCCATCCATTCATTCACACCTATGTGATTCTCATCACATCTCATTACATCTATACATCTCATCACCTCTATTCAAATGATACTAGCTGAAAGATCCCTGTCCCCACCGCGCAATGAATTCATGGGTGTTAGTAGCGGAAGTAGCACTTCTTGTGCGGGGCAGGGTCCCTCACTCGGGGCCTCGCCCACGGATATCCGGACAAGAGACTAATCCCTTGGTTCTTCCAAAATCGAACCCGGAAAAACTTCCCTCGCCCGAAAATCACGGGCGATTTCTCTAGGATAACTTTACTCTAACGTAGTCTAAAGCCTTAACTAACTAAACTGATTTGACCAAACTGGTAAATCCCATAGTCAGATAAGGGAGAAGATTGCACTTGGATCATAGAGACGGACGCTTTTTTCCTCATTGAGACAGCCGTTGATTCTTTTCCATAGAACAATTTTTATCCGAGATTTACTTTATCTATCGTACCATAACAAAATTGAGTCTCATTTTAGGGATCCATCAATCTAGCCTAACCCCATCTAGTCCTGTGGGTTAGCCAACCACCCAACAATTGTAGTGATGGGATCCATTTAAGAATTTGGTTAGGTTTTGTCTCGAGTACCAGGGAAAAGAGTTCCCAGGCCCCCTAGCCGAATATTCATGCAAACTTAAAACTAGTCACACCACTTGCACACCCAATATGAAATTTCCTCTTTCATAGAATCAGCTGTCTTTAAAACAATCATTTAATAAAACCATAGTGTCACTGATCATAATCCTCCAAATTATTTGGTTGAATCCTAGTTTCCAATTTCTCCTTCATCGGTGTACCTATGGCATCGTTGGCAAACCAGAACGCTCACCACCTGTCCACTCAGGTGTCTTTTCGATAGTTCCTAGCTCATAGTAACCGGCAATATTTTCACTTATAAAAATCAAAACGGAATCTACTCGAAGATTAGCAAGATCAACCAACAACAGATCCATTTAAAAGAGCCATAGACTCATCCGTTGAGGACCAGCAAGGTCAATCAACCAGATCCATGCCCGAATTCAGAAAACAACTCTTACTCCTTGTTGCAATATCTTCCACGACGCATGTGTGGGTATCTTCGGTGACCCAGAGCCTGAGCACCATATGGCCAGCACCCTCTAGGATCCTTCGCAGAGCAGGTGACCTAGCGCTTCACTCATAGGCCGCTTCCTTGGTCCCTTATCCACCGTACCAGAAGCTCACTATTTTAATCGAACCGAGACTGGTCAAGACCTCGGCCTACCTTACTACGCGAGACGTCCTCATTGACTCTTCGTCAGCTGTTGCAACTTTATCAGATTAGGTCTCCACGACCTCATTCACAAGACAGTCAAAATTCTTCCCCAGAACTCTTGACATAAAACAGTGATATTAAAAACAGGTGTCATAAATACAGTTTCCATAGCGAACTCTCATCCTTCCACATCAATCCACCTGTAAATTACATCCATTTCATATGTATTCCCATTCTCATCCAATCACATCATTTCCATCTCATCACATCTTTCTTGATTTATCCTCATAAGATCTCATCCACTTGCATCTACCCATTTCCACATCTCATCACATCACATTCATTCACATCTCATCCATTCATAACTACCCCGATCCACATCACATCACATCACATCCATTTTACCTCACATCCCAATCATTCACATCTATCCCGATTCACATGACATCACATCTCATTTATTCACATCCTGATTCACATCACATTCACTCACATCCATCACATTCATTCTCATCACCATCCCATCACATACATAACATCACATCACATCTATCCACATCATATCTCATTCATACACATCTCATCTAATTCATCCACATCCATCTAATAGTTCACAAGTAAGATTACCCATATCTATTCACACATTCATATGTATCACTTCACATTAACATATATTCATGTCACATCAAATCTCTTTACATCACATCACATTCTTTCACATACACATCCACATCCATTCTTTCACATACATCCACATCCATTCTTTCACATACATCCACATCCATTCTTCACATACATATCCACATACATTCTTTCACATACATCCACATCCATTCTGCACATACATCCACATCCACTCTTCACATACATATCCACATCGATTCTTTCACATACATCCACATCCATTCTTCACATACATAACCACATCCATTGTTTCACATACACATTCGCATCCATTCTTCACATATACATTCACATCCATTCTTCACATATACATTCACATCCATTCTTCACATACATAACCACATCCATTCTTTCACATACACATTCGCATCCATTCTTCACATATACATTCACATCCATTCTTCACATACATAACCATACACATTCATATCTCTATCACTTTACATCCATATATATTCATGTCACATCACATCTCTTTACATCACATCACATTCTTTCACATACACATACACATCCATTCTTTCACATACACATCCACATCCATTCTTTCACATACATCCGCATCCATTCTTCACATACATCCACATCCATTCTTCACATACATCCATATCCATTCTTTCACATACATCCACATCCATTCTTCACAAACATATCCACATCCATTCTTTCACATACACCCACATCCTTTCTTGACATACATAACCTCATCCATTCTTTTGCATACACATTCGCATCCATTCTTTACATATACATTCACATCATACATAACCACATCCATTCTTTCACACACACATTCGCATCCATTCTTCACATACATAACCACATCCATTCTTCACTTATACATTCACATCATTCTTCACAAAAATAACCACATCCCTGATTTACATGACATCACATTTCATCCATTCATTCACATCTATCTGATTGACATCACATCTCATCACATCTATTCACCTCACATCTCATCATCTCTATTCACATCACATCCACCCATCCATTCATTCACACTTATCTGATTCTCATCACATCTCATTACATCTATTCACCTCACATCTTATCACCTCTACTCACATCACATCCATCCATCCATTCATTCACACCTATCTAATTCTCATCACATCTCATTACATTTATTCACCTCACATCTTATCACCTCTATTCACATCACATCCATCCATCCATCCATTCATTTACACCTATCTAATTCTCATCACATTTCATTACATCTATTCACTTCACATCTCATCACCTCTATTCACATCACATCCATCCATCCATTCATTCACACCTATTGATTCTCATCATATCTCATTACATTTGTACATCTCATCACCTCTATTCAAATGATACCAGCTGAAAGATCCCTGTCCCCACCGCGCAATGAATTCATGGGTGCTAGCAGCGGAAGTAGCACTTTTTGCGCGGGGTAGGATCCCTCACTCGGGGCCTCGCCCACGGATATCCGGACAAGAGACTAATCCCTCGGTTGTTTTAAAACTGAACCCGAAAAAACTTCCCTCGCTCAGAAAGCACGGGCGATTCCTCCAGGATAATTTTACTCTAATGTAGTCAAAAGCCTTAACTAACTAAACTGATTTGACCAAACCCGTAAATCCCATAGTCAAATCACGAAAAAGATTACACTTGGATCATAGAGACCAATGCTTTTTTCCTCATTGAGAGGCGCAACCGTTAATTCTTTTCCATAGAACAATTCTTATCCGTGATTTATTTCATCTATCATACCATAACATAATTAAGTCTCATTTTAGGGATCCATCAGTCTAGCGAACCCCATCCAGTCTCGTGGGTTAGCCAACCGCCCAACCACTGTAGTGATGGGATCCATTTAAGAATTTGGTTAGGTTTTGTCCCGGGTACCACGGAAAAGAGTTCCCAACCCCCCTAGCCAAATATTCATGCAAACTTAAAACTAGTCACACCACTTACACACCTAATATGAAATTGCCTTTTTCGTAGAATTAGCTGTCTTTAAAATAATCATTTAATTAAACCATAGTGTCAGTGATCATATTCCTCCAAATTATCTAGTTGAATCCTAATTTATAATTTTTCCTAATCGATGTACCTATGGCATCATTGGCAACCAGAACGCTCACCACCTGTCCACTCAGAGGCCTTTTCAATAGTTCCTAGCTCATAGTAACTGGTAATATTTTTACTTATAAAAATCAAAACGGAATCTCCGTTGAAGATCAGCAAGATCAACCAACAGATCCATATAAAAGAGCCATATACTCATCCGTTGAGGACTAGCAAGGAGATCCATGCCCGAATTCAAAAAACAACTCTTACTCCTTGTTCCAATATCTTTCCCATGACGCACGTGTGGGTATCTTCGGTGACCCAGAGCTTGAGCACCGTATGGTCAGCACCCTCTAGGATCCTTCGCAGGTGACCTAGCACTTCACTCATAGGCCGCTTCCTTGGTCCCTCATCCACCGTACCAGAAGCTCACTATTTTAATCGAACCGAGGTTGGTCAAGACCTTGCTATGCGAGATGTCCTCCATTGACTCTCTGTCAGCTGTTGCAACTTTATCAGATAAGGTCTCCACGACCTTATTCACAAGACGGTCAAAATGCTTCCCCAGCATTCTTCACTCAAATCAATCATTTTAAAAACAGGTCATAAATAGAGTTTCTATAGTGAACTCTCGTCCTTCCACGTTGTTCCACATCAATCCACCTAATTTAAATGACATCCATTTCAGATGTATTCCCATTCTCATCTAATCACATCATTTTCATCTCATCACATCTTTCCTCATTTATCCTCATCAGATCTCATCCGCTCGCATCTACCCATCTCCACATCTCATCACATCACATTCATTCACATCTCATCCACTCATAACTACCCCGATCCACATCACATCACATCCATTTTACCTCACATCTCAATCATTCACATCTATCTTGATTCACATGACATCACATCTTATTTATTCATATCCTGATTCTCATCACATTCACTCATATCCATCACATTCATTCTCATCACCATCCCATCACATACATAACATCACATCACATATATTCACATATCTCATTCATACACATCTCATCTCATTCATCCACATCCATCCAATTGTTCACAAGTACGATTACCCATATCTATTCACACATTCATATCTCTATCACTTCACATCCACATATATTGATGTCACATCACATCTCTTTACATCACATCACATTCTTTCACATACACATCCACATCCATTCTTTCACATACACATCCACATCCATTCTTCCACATCCATTCTTCACATACATATCCACATCCATTCTTTCACATACATCCACATCCATTCTTCAACACATACATCCACATCCGTTTTTTCACATACATCCATATCCATTCTTCACATACATCCACATGCATTCTTTCACATACATCCACATCCATTCTTCACAAACATATCCACATCCATTCTTTTACATACACCCACATCCATTCTTCACATACATAACCTCATCCATTCTTTTGTATACACATTTGCATCCATTCTTCACATACATAACCTCATCCATTCTTTTGTATACACATTTGCATCCATTCTTCACATATACATTCACATCCATTCTTCACATACATAACCACATCCATTCTTTCACACACACATTCGCATCCATTCTTCACATATACATTCACATCCATTCTTCACATACATATACATTCACATCCATTCTTCACTTATACATTTACATCCATACTTCACATACATAACCACATTCATTCTTCACTTATACATTCACATACATTTTCATCACATATCATGCACTCATATCCCATATCATTCATTTACATCCTGATTTACATGACATCACATTTCATCCATTCATTCACATCTATTTGATTCACATCACATCTCATCACATCTATTCACCTCACATCTCATCACCTCTATTCACATCACATCCACCCATCCATTCATTCACACTTATCTGATTCTCATCACATCTCATTACATCTATTCACCTCACATCTTATCACCTCTATTCACATCACATCCATCCATCCATTCATTCACACCTATCTGATTCTCATCACATCTCATTACATCTATTCACCTCACATCTTATCACCTCTATTCACATCCATCCATCCATCCATCCATTCATTCACACCTATCTAATTCTCATCACATTTCATTACATCTACTCACCTCACATCTCATCACCTCTATTTACATCACATCCATCCATCCATTCATTCACGCCTATCGGATTCTCATCATATCTCATTACATCTATACATCTCATCTCCTCTTTTCAAATGATACCACCTGAAAGATCCCTGTCCCCACCGCGCAATGAATTCATGGGTGCTAGCAGCGGAAGTAGCACTTCTTGCGTGGGGCAGGGTCCCTCACTCGGGGCCTCGCCCACGGATATCTAGACAAGAGACTAATCCCTCGGTTCTTTCAAAATCATAGAATCAGCTGTCTTTAAAACAATCATTAATGAAACCATAGTATCACTGATCATATTCCTCCAAATTATCTGGTTGAATCCTAATTTCTAATTTTTCCTTCATCGATGTACCTATGGCATCATTGGCAACCAGAACGCTCACCACTTGTCCATTCAGGGGCCTTTTCGATAGTTCCTAGCTCATAGTAATCGGTAATATTTTCACTTATAAAAATAAAAACGGAATCTCCGTTGAAGATCAGCCCAAAACAGATCCATATAAAAGAGCCATAGACTCATCCGTTGAGGACCAGCAAGGTCAATCAACCAGATCCATGCCCAAATTCAGAAAACAACTCTTACTCCTTGTCCCAATATCTTCCCCATGACGCACATGTGGGTATCTTCGGCGACCAAGAGCCCAAGCACCGTATGGTCAGCACCCTCTAGGATCCTTCGTAGGTGACCTAGCGCTTCACTCATAGGCCGCTTCCTTGGTCCCTCATCCACCGTACCGGAAGCTCACCATTTTAATCGAACCGTGGCTGGTCAAGACCTCGGTCGACCTTGCTACACACGAGACATCCTCCATTGGCTCTTCGTCAGCTGTTGCAACTTTATCAGATTAGGTCTCCACGACCTCATTCACAAGACGGTCAAAATGTTTCCCCAGCATTCTTGACATAAATCACTCATTTTAAAAACACGTAAAAAATACAGTTTTTATAGCGAACTCTCATCCTTCCATGTTGTTCCACATCAATCCACCTCATCTAAATCACATCCATTTCATATATATTTCCATTCTCATCCAATCACATCATTTTCATCTTATCACATCTTTCCTCATCTATTAGTATCACTTTTTTAATATTATAATAATTCTTTAACAATTATGAAGGTTGCAAAGTGATTTGACCAATAAGTGTATGATGAAGTAAATTCCGGATAAAAATTGTATTATGGAAAAGAATCAACGGACGTGCCTCTCAATGAGGAAAAAAGCGTTGGTCTCTATGATCCAAGTGCAATCTTTTCCCTGATCTGACTATGGGATTTACGGGTTCGGTCAGATGAGTTCAGTTAGTTAAGGCTTTTGACTACATTAGAGTAAAATTATCCTAGAGGAATTGCTCGTGCTTTCTGGGCAAGGGAAGTTTTTTCGGGCTCGGTTTTGGAAGAATCGAGGGATTAGTCTCTTGTCCGGATATCCGTGGGCGAGGCCCTAATGAGGGACCCTTCCCCGCACAAGAAGTGCTACTTCCGCTGCTATCACCCATGAATTCATTGCGCGGTGGGGACAGGGATCTTTCAGCTCGTATTATTTGAATAGAGGTGATAAGATGTAATGAGATGTGATGAGAATCAGATAGGTGTGAATGAATGGATGGATGTGATGTGAATAGAGGTGATGAGATGTGAGGTGAATAGATGTAATGAGATGTGCTGAGAATCAAATAGGTGTGAATGAATGGATGTGATGTGAATCAAATAGGTGTGAATGAATGGATGTGATGTGAATAGAGGTGATAAGATGTGAGGTGAATAGATGTAATGAGATGTGATGAGAATCAGATAGGTGTGAATGAATGGATGGATGGATGTGATGTGAATAGAGGCGATAACATGTGAGGTGAATAGATGTAATGAGATGTGATGAGAATCAGATAAGTGTGAATGAATGGATGGGTGGATGTGATGTGAATAGAGGTGAATAGATGTAATGAGATGTGATGAGATTTAGATAAATGTGAATGAATGGATGGGTGGATGTGATGTGAATAGAGGTGATGAGATGTGAGGTGAATAGATGTGATGAGATGTGATGTGAATCAGATAGATGTGAATGAATGGATGAGATGTGATGTCATGTAAATCAGGATGTAAATGAATGATATGGGATATGAGTGGATGATATGTGATAAAAATGGATGTGAATGTATAAGTGAAGAATGGATGTGGTTATGTATGTGAAGAATGGATGTGAATGTATAAGTGAAGAATGGATGTGGTTATGTATCTGAAGAATGGATGTGAATGTATATGTGAAGAATGGATGCGAATGTGTATGTGAAAAAATGGATGTGGTTATGTATGTGAAGAATGGATGTGAATGTATAAGTGAAGAATGAATGTGGTTACGTATGTGAAAAATGGATGTGAATGTATATGTGAAGAATGGATGCGAATGTGTATGTGAAAGAATGGATAAGGTTATGTATGTGAAGAATGGATGTGGATATGTATCTGAAGAATAGATGTGGATGTATGTGAAAGAATGGATGTGGATGTATGTGAAAGAATGGATGTGGATGTGTATGTGAAAGAATGTGATGTGATGTAAAGAGATGTGATGTGACATGAATACATGTGGATGTGAAGTGATAGATATGAATTTGTGAATAGATATGGATAATTGTACTTGTGAACGATTGGATGGATGTGGATGGATGTGGATGAATGAGATGAGATGTGTATGAATGAGATATGATGTGGATAGATGTCATGTGGATGAATGAGATATGATGTGGATAGATGTAATGTGGATAGATGTGATGTGTAATGTGAATGAGATGAGATGTGTATGAATGAGATATGATGTGGATAGATGTAATGTGGATAGATGTGATGTGATGTTATATATGTAATGGGATGGTGATGAGAATGAATGTGATGGATATGAGTGAATGTGATGTGAATCAGGATGTGAATAAATGAGATGTGATGTTATGTGAATCGGGATAGATGTGAATGATTGAGATGTGAGCGGTAAAATGGATGTGATGTGATGTGATGTGGATCGGAGTATTTATGAATGGATGAGATTTGACTGAATGTGATGTGATGAGATGTGGAGATGGGTAGATGCGAGTGGACATGGGTAGATAGCTGGATATTCATGCAAACTTAAAACTAGTCACACCACTTACACACCCAATATGAAATTGCCTTTTTCACAGAATCAGCTGTCTTTAAAACAATCATTTAATGAAACCATAGTGTCACTGTTCAGAATCCTCCAAATTATCTGGTTGAATCCTAATTTCCAATTTTTCCTTCATCGGTGTACCTATGGCATCATTGGCAAACCAGAACGCTCACCACCTATCCACTGATGAGGGGCCTTTTCAATAGTTTCTAGCTCATAGTATTTTCACTTCTAAAAATCAAAACGGAATCTCCGTTGAAGATCAACAAGATCAATCAACAGATCCATATATAAAAGAGCCATAGACTCATCCATTTGAGAGGACCAGCAAGGTCAATCAACCAGATCCATGCCCGAATTTAGAAAACAACTTACTCCTTGTTCCAATATCTTCCACGACGCACGTGTGGGTATCTTTGGCGACCTTGAGCCTGAGCACCGTATGGTCAGCACCCTCTAGGATCCTTTGCAGGTGACCTAGCGCTTCACTCATAGGCCGCTTCCTTGGTCCCTCATCCACTGTACCGGAAGCTCACTATTTTAATCGAACCGAGGCTAGTCAAGACCTCGACCGACCTTGCTACACGAGACGTCCTCCATTGATTCCGGATTAGGTCTCCACGACCTCATTCACAAGACGGTCAAAATGCTTCCCCAGCATTCTTGACATAAAATAGTCATTTTAAAAATAGGTCATAAATACAGTTTCTATAGTGAACTCTTGTCCTTCCATGTTGTTCCACATCAATCCACCTGATTTAAATCACATCCATTTCATATGTATTCCCATTCTCATCCAATCACATCATTTTCATCTCATCACATCTTTCCTCATTTATCCTCATCAGATCTCATCCACTTGCATCTACCTATCTCCACATCTCATCACATCACATTCATTCAGATCTCATGCATTCATAACTACCCCGATCCACATCACATCACATCACATCACATCACATCACATCCATTTTACCTCACATCTCAATCATTCACATCTATCCCGATTCACATGACATCACATCTCATTTATTCACATCCTGATTCACATCACATTCACTCATATCCATCACATTCATTCTCATCACCATCCCATCACATACATAACATCACATCACATCTATCCACATCATATCTCATTCATACACATCTCATCTCATTCATCCACATCCATCCAATCGTTCACAAGTACGATTACCCATATCTATTCATACATTCATATCTATCACTTCACATCCACATATATTTATGTCACATCACATCTCTTTACATCACATCACATTCTTTCATATACACATACACATCCACAGCACATTCTTTCACATACACATCCACATCACATTCTTTCACATACACATCCACATCCATTCTTTCACATACATCCACATCCATTCTTCATATACATATCCACATCCATTCTTTCACATACATCCACATCCATTCTTCACATACATATCCACATTCATTCTTTCACATACATCCACATCCCATCTTCACATACATAACCACATCCATTCTTTCACATACACATTTGCAACCATTCTTCACATATACATTCACATCCATTCTTCACATACATAACCACATCCATTGTTCACTTATACATTCACATCCATTCTTCACATACATAACCATATCCATTCTTTCACATACACATTCGCATCCATTCTTCACATACATAACCACATCCATTCTTCACTTATACATTCACATCCATTCTTCACATACATAACCACATCCATTGTTCACTTATACATTCACATCCATTCTTCACATACATAACCATATCCATTCTTTCACATACACATTCGCATCCATTCTTCACATACATAACCACATCCATTCTTCACTTATACATTCACATCCATTCTTCACATACATAACCACATCCATTCTTCACTTATACATTCACATCCATTCTCATCACATATCATCCACTTAATCCCATCTCATCCACTCATATCCCATATCATTCATTTACATCCTGATTTACATGACATGACATCTCATCCATTCATTCACATCTATCTGATTCACATCACATCTATTCACCTCACATCTCATTACCTCTATTCACATCACATCCACCTATCCATTCATTCACACTTATCTGATTCTCATCACCTCATTACATCTATTCACGTTATTCACATCACATCCATCCATCCATCCATCCATTCATTCACACCTATCTGATTCTCATCACATCTCATTACATCTATTCACCTCACATCTTATCACCTCTATTCACATCACATCCATCCATCCATCCATTCATTCACACCTATTTGATTCTCATCACATCTCATTACATCTATTCACCTTACATCTCATCACCTCTATTCACATCACATCCATCCATCCATTCATTCACACCTATTTGATTCTCATCACATCTCATTACATCTCATTACATCTATACATCTCATCACCTCTATTCAAATGATACCAGCTGAAAGATCCCTATCCCCACTGCGCAATGAATTCATGGGTGCTAGCAGCGAAAGTAGCACTTCTTACACGGGGCAAGGTCCCTCACTCTTGTTGAAATATACAAGTGAATAGGGTGTGTGCGGGAACAAGCCCTTGGTTAGAGGCTGTAAAAGAGGATGTGTAAATGTGAAAGAACATGTGAAAAGGTGAGAAGAATCTACTGGGAGAGAATAAAGGGTAGCATGAGAAGATTTAGGAAGTGTGGAGATATTCTGGGAAAAGTGAAGAGGTGGAAAGAATCAAGCAAGAGAGGTGGAGTGAATCAAGGAGAAATCAGTGGGATTTGATGCTTGGATGTAAACACTATAAATTGAGGCATTGGCCTAATGAGAATTTGCTGGTTTTTTATTATCCATGCTTGCATTAAGCTATTTGCTAATTACTCACTAAATTAGTGAGAATTTGCTAGTTTTTTGATTATCCATGCCTACATTAAGCTATTTGCTAATTACGTCTTAATTATTTGCTAATCATTTTGTTTTAATAATGTTGATTCTAGTGTTTGATCCACCATAGCTCATCACATTGCTCTAATTTCAACATGGTATTAGAGCCATGCCTAGAATCCATCAGGTTTATGATCCCATTATTTAATTAATTAGGATTAGTAGATAATTAGAAATTAATTAAAATTTTAGTTAGTTTTCAACTCACCTCTGTACCCCCAGCTGGTGGAGGAGCTCTAGCTCTTTGCACACTCAACCGTTGCCCAAACTATTTTAACCCTAGGTAGCCAACATCCTTGAGCTCCAGCCAAGCTAATCAAATCGTCAAACCACCAACGCATTCAGGAGCAATTCGTATTTTTTCCAGCACAGGTTTTTCTGATGAAATTATAGATCTTGTCTTCATCCAATCAAATTGCTCTAATTCCTCTTAGCCCCGAGGGTTTTCAAGCATTCTCTACAAGCTGGTGAAGACAGAATTCAATTTGATCAAGTCTACAATGAGATCCAAGCTCTTCATCAAATCTGCAGCAGCAGGTGACTTTGGTAAAACAGAGATTAAGCTTTCAATATTTGGTCAAATCTTGTGTTTCTTGGCTTAATCCTCTACTAGACTCATTTGCTATTGATGTCTTTGAAAGCATTTGAGCTATTTGAAGTCTAAGGCATCAGATATGGACTCCCCGCATACTCTGTTTTTTGCACACAAAACAATGGATTAATTTGCTAATTAGTGATTAATCAATGCTAATCACTATATTTTGGTGTAATTGAGGGTTCAAATTAACTGATACAGATCCTTATAACTTTAGATTACAATTCGGAGTTGGTTTGATACTCCAACCATTCCGTACAAATTGGTTACCCTTGATTTAATGTAATTTTTGGTAATTTTATGCTGATAAATTTGTTGTAATCATCTCTTAAACACCAGATTGAGTTGTAAAAGGGTAGACATTGCCCTTGAATCTTGAAATTGGATCAAGAGGTAAGACCCCCTTCACATCATCATGAGTACAGCACAAGAAATAGCCAAATTTAATGGGGAGCAGTTTTACACATGGCAGACAAAAACCATGTATTTGCTCATGAGGAAAAATTTGTGGGGGCTAGTTGAGGGAAGAGATGAATGTCCAGAGAGAGGGGAAAATGAGTGGAAGAGCAGGAATGAAAAAGCATTGGGACTTATTGCACTCAGCTTAAATGATGAAATCATTCATCACATCACAGGGATACAATGGGCAAAAGATGCATGGGATGAACTCAATAAATTATTTGGCACACAAGCTAAAAATTCAAAGATAAATCTGTTAATGCAATTCTACAAATTGGATATGAAGGAAAGTGAACCTTTAATCACACACTTGAACAGATATAAAAGCATTAAGCAACAACTGCCAGCTCTATTGGCAAAAAGGTAGAAGATGATGAGGCACTAGCTGCACTTCTGAAGAGTGTGGACAAAGGAGAATATGAAAACATTGTAGCAACACTAAAGAATGTACCTGAATTGAAGCTACACGAGATAGAAGCAGCTCTACTAGAGCAAGAGAGCAGAGGCAAAGAGAAGAAATGGCTCGACTCAATAGCAGGAGAAGAAAAAGCATTCTTCACCCGAGGAGGATTCTCTCAAGGACGAGGACGAGGAAGAGGCAGAGTAGGAGGAAGAACCTTCACTTGCAACAACTGTGGAAAGCCAGGTCACATGGCAAGAGACTGTTACAGCAAACCCAGTGGAGAAGGAACGACATCGGCAAACTTCATGGCAAACTTCATGGAGGCTCCAAAGGAAGTGGAGTCGAATCATCTTTTCTGAGAGATAGAGAGAGAGAGAGACCCCACAATCCAATGTAACCTGCCCCAACAAAGTAAAACCACCTCTGAGCCACCGATGATGTAGGCCACTTGGTAGATAGATGTATGTGTGAGCACTTTAGTCAAGGTCACAGGCAACTATAGTAGCCTTGGACACATAGAGAGAGAGAGTGTCAAGGACTATGAGTTTAGGGACTTGAGGCACTGGTCGGCAGGCTATCAAGTAAGACAGAAACTTGGTATAGGATCCAAGTGTGCTAAGATAACTTGAGGGGAGGTGTGCTAGAAACTAGTCGCAGACTATCAAGTAAGAGGGAAACTTGGTATAGGGTCTAGGTATACTAGGAGTATTCACTTGAGGGGAGGTGTTGAAATATACAAGTGAATAGGGTGTGTGCGGGAACAAGCCCTTGGTTAGAGGCTGTAAAAGAGGATGTGTAAATGTGAAAGAACCTGTGAAAAGGTGAGAAGAATCTACTAGGAGAGAATAAAGGGTAGCATGAGAAGATTTAGGAAGTGTGGAGATATTCTGGGAAAAGTGAAGAGGTGGAGAGAATCAAGCAAGAGAGGTGGAGTGAATCAAGGAGAAATCAGTGGGATTTGATGCTTGGATGTAAACACTATAAATTGAGGCATTGGCCTAATGAGAACTTGCTGATTTTTGATTATCCATGCCTACATTAAGCTATTTGCTAATTACTTGCTAATTACATCTTAATTATTTGCTAATCACTTTGTTAATGATGTTGATTCTAGTGTTTGATCCACCATAGCTCATCACATTGCTCTAATTTCAACAACTCTCGAGGCCTCGCCACCCCACGGATATTCGGACAAGAGACTAATCCCTAGGTTCTTTCAAATTCGAACCCGAAAAAACTTCCCTCGCCCGGAAAGCACGTGCGATTCCTCCAGGATAATTTTATGCATAAAATCAATTTTAATGAGAATAACACTTTTGAAATAAAAATAAATCCTTTATGCATCTTTCTATGCATAAAATCAATTTTAATGAGAATAACACTTTTGAAATAAAAATAATCCTTTATGTATCTTTCTATGCATAAAATTAATTTTAATGAGACTAACACTTTTGAAATAAAAATAAATCCTTTATGCATCTTTCTATGCATAAAATCAATTTTAATGAGAATAACACTTTTGAAATAAAAATAAATCCTTTATGCATCTTTCTATGCATAAAATGAAATTCAATGAAAACAACACTTTTATAATTAAAATTTCCATTTTGCATCTTTCTATGCATAGAAATTAAATTCAATGAGAACAACACTTTTATAAATAAAAATTTCCATTATGCATCTTTCTATGCATAGAAATTAATTTTAATAATTAATATCAATGATATCCATGCATATTCATAGGTGAATATGTACATGGAGTAAATTAGAATATCTCTTTTAGAATGCACAAACGGTGGGAATTACTCTTTTGGAATAATATAAAAATGAACTTTCTTTTCCACAAAATTCTAGAAAATTTTGCCATAACCTTCTTTGTATGGCTGACCATTTCTCATTTTTAACATTCTATTTTCAATTTAAATTAACCCCAATTTGATGTAAAGGACTCTAATCTACACAATTTTCGATTTCCAAGAGAGTAAACAATAAAAAAAGTTTAATTAATCTTTTTGTTAAACATTCTAGGATAAAGAAAGGCTGAATTGTAAGGAAGAGAAGGGGATGGCCTTTTCATCAAGGCATAGCATCAGAATTTACTTTAATCAACTAAAACAAACAAGAAAATCAAGAAAACCATAGATTTAAAATTAAAAGTAAGAAGAATTTAGCTTACATAGAGTTGTAAGCTTTCCTTTGGCTTGAGGGATTGAGGGTCCTACTCTTGTTTGAAGCAAGAGTGGCCACCAATTACTTTGGAGAGGATTAAGCCAAAAATAATTGAATCATTAAGAAAATTCAATTAGCTCTGGGTAGGAGTAGAGTAACAGTGCATAAACATTATTAACTTTTTACAAAGGGGGAGGCTTCTATTTATAGGAAAAAGTGAGCCTCTAACCAAGGAAAATGATTCTAGAATTTTCTAGATCAGTTTGGTCAATTTTGACCATTTTTAGGTCAGTTTAGCTTACTTTTTGGATCTAGTTGAAACAGGAGAGAGGAGAGATGAAAATATCTCATTATTTTTTAGTTTAAAACTCCTCCACACATGTGAAATAGGCAACTCCTTCATGAGGGGAGATCCCCACACCGAGGTGTCAAAAATGCATCATTATCTCTAAATATCTCTTCTTTTTTAACTAATAAACCTTGTCCTTAGTCAACTCTTCATCTTATGTGAGCATTTACTCATTTTTGGGGGATTTTCTTTTATTCTTCAATTTATCTCCTCCCTACATTTGGATTAATCTTATTGGTCCATAGGAACCTTAATTGGACCATAATCCAAAATTTTCTAAAAATCTGGACCCTTAGGCTAAGGTCCTTTATACCTATTTTTAATTAATTCCAATTGCACATTGGAAAGTTCTTTTTGAATTTCTATTTTAGGGGAAACCATTTTAGACACTAGGAGGATTTTTATATCCAAAAATATCTCAATTTTAAATTACCTCCCTCTAGATATTTTCTCTCTCCAGGCCAAAATAGGGTAAAACATGATCTTTCTTTTATTTCAGAGAGGGGAATAATTATAAGATCAGAAGGGGAGGTTCTTACACCTGCACACCTCAAAAGCTAGAGGGAAGAATCTTACAAGGTACTTACCTATGAGACAGATTCAAACAAAAAGGTGCACCCCTTAAGATAATTGTATGAGGCACAAGTGTACTGAATTTCATGCCAAGGCGATCCCTAAGTCAAGAGATTTTAACAAAATATAGGTTTTTGCATATTGCGAGATATTTTGGAAATATTTCGGCAGTCCCCCTTGTATTTTAGACAAAATTACAATTTTTACTTGTCCAAAAAGAAGCATAATTGTGTAATTGATGAAAAAAGGGAAGGAATAACTTACCCAATTGGAATCAAACTGATTAATTAATTCTAAAAATAAACTCAATTAATGCCATATCATCTAGCTGGCTTGGTGATGCTGGGAAGAATGGAGAGGGCATATCCGTTAGGGTATTTCAAAGGAACTATGACAAAGAACCTTGGCTATTCACTCATCATGCAACTCGGTGCTACTCAGTACTAAAAGAAGAGGATGCTAGCGAGACTGAAGGCGAGGACTACTGGCTTGGATCAGATGGGAGTCTCATGGAATCCTCATTACGAACCTATCCTCATTACTGAATTCCTTAACTCATATGATGCTGACGGGGGGTGGGTGTGGTAACTATAGGAGAATATGAGGCTGAGATTAAGCTACACAGAAAGTTAATCATTGAAGCATTCGGCCTGCCTTCAAAGGTGTCATATTCAAAAAGCAAAAAAAGGCACCATAGATATCAATAAGCACATGAAAAAATGGAGTAAGTCATCGCATGGTGAATTTTTTGCACAGATCCAGGATCCTACAGTAGAAATGGCTTGTAGGGCAGTCTGTCTTCTCACTCAGGTGAAAAACACTGACAAACATAGTAGGATAAACTCTCAGGCTGTCTTTATGGTTGCAGAAGGCCGTAAGGAAAATTGGGCACATATAATATTTAACAAACTCACTGCTTATTTTGCAAACCATAAGTATACAATTGGTAATTTCTATCTTCTACAACAAGTTCTAGATTATGGGGCTAGAAAGATTCTTAAAGAAGAGGATGTCAACATTCCTACTCTCCTAAGACAAGAATCTCAAAGGCAAGACCAGGGAGACCAAGGCTCTCAGGGTGAAAGATGCCCCAACATGTGCAAGGTGAATCTTCATCCATGTGTAGGGAAACCCTTATTGTAATCTCTCCACAAGCACAGTTTGCATTAGACAGGAAGCAGTTAAACCTAAAGGCAAGAGAAAAATTGATTCAGGGATAACCACTCAAATGTCTGAAGAAGTGTCAAAACCCTTTGAACCTCTGAGACAAAGAAGTAAAGGATTGAAAAGGAAGTCCTAAACCCTAAAGTGTAACAAGTACATGAGCAAGTAGTCACTCTGTTTGGACTGGACACAGAACAAGTAGAGGAGCTACAGCTTTTAGAGTTGAAAAGGGTACTAAACAAACAAACAATTGCACAAGTTTAAAAACAAAAGGCACTAGACAAGCAACAAGTCATTGACCAACAAACTACTCAAATAACATAGCTCAAAGCCCAACTCCAGGAATAGGCCAACCAAGCAGAGCAAATCAGTGAATTTGTGGCCAATCTTGAAGAGGAAAAAATTTTGTATTTAAAGTGGGCCGCAAATGCTAACATGCTTAAGGGTCGTTATGAAAACGTAAAAAAACAAAACCAAGATATGATAAGAAAGCTATAAACTTCAAGAAAAGAACTTGCCTTGGTAACAGCAGACATGAATCAAGTTCATAGCAAGGTTACTGAGGAAATGGCTAAGGTAAAAGACTTGACAGCACAATGTAGTGAATTGGAGTGTAGACTACCGGAAGCCAAGGAAAGTATGGTACAACAGCTTCAAAAGAAAAATGAAGAGGAACTCAAGCTAAACCTCAAGCATAAGGCAGAAAAGGACAGTTTATTCCAGCACAGCTAAAAAAGGCACAAGAAGACTGCACAAAGTATCATGATGAAGCTATGGACAAAACAAGAGAATTGGAGTCTACTCTCCACAGAAGCAGAATCAACATGAAGATAAGGATTCTTCTCCAATGGAACAAGGGTCAGATACATTACTTTTGATACCATCTCTAACCATGCCTCTAATCTAGCTACCTTAGTTGTTTCCTTGAGAACTCCTGCAAAGACCCATAATTTTTACACCTCTACACTTTTACTATCTATGACTGTGAAAGACATAGACTTTGATGCTCCTTTGAACATCGAGGTAGTGTAGTGGGTTTTTAAAAATATGTATAGACAAAATGCCCCAACATTTGTAATGGCCATTCTTCATGGGGATATTAGTCTAGAAAGCCCTAGTGATCTCTTCTATGCCTCATTGCATCCTATAGTTCTCAATTTCAAGGCCTGGGTTAGGGTGCTTCTAAATTGTCAAGATTTCCCTAAAGAGGGAGAACTCATCAATTTAGATTTACTTGAGGATTTAACCTTTGAAGCCCAAACACTGTGGTGTGAGGTCCCTATCCCCACCGCGTAACGAATTCAGGGGTTCTAGCAGCGGAAGTAGCACTTCTTGCACGGGGCAGGGTCTCACACTTGGGGCCTCGCCCCCGCGGATATCCGAACAAGAGACTAATCCATCTTTTCTTCCAAAACCCATCCCGGAAAAACTCCCCTTGCCCGGAAAGCACAAGCGATTCCTCTAGGATAACTTTTCTCTAACGTAGTCAAAAGCCTTAACTAACTGAACTGATCTGACCGAACCCATAAGTCCCAAGCTAGATCAGGGAAAAGATTGCACTTAGATCATAGAGACCAACACTTTTTTTCTCATTGAGAGGCACAGCCAATGATTCTTTTCCATAGAACAATTTTTGTCCGGGATTTACTTCATCTATCGTACCATAACAGAATTGAGTCTCAATTTAAGGATCCATCAGTCCAGCCTAACCCCATCCAGTAGTCCCATGGGTTAGCCAGCCGCCCAACCACTGTAGTGATGGGATCCAATTAAGAATTTGGTTAGGTTTTGTCCCGGGTACCAGGGAAAAGAGTTCCCAGTCCCCCTAGCCGGATATTTATGCAAACTTAAAACTAGTCACACCACTTACACACCCAATATGAAATTGCCTTTTTCTCAGCATCAGCTATCTTTAAAACAATCATTTAATGAAACCATTGTGTCACTGATCACAATCCTCAAAATCTCCAGTTGAATCCTTATTTTCAATCATTCCTTCATCGGTGTACCTATGGCATCATTGGCAACCAGAACGCTCACCACCTGTTCACTTAGGGGCCTTTTCGATAGTTCCTAACTCATAGTAACCGACAATATATTCACATATCGAAATGGAATCTCCATTGAAGATCAGCAAGATCAACCAACGGATCCATATCAAAGAGCCATGGACTCATCCGTTGATGAGGACCAACAAGGTCAACCAACCAGATCCATGCCTGAATTCAGAAAACAACTCTTACTCCTTGTTCCAATATCTTCCCTGACATACGTGTGGGTATCTTCGGTGACCCAGAGCCCGAGCACCGTATGGTCAGCACCCTCTAGGATCTTTCGCAGGTCACCTTGCGCTTCACTCATAGGCCGCTTCCTTGGTCCCTCATCCACTGTATCGGAAGCTCACCATTTAAATCAAACTGAGGCTGGTCAAGACCTCAGCCGACCTTGCTACGCGAGACATCCTCTGTTGACTCTCCGTCATAGCAGTTGCAACTTTAACAGATGGGTCTCCACGACCTCATTCACAAGACGGTCAAAATGCTTCCCCGACATTCTTGACATAAAACAGTCATTTAAAAATAGATTTCACATACAAATACAGTTTCAACAATATTTCCATTTTTTCTCATCACTCCACATCCTTTCACATTAGTCCCCATCTTTTCTCATCTTCCCGCAGTTTTTTTTCTTTTTTCTTTTTCTTCACGATCCCTATCACATCATATCATTCCCACATCAAATCACATCCAATCGCATCATCCACACATCAATCCAATCGCATCAAATCACATCCAATCGCATCATCCACACATCAATCCACATTATCCATACATCCATCCACATCATCCACACTAATCCACATCATCCATACATCCATCCACATCAATCCACATTATCCACACATCCATCCACATCTTCCATACATCCATCCACATCCATCCACATGTCAATCCACATTATCCATACATCAATCCACATTATCCACACATCAATCCACATCATCCATACATCCATTCACGTTAATCCACATTACCCACACATCAATCGATATCATCCATACATCCATCCACATCATCCACATCAATCCACATTATCCACTCATCCATCCACATCAATCCACACGTCAATCAATCCCTATCACATCATATCATTCCCACATCAAATCACATCCAATTGCATCATCCACACATCAATCCACATCATCCAGACATCCATCCACATCATCCACACCAATCCACATCATCCATACATCCATCCACATCAATCCACATTATCCACACATCCATCCACATCTTCCATACATCCATCCACATCAATCCACACGTCAATCCACACGTCAATCCACATCATCCATACATCAATCCACATTATCCACATCATCCATACATCCATTCACATCAATCCACATTACCCACACATCAATCGATATCATCCATACATCCATCCACATCATCCACATCAATCCACATTATCCACTCATCCATCCATATCAATCCACACGTCAATCCACATTACCCACACATCAATCCACATCATCCATACATCCATCCACATCATTCACATTATCCACATTATGAACTCATCCATCCACGTCAATCCACATTACCCACACATCAATCCACATCATCCATACATCCATTCACGTCAATCCACATTACCCACACATCAATCCACATCATCCATACATCCATTCACGTCAATCCACATTACCCACACATCAATCCATATCATCCATACATCCATCCACATTATCCACATCAATCCACATTATCCACTCATCCATCCACATCAATCCACACGTCAATCCACATTACCCACACATCAATCCACATCATCCATACATCCATCCACATCAATCCACATTATCCACTCATCCATCCACATCAATCCACATTACCCACACATCAATCCACATTCATTTCATAAGTATTCCCATTCTCATCTAATCACATCTTTTTCTAACTCATCACTTATTTCCTCATTTATCCTCATCAGATCACATCTACTTGCATCTACCCATACATCTCATCACTTCACATACATTAACATCTATCCAGTTTACATCGCATCTTATCACATCCATTTCACATCACATCTCATTCATTCACATCCCGATTCACATGCTAACACATTCATTCACGTCCCCCCCTTATCATTCATTCACATCTCGATTCACATGTTATCACATTCATTCACGTCCCTTATCATTCATTCACATCCCAATTCACATGTTATCACATTCATTCACATCCTATATCATTCATTTACATCCTGATTCACATGACATCACATCTCATCTATTCATTCACATTTATCTGATTCGCATCATTCTAATGAAAATAACACTTTTATTATAAAAATATATCTAATATGCATTTTTCTATGCATAGAATAAAAATAACACTTTTAGAATACACAAGCGGTGGGGATTACTCTTTTTGAATAATAAAAGATAAAACTTATTTCACAAAATTTAAGAAAATTTTACCATAACCTCCTTTGTATGGCTAACCATTTTTCAATTTTTTTCATTCTCAAGTTACTTAGAAATTATCCCAAATGGTTTAAAGCATTCTAACCTAATCAAATTCCACTTTTTAAAGAGAACCAATATGAAAAGTTTAATTCTAACAATTTGATTACACATCTAGGATAAAGAAAGGCTGAATTCAAGAATGAAGAGAGAGGGAAAGCCTTTCCAACAAGGCATAACATCATTTTTCATTTTAAAGAAAACAAAAATTAGAAAACCATTAAGTAGGATTTCTAGCTTACATGAATTTTTGTGAGCTTTCCTTTGGCTTGATGGTTTGAGGGATCTACTCTTGTTTGCAACAATAAGAGTGGCCACCAATTCTTTTGAAGAGGAAACGGTCTGAATTATCAATAAATTCACTGTTTTTGGCTCTGGGGAGGAGTAGAGTAACACTGCATAAAACACTATTAACCATTTACAAAGGGGATGACTTCATTTATCGAAAAAAGTGAGCCTCTAACCAAGCAAACTGATTCTAGAATTTTTCAAATTAGTTTGGTCAAATTTTTGACTATTTTTAGGTCAGTTTAGCTTACTTTTCGGATCTAGTTGAAGTAGGAGAGAGGAGAGATGAAAATATCTCATTATTTGTGAGTTTAAAACTCAACCACACATGTGAAATAGGCACCTCCTTCATGAGGGGAATTCCCCGACACTGAGGTGTCAAAAATGCATCATTTCTTCTAAATATCTTTTCTTTTTTAACTAATAACGTTGTCCTTAGTCAACTCTTCATCTTATATGTGAGTATTTACTCATTTTTGGGGGGATTTCCTTTTATTCTTCAATTTATCTCCTTCCTACATTTGGATTAATCTAATTGGTCCATAGGAACCTTATTCAAAAATTTCAGAAAATCTGGACCCTTAGGCTAAGGTCCTTTTTACCTGATTTCAATTTATTCCAATTGCACATTGGAAATTTCTTTTTGAATATCTGTTTTAGGGGAAACCATTTTAGACACTAGGAGGATTTTTATATCCAAAAATATCTCAATTTTGAATTACCTCCCTCTAGATATTTTCTCTCTCTAGGCCAAAACAGGGTAAAACAAGATCTTTCTTTTATTTTAGAGAGGGAAATAATTATAAGATCAGAAGGGGAGGTTTTTACACCTGCACACCTCAAAAGCCAGAGGGAGAAATCTTACACCTGGAGACTACTTAGAGAAAAGCCTGCAACTTTATGGACCTTACGAGCCTATGGTCTATGCTCCTTGTATTGAAGGGTTAGGTAGAGCAATCTTTATCACCCCTTGGGCATATGAAAATTATTTCGACTCATTACATTGCATTTGGAAAGACTAAAACAAGGGAGAATTCTTTAGAATTTGATTTGCCTCATATCAATTACCCCTCCATTGATGAAATTGAAGTCATTCAATGGGAAAATGATTTGATTTGCCTCACATCAATTACCCCTCCATTGATGAAACTAAAGTCATTCAATGGGAAAATGATTTTAAAAACTTCAATGGTGGCAAGCCACCTAACCTAGAAGAAGATGAAGGGCTGAGCAAAGCTTTAGACAGATTAGTGACAGCCATTCTAGAGCTGGCATAGTTATAGCGCCAGCTCATTTAGTTGGGTTCACACTATAGAGAACCCTAGTATGTATTTGGTTGGGTACCTTTTCATATTGTGTGTACTCTTATTTTTGTATATAGTGTGTTGAGTGTTGTGTAAAGAAGAAGAAGATTTTCAGCCTCTCACCTTGTGTGTTTTCTTTTAGGGTTTTGTGAGTGTGTGTGTGCTTGCAAGAGCTCAACCTTTCTTCTCCCCTGCATCTCTTCATGGTATCAGAGCCTGGTTCATGCTAAGGGCTGAGCTGCAAGCAAGAGAAGCACTAGAAGTGGTACGAGGGTAAGAGCTTCATCTACTCTTCTCTATTTGTGTTGGCTTCTACACCCTTGTCGCGCGGGAGCTCTACAGGAGGCACCGGCAAACGATCTCTGATTGAGGAGCTTTCTTCGCGGGAGTAAAGCTATAGGGCAACTATACTATCCTATTGGACAAAAAAATTTCATGTCGAAAAAGCGTTTCGGGTGCATTAGGACCTCCGTTTTTCAGAAAGCAGGCAATTTTGAGCATTGCGGGTAAGTCATCGATTCTCTGCAGAACTCTGTTTTGAGAACTGCACGAAGACAGATTGGTTGTGTAGACATTGTGTGTGCTGTAAGGAGGTCAACAATTTCCATTGGGTGTATGTATGCACATTGAGGTCATCAGTTGGTGACATTTGAGTGTAGTACAGTACCGTTGTTGTTGCAGAAAATACAGCAGTTTGTGTAGGACAAACCAGAGTGCTGTTTCTGGTAAATTTGTGTGTCTGGCAAGATGTCAAATGATGGCATAAACCAGATTGTTGCTGAGAAGCTTGATAAGAACAACTTCCATGCTTGGAGGTTCAGGCTGACAAATTTCCTAATGGGAAAGGGTTACTGGGACTATATAGAAGGTGAGCAGCATGAAGAGGCACCGGAGATACTGGAGATCAATCTGACTACTGCAGATGTGAAAGAGTTCAAGGATTGGAACCAAGGAGCCAGAAAAGTTATGTATTGGCTCTCTATCAGTATATACAGGACACCATGATTGGGCACATACAGGATGCCAAGTCCCCCAAGGAGGCATGGGACACCTTGGTAAAATTCTATGAAACAAATACCAAGGCACGAAAGATATAGTTGAAGAATGAACTTCATACTATGGAGAAAAAGAGTATGTCTATGAATGACTATGCATTGAAGATCAAGGGTATTGTGGAATCCCTTGCATCTATTGGTGTTTCAATAGATGATGATGATAAGGTGGAAGTCTGTCTACGTGGTCTCGGGCCACAATACAAGGCATTCAAGGCGTCTATTCAGACTCCGAAAAACATTCCCAATTTCACAGATTTGGTGTCTATGTTAATTATAGAAGAGAAGAGCTTGGGTGAAGACCAACAGTCTTCACAAAACAAAAACAGTTCAGAGCAATAGGCCTTCAACACAAGTTCAGGAAGAGGACGAGGTAGAGGAGGCCGTGGATGCAGCCAAGGAGGTGGCCGAACAGGTAATCAGAATTATAGCCAGCCAATAGTAACAACAACAGTCCCATAATTCACAACCACAACAACACGCAGGTGGAAGAGGCCAATTCAGAGGCAAGGGGAGTCAAAGAGGTCGTGGAAATTGGCAAAGGCAGTATAATGATACACGTGGATGCTTTTATTGTGGTAAGCCTGGACATGTGCAGGGCAGATTGTTATAAGAAGCAGGCTGACATGAGAAGCAGGCTGACATGCAAAATGGAAAATTGCAGCAAAACAACTATGCATCCTTGAGCAGAAACAATGAGGATAATGAAAGGTTGTTTGTTATGCAGCATGTCAATAATGCCGTGTCAGAAAATGTTGAAGTAGCACATAAAGATGATGTATGGTATGTTGATTCAGGTGCTTCAAACCACATGACAAGTCATGGGGAGTGGTTTAAGGAGATGAAAAACCTTGAAAGACCAAGTTTTGTGGAAACAGGGGATGACACTGCTCATCCAATTGCCCATGTTGGAGATGTGCCATTGTCTATGCAAGATGGCAAAGTGAAGTACCTTGAAGATGTACTTCATGTTCCAAACATAACAAAGAATCTGGTTTTAGTTGGCCAAATGATTGAGCAAGGTTTGTAGGTTTGGTTTAACCCTGATGGTTATTATGTTAAAAACTTTAAAGACAAGTGTAGGTTGGTTGCAAAAGGCAACAAAGTGGGCAAAGTGCTTACATTGAATGTAAACATGCCTGAAGTGAGTGCTGCGATGTTTGCAAATGGTTCAGGAATTGTTACAGACACAGACATTTGGCATAAAAGAATTGGACATGTGAATGTGCAGAGAATGAAGTCTATGCAGACTAAAGGAATTGTAACAGGGCTGCCAAAGTTTAAAGTTGAAGGTATGCAGAAAATAAGTGACAGGGCTGCCAAAGTTTAAAGTTGAAGGTATGCAAAAAATATGTGACAAGGCTGCCAAAGTTTAAAGTTGAAGGTATGTAGAAAATATGTGAAGCATATCAATTTGGAAAGTAAACAAAGCATGTATTTCCACGTGACAGAAATGAGAGCAGAAATGCACTAGATGTTGTGAATTCAGATGTATGGGGTCCTACAAAGACCATGTCTATGATGGGAGGCTGCAGGTATTATATGTGACATTTATTGATGGCCACACAAGGAAAGTGTGGGTATACTTCATGAAGGAGAAGAGTGAGGTGTTCACTCATTTTCAAAATTTCAGAGTTATGGTTGAAAAGCAAACAAGGAAATATGTAAAGTGTCTAAGGTCAGATAGAGGGGGAGAGTACTTCTCCAATGAGCTCTCTGAATTTTTGAAGAAGAATGGTATTCGGAGACAGTTTACATGCAGATACACCCCACAGCAAAATGGAGTTGTTGAGCGAAAAAACAGGCACATTGCTGAGATTGCGCGAGCATTGATGGGAGAGAAGAATATGCCGCATAGCTATTTGGCTGAGGCTGTTTCTATAGCAGTTTACATTATGAACAGGACTCCAACTGCAGCCATACATGATGTAACTCCCGAGGAGAGGTTTACTGGCAGAAAACCTGATTTGTCTCATTTGAAAGTCTTTGGATGCATTGCATATGTGCATGTGCAAGATGAGCTGAGAACTAAGCTGGATCCAAAAGCTGAAAAATGTGTGTTTATTGGGTATTCCCTAGCAAAAGGGATACAGGTGTTATAACCCTGCTACACGTGAGTTGAGGGTAAGTAGGGATGTTGTTTTTGATAAGATGAGCAGCTGGTATGCTGTTGAAAAAGAAGCTGTTGGGGCTGATGTGAGTGGAAATGTGGTTGCACAGAATACAAGTCAGCAATCACAGTCTTTGAGTGGACCAAGAGAGTCCTCATCTAGTGGTTCAATTAATAGACCATGGAGTGGCAGGCTGCGTCATAATACCAATCCTGCAAATGTGATTAGTACATTACATAAAGGTAAAGAGAAAGTGGTTGAGCCCCTTAGTATGCCTGACATTTTTGCAGGGCATTCTCATGTTGATGGAGAGTCTAGTGGCTCAGAGATAAGCCTTGATGAGGAGCTTGGGATACCAGCTATGAGAACACCTGGTGTAAAGAAGGCTATAGAAGCCATGAATGCAAAGCTGCGAAGATCTGGGAGAGTGAAGAATCCTGTGTAGAGGTTTACCTATGATGGTTATGTGGCACATCACTATGCATACATGGTAAAAGTTGTACAGGTTGTAGAGCCCACATGCATTGATGAGGCTATTGGAAATGTGTGTTGGGAGAAAGCTATGGATGAGGAGATGGATGCACTATATGGAAATGAGACTTGGGATTTAGTGCAATTGCCTGAAGGCAAGAACGCCATTGGATGCAAGTGGGTGTACAAAGTAAAACATAATAGTGATGGAAGCATAAGCAGGTACAAGGCTAGATTGGTAGCCAAAGGATATGCGCAGACATATGGCATTGATTATGAGGAAACGTTCAGCCCAGTTGTTGCCAAGATGGCAACAGTGAGAGTTGTGATAGCAGTGGCTGCGTCAAAGCAATGATCTTTACATCAGATGGATGTAAAGAATGCATTCTTGCATGGGGATTTGCAGGAAGAGGTGTATATGTTGCAGCCACCTGGTTATGAGGATGTTAGTCACCCTCCTGAGCATGTTGCAGCCACCTGGTTATGAGGATGTGAGACTTTGAGCATGTTTGCAGGTTGAAGAAAGCCTTGTATGGCTTAAAACAAGCACCAAGAGCATGGTTTGACAAGATTTCTGAATATCTTGTCACTATTGGCTTTCATGTAGCCAATGCAGATTTCTCGCTGTATGTGAGACATAGTGATAGAGGGGTTATGCTTGTTGTCATCTATGTAGATGACCTGATCATTACGGGGGACCATGATGCAGAGATCTTTGATGTAAAGATCTTGCTTAGACAGAAGTTTGAGATGAAGGATCTGGGGGAGCTCATATATTTCTTAGGCATTGAGGTGATTAGGTCACCACATGGTATTGGATTACTGCAAAGATAGTATGGCTCGGACATGTTGTCCAAGTATGGTATGATAGGCTGTAAGCCTATCTCAGTGCCATTGGATCAAAATGGCAAGTTGAGTACAGATTCAGGAGAGATTTTGGAGGATCCTACTATGTATAGGCACATAGTAGGAAGCTTGATCTACATGACGATCACCAGGCCAGATTTGAGCTATGCTGTTAGGTTGGTGAGTCACTTTATGCAGGTTCCTCAGAAGCCGCATTTGGATGCATTGAGATGCATACTAAGGTATGTGAGGTCTACTTTGCATTGTGGACTATTTTATGAAACTGGGACAGAGATATGTGTACATGGGTACACAGATGCTGATTGGGCTGGTAGTATCTCAGATAGAAGATCTACTAGTGGATTCATGTTTTCTTTGGGGAGTGCTGCTATGACTTGGAGCAGCAAGAAGCAACCTACGGTTGCTCTATCATCGAGTACAGAGGCCGAGTACAGAGGTTCTGCTATGGCATCATGTGAGGTAGCTTGGTTGAGAAAGCTACTTGCAGATTTGGGTCTATCAGTGAATAGACAAGTTGTCATTTTTTGTGATAACATTAGCTGTATACAATTGGCCAGGAACCCAGTTTTTCATACTCACACGAAGCATATAGAGGTCCACTACCATTTTGTCAGAGAGAAGGTATTGGAAGGAGACATTGACCTTGTTCATATCAGCACATCAGGTTGCTGACATCTTCACCAAAGCATTGGGTACAGAGAAGCTCCGCAGATTCAGGGCTTCACTTGGTGCACATGAGATGGAATTGAGCTCGAGGGGGAGTGTTGAGATATCGAGCTCATCTAGTGAGGCGGTGGACACTGATGACCCGCCTGGGGGATAGGCCCCACACTTACACCACTGGCATGGTTGGTGAGATCATGGGTGATATACGGCTAGTGGGATGACAGGTTGTGTGACAGCCATTCTAGAGACTGGCATAGTTATAGCGCCAGCTCATTTAGTTGGGTTCACACTATAGAGAACCCTAGTATGTATTTGGTTGAGTATCTTTTCATATTGTGTGTACTCTTATCTTTGTATATGGTGTGTTGAGTGTTGTGTAAAGAAGAAGAAGATTTTCAGCCTCTCACCTTGTGTGTTCTCTTTTAGGGTTTTGTGAGTGTGTGTGTGCTTGCAAGAGCTCAAGCTCTCTGCATATGATTAGTGGGAAATACGAATTCATATGATTGCAAGGCATACCACTTATCCTTAATTAATTCACGCAATTGAGCACATCATTGGATAGAGCAAGGGAATGCTAATCTTTGTGCATCAACAAATGTGTAAATTAATCTAAAATAAGAGATTAATTAGACTCTTAATTATGGTCTTCTCTTTTAAGGTAAAATTAAGCAAAGAGAGTCAAATTTCTCCAATTAATAAAACAATTGATGTAATTAGGTATTTTGATGCATTTAGATGCTCTCAAAACACTCAAAAAATATAAATTTCGACTACTCATATGATCAATTTAGACCCCAATTAACACATTTTTGATTTTTTTTGCCTCTCTTGAGCAAGATTAATCACCCTTAATGATAAAAATCAATCCATTAAGAGAAATTAGTCAAATTCAAGGGTTTTTTTTATGGTTTTAAGAAATTTTTGAAAGATTAAGCTACTCCTATTTCTTGCTAACATTTTAATCCAAACAATTTCAACAACAAACACACAATTAAACCAAAATTAATATCTTAGTTCTATGTTTAACGCTAAAGAGAGCTAATATTCGCTAAAAATTGCATTCTATTGCATTGTTTGATGCAATAAATGCAAACTAAGCCTAATACAAACTATGTGCAAGCTCTAAGAATATGAAAAACCATAATAACAACAACAAAAACAACAAATTAAGCTAAAAATTAAGCAAAAAGCATTCTTTACAAAAACAAAAAAGAGAGCTATTCTACACCAAATCTCACCATTAGGGGACATTTGAACATAAAAAGGACCCTGTAAAGATTCCTAATTTTAAGGAATTAAGACTAATTTTATTTGAGGCTTAAGGAGACAAACCTCATATAATGACGCCTACTTTTGGCCCTAAAAGTAGGGGATCTCTCTAGTTTTCCCTCTCTAGGATTTTCACTCTAGGATTCTCTTTCTAGCCACTAAAACTCTCGAAACATCATCAATCTCGTTCATATAGGGGCCCCAAAAATATTTTTTATTACAATTCAAAATAATTATCTCAAAATAACTTTCAATCACATTTAATGCACTTTCATTACGTTTTTTAAGTTCCCTCTAAATTTCATATCAACAGTCATTAAAAGATAATCTTGTTTAATACACTTTAATTTCGTTTTTGAAGTTCCCACAAATTCTAAATTAAGTCATTAAAAGATAAGAAAAACTTAAATTTTTTTATTTTTTCACTTTTAAATGAATAAAAAATAAAAAGTTTAATTTAAATTTAAATTTTCAAATAGGCTAGCAATTTAAAATTTTTATTTTATAGCAAACCCACCTAAAAACCATTTTCTTCATTGATTACTATCACATAGGCTAGCAATTTAAAATTTTTATTTTATAGCAAACCCACCTAAAAACCATTTTCTTCATTGATTACTATCACATCTCCTCTCTGTCTGATCAACAACTAAAAGATTCTCTCTCTCTCTCTCTCTCTCTCTCTCTCTCTCTCTCTCTCTCTCTCTCTCTCTCTCTCTCTCTCTCTCTCTCTCTCTCAGTCCTCTCCCTCCCAAGCCCTTCTCTCATTGTAATAGGTCTCTCTTTCAAGCTTCTCTTTGGGATCCAAGATATCTACCATCTTCTATTGTGTCTACTATGGCACTCACAGAAATAACAAACACCTCAAATTCATCACGAGTGAGGAAGGTAGACTTGCATATTCGCATCTTGAATGAATATGCACCTATCAGAAAAGAATGTCTAAACGCACAGGAGAAGCAAGAAAGAAGACAGCAAGGTCATTGTTGTAATGTGGATCTTTGGGTTGATGGGTATTTATATCCTAATGATCCTTCTTCAAATTTCTCTCCACCTTTCACAGACATATCCTCATTCATTCATTCATTTTGTTGGAGAGGGTGAGAATGGGCTCCTTGGATATTGCAAACGCTTAAGTATATGTGATGTATGGAAGGTTCAATTTCTAAACTCACAAATTCATAGCTTGCAAGTCACTTTGAGTAGTGTGCAACAAGCTCTCGAAATTGCACAGAATAATATTTTACAGCTACAGAGAGAGGGCAAAGAGAAAGAGGACCACATCCTCAAGTTACAGGATACAATCTCGTTTGTGAAGAGCACACCCATGGGAGCCAGAGAGCAAAAGAGGACAATGAACAACATTCAGACACTTGCAATTGGTGGTGGTGCTCTTAAGAGAAGAATTCATGCAGCAAGGTTTGTTTGATTTTTGGTTATAAGTTCTTCTTATTAGAGTGTATCTATTGTTTGATTTTTTTCATTAACTGTCAATTCATTATATAATATTGCTGCTATAAGTAATCTTTGTTATTGCAGGACCTTTTTTAAAGATGCGTGTGGTGATAATGGTCCTCAAGATATTGGAGATATGTTACGTAGCTGTGTGAGAAAACATGACATTCTTTCCATAGTTCGAGATCCACGCTACAATAAGGTACGACAGATACTTGCAAATGAGATAATGAAAGATATAACTAACATTTTATGCATTGAGGAAGTTCAGAATGCATGAGATGAAGTGGGCATAAGCACAAAAGGATACCAGGCTCTCCATCAATTACTGCAAGATACACTTCTTAAACAAGGCATCGCACGAAATATTTTTCCTGCCCCAAGAAGATTAAGATTAGCAAAGAGGACATGCAATGAAGATGTGCAACGTAAGACTGGAGAGTACCACAAAGCAAGGCAACAATGGTAATATTGTAGTTCCTTGCAACGAGTTCAACAATATATTTGTTGATCTACAACATTTTCAGAAAGTTATGATCTTATTCTATGGATTACCTAATAATTGTAAGTAACTTTTATCTCTTGCAAAGTAGTTGAAAAAGTCTATGAAAAATCAAAGCTTATTTAATTTTGTTTGTCATGCAAGGTGACAAAGTTAGCTTTGTGTTGAAAATGGATGAGTGTCAGATTGTGAAAGGAAAGAGGATAGAGTGAATGAGTATCACACTCATGAATGAGGCTATGGCATATGCAAAAAGTACAGAGTTATCGTCTTTTCTCAGTGGAAGACACATTTGAGGGGATTACTGAGATCAACCAAACTTCTGATAGGGAGAGGATTTGCAAGCTAGACCTTCCCTCTATAGTGTCCAATCTGAGAAAGAGATATGGTGGCTTGGGGCATTTGAAGTACCAATAGAGACATATGAAGTTCTCACTTGGATGTTTGATAGGATACCCTGGATTACCACTGTCATCAAAGCACAGATTCAGGGAGAAAAACTTGAGGTAGAGGGCAAGGACACTTATACAGTAGATTGGCATTTGGGGGGTAACCTGAAGACAATAAAGTGCTTGCTTGGGTGTCCAGAAGGTGCCAACACCCCAAATCCTTGTCCGTGGTGCATGAGAATGGTGAGGGAAAACAAACAAAAGTTGGGAAAGAAGAGGATGCTTGAGAATCAAGATATTGAGCATGACCCCATGGTTCTCTGGACATGTGGAGCACACAAGGAATGGAGAAATCTCACTATCAAGCTAGAGGAGTATATTTTAAAAATACCCGGCATGGAGGAGGGAAGACTCTTACAGATTACCTCAAGGAGATGTTTAACTGGTTTTACAGATACACTTTTGGGCAAAAATTATCCATGGAAAGGGCATGTATGAGTAATCTAGCAAGGGCAGTACAAAATAATGCCAAACAGAGAAGATCACGAAAGTGGAAAGCTGGCACAGGACCAGCACGTCATGCAACATGGAGATCTTCACGAAGATGCATAGGAAGATTTTGGAAGTAGAAACAACACTTTGAAATTGAAAGTATTTGAAATAAAGTTGTAAACATTTTTGACTTAGGAAGTAAACATTTAGAAGAAAGTTGTAAAGACTTTTGACTTGAAAATAAAAAATAATTGCACCATTCCATATATTAAAGATTTACAATGAAAATATTTACAAAATGAAAAGAGCTAATTGCTCTTGAGTCTCTTCTCTTCTTGCTCCCTCTCTTCGGTAGGCATTTTCCCTCTATAACGCAAAAACCTCTTACGATTATAGCCCTTGAGTGACTTTACATTCTCCACTCTTGCACCTAGGACATAGCTTGAATAACATAGAAAATAACCTGCTTGGCTCGAGAAGGCCAAAAACCAGGGCCATATCCAAAGATATGGATGGCAGCACACTTCCCTATAAGCATGACTTCCCTATAAGCATGACTTTATGTATATCATAAGGTATAAATGCATACCATGTATACCTAGATAGGGATTTAAGTGTAAGGAGTGGAATCTCTACATCCCTGGAGTACCATTAGGAACTCAATGGAGTCTTCTTGGGCCCTTTAATTTGCCATGAGGTTATGGAAACGTTTAACTTTTTGACAAATAGGAGCCCGCCATGTAAGCAAAAACCAATGGTTTGTAAGAGAGGTGTAAGAGTGGTCAAAGGGTGCACTTTTTCTCCCAAAAAGGGGAGGGGGCAATTTTACAATTTTCGGACCTCCATAACTTCTACATACAAGCTCCGATTTGAGCAGAGATTATAGATCTGTGATCTACGCATCAAGAGCTTTCCATAGATATGTTACATGATATGGTTTTATCCGCTAGATTTTAAATTCCATTTTTCCCCCAAAATTCAAATTTGAATAAAGTAGCCGTTTTGAAGCTTCTAATTAGAAAACGTTTCTTCTTAAGAGAAAAGGTTTGACTCCCTTAAACTGCCAAATAAAAGGGCCCAAGAAGACTCCATTGAGTTCCTAATGTTGCTATGATATATAAGTATTATATTTTTGTCAATAGAAGAGACGTAGTGTGCAAGAGCGGCGTCTTGCACAACTCTTGCACGACCAGCACCACCTCGTCCAAGAAATCCATCGGCATCGTCAAGCTCTCTCTGCATTGACAAAAAACCAGGAGGGAACAAACTAAAGTAAGAAATAATTCAAATAGACTGAAGCAATAAGAATTAAACCAGACAAACTAAACAAATAATTAATTCAGGTAACAGTAGTAATAATTTACCTTCTGGTTCTCATCCTCCTCCAACTTTGCTGCATCCCAAAGGTTGATGGAGCCCTCTTCATTTTCTTTGTCAAGTTTGGGAACAAGTTCCGTACCAAACTCAAAAATGCCCATATCCTGCTGAAGGGCTTGAAATTCTTCCTCTGAAGGAAGAGAAGCTTCATTCTTCTTGGTTTTTTTAAAGCACAAGGACATTTCTTCTGGGGCCTCTTGTTGAGATATCAAGCTCATCTAGTGAGGCGGTGGACATTGATGACCCGCCTGGGGGATAGGCCCCACACTTACACCACTGGCATGGTTGGTGAGATCATGGGTGATATGCGGCCAGTGGGATGACAGTAGTTTAGTGATGACTAGTAGAGCTAATAGGGAAATCCCTATGTGTTCACTGGGTTGAGCTAGTACACACCCACACTAATTATAAGAAACAGTAGTTTATAAGATAAAAACACCTTTAATCATGTGCAAAAATATAGTGTTTATCATCCAATGCATCAGAATTGCTCCTGGAGGACTGGGGAAGCTATGCCAGAACAGTGTGAATTTAGGCTCTGCACAGCGGTGGTGCAGGCTCAAAATTTGCACTGTTTTGGCACTGCTTCCCCAACCACTCAAGATCATTTCTGATGCATTTAATGAAGTTGAGCACACTAATTGTGAGAACCAATAGTTTATAAGATAAAAACACCTTTAATCATGTGTAAAAATATAGTGTTTATCATCCAATGCATCAAAATTTCTCCTGGAGGATTGGGGGAGCTATGCCAAAACAGTGTGAATTTAGGCTCTACAACGGCGGTGCAAGCTCAAAATTCGTAGTGTTCTCACACTGCTTCCCTAGCCACTCAGGATCATTTCTGATGCATTTATAATGAAGTTGAGCACACTAATTGTGAGAAACAGTAGTTTATAAGATAAAAACACCTTTAATCATGTGTAAAAATATAGTGTTTATCATCCACTGCATCAGAATTGCTCCTGGAGGACTGGGGAAGCTATGCCAGAACAGTGCGAATTTAGGCTCTGCACAGCGGCAGTATAGGCTCAAAATTCTTTGATAATCAGCATAGACACCAAATCTGTAAAGTTAGGAATGTTTTCCCGAGTCTGAATAGACGTCTTAAACGCCTTGTATTGTGGCCCGAGACCACGTAGACAGACTTCCACCTTGTCATCATCATCTACTGACACACCAATAGATGTAAGGGATTCCACAATACCCTTTATCTTCAACGCATAGTCATTCACAGACATGCTCTTTTTCTCCACAGTATGAAGTTCATTCTTCAACTGTATCTTACGTGCCTTGGTATTTGTTTCATAAAGCTTTACCAAGGTGTCCCACGCCTCCTTGGGGGACTTGGCATCCTGAATGTGCCCAATCATGGTGTCTTGTATACTAATGGAAAGCCAATACATAACCTTCCTGGCTCCTTGGTTCCAGTCTTTAAACTCTTTCACATCTGCAGCAGTCGGATTTATATCCGGTATCTCCGGTGCCTCTTCATGCTCACCTTCTATGTAGTCCCAATAGCCTTTTCCCATCAGGAAATTTGTTAACCTGAACCTCCAAGCATGGAAGTTATTCTTATCCAGCTTCTCAGTCACAATCTGTGTTATGCCATCATTAGACATCTTGCCAAAAATAAAAATACCTTTAATCATGTATAAAAATACATTATTTGTCATCCAATGCATCAGAATTACTCCTGGATGGCTGGGGAAGCTATGCCAGAACAGTGTGAATTTGGGCTCTACAGCAGCGGTGTAGGCTCAAAATTCACACTGTTCTGGCACTGCTCTCCCAGAATCATTTTTGATGCATTTATAATCAAGTTGAGTACATTGATTATGAGAAACAGTAATTTAGAAGATAAAAATACCTTTAATCATGTGTAAAAATACATTATTTGTCATCCAATGCATCATAATTGCTCTTGAAGGGTTGGGGAAGCTGTGTCAAAAAAACAGTGCAAATTTGGGCTCTACAGCAGCAGCGGTGTAGGCTCAAAATTTGCACTATTTTGGCACTGCTCCCCCAGGCTCCCAGGGTCATTTCTGATGCATTCACAAAAACATTGATGGTACAAACTAGAAAAAACAATGATATACTTGATGAAAATAAGTTTGCAAAAAATTGTATTGTATTCATAATAAGAAGTGATACATCATCTTTACAAAAGCTTTCTTATAATATTGAGCTTCCTTCTCTTGTTATTGGGCAGCAGAGTGTGCTCAAGGAGTGATTGGGCTATTTCATGAGGATCCTCTATGCCTATGCTTTTGGCTACAGGTACCTATACGAGCAAGAAGCTTACCCCTAAATCTAGAACCAAAAACATCGAAGGCAAGGGATTTTTTAATCAAAACTATACATTTGGTGCTCTGTGCCATAGAGGCTACACAGAGCACCTTAGAGAGGGCTTTCAAAAAGAAGAGAGTGAAGGCAGATTGAGGGGTGTAGTCCCTATGGATAATGGCGATGCCATCCACAGGAAGTCGACCAAGATAGTGCGCCAACGCAACATCATATCCATGGACCTTGGCATGGTCTCTCTGCTGCCGCCGCCTCTCCCAGCAAATGTGTCAATTTCAACCACCCTCTGCAATCAAAGGAAAAATCAAAATATTTTCCTATACATAATTACAAATGTTTCTAGGTTGTTAAAGGTCGATTATTACCTCTTGCTCAATGTCTTCTTTTGCCAAAGTGCTGGTGGGGGCGGAGAGGCTAATCGAGGACTTAGCCTCATCCTTTTTTGGTGCTTTGGTCTCCTCCATTACTCCAGTATCAAGGGTATCCTTTTCAGCCTCTAGCTTGTCTTGTAAGGTTGTGAATTTCTCCTCTTGAACTAGGGCTTTCTCCGCGGTCTCAACCAAAGTTTCCTTGACCAAAGCAACTGTCTCTGCAAGGGGTAATATAGCACTATCTAGGTGAGGACTGAGGTTGGACATATCAAGGTCCCCCACCTCACATCGCGTGCATATAATGCCCAAGCATTCATCCATTCTCAAGCCAGCTGCCTTTTCAAGGTCATGAAGAAATAAATAAGTATTCTTCACCTTCCACGCTCCGGCAGCACCTTGCTCTCATTGTGTGGGGAAGATGGCCCCGCATCTTCTACTACAGTGGGCTGTTCAGCTGCAGATTGTGCACCCTCTGGAAAGTGCTCTAATGCAAGCTGCTCTTCTACACCAGCACTCTACTGCCTTCACTTCCTTGTCATCCCTCAAATACCATGCCAACTGCAATGCAGGCATCTCTACCTCCTCATCTGAATCCTCATCCTCGCTGTGACGAGGAATGCAAAAGTGGCAAGCCACGAGAGGAACCTAGTTCCTAAATTGCCCTTCCCCAACCTCTTCACCTCTTGCTTATTGAAGTGCAGATGTCGATGAAGCGTTCAAGGCGCTGGATGTAGGGGCGGGCATATTGTTGAATGTACTTAAGCAGCTCAACAGGCACCCAGCAATCATTGGGGCAATGGGGAAAGGAGATGGAGTGGGGAGCCAAGTATTGCTCCATGTATGCAATCTGCGTCTCATAATGTTGGGACACAAGGGCGAGCGACTTCTCAAAGTCGACTTCACGAGAGAACATGACAAAGAGCTCGCTCTTGCCCACCCACGGGGTGGTGGAGAGGAACTCACAGAAGTTGTCAAAGTGGGTGGCCATGTGAATGCAAAGAGATAGTGTGAGCTCGTGCTTGGTTTCTATCGCGTGAAAATGAGAAAGAAGGCACCTTTGGCTATTTATAGTTAAAATTTAAAGTTTGGCCTTTTCACACTAGACTGCTAGACAAAAAAATTACAGTTTGTAAAAATATTAAGATTTCAATTAAATAAAGATTGGTTAAAAAAGAGCATGCTACAAAATTACAAGCATGTCATCTAATCTAAAATTGTTATAATTTCTTCATTTTTTGCCCCTCTTGTGACATTTACATCTCCTTGTTGGCTTGAAAGCTTGTCATTGCCTTCACCACCTCGATCCTGAAACTCTTGCCCCTCACATGCATCAAAATAGAGGCTATTTTTCCATATACTCAGTTCATCTTCAAGCTCTTCCACATGCCTACTATGTGTTGGTAGGGCTATGCACCTTGCTGCTGAAAATTCAAGGTCCCCCATTTGCCATGACTCTGAGACCATGGTTGTCCCCTCCTTACGCTTCCCAATCTGTAAAAATAAAGAAAGTGGCACAATAACTAGAAAGTGTAAGGGTTAATTCTAGACATGTAGTGGAATCAGATATACCTTTCTTCTCGTCAACTTGAAACTTGACTCTTCCACATTGTCAAAGCCCATGATGCTAAAGTGTTGACATAGGTCTGCTAGGCTCCAATGCTTGCTTGCTGCCAATCGCTTAATCCATCCACCATTTTGCATCATCACAGCTACCTCAAAAGGCATAATTTCTTCTTCTCAGGCTTGAAGTGGGATCCATGTCCTATAAGATCCCTGTCCCGCACAACAAATTCAGGGGTGCTAGCAGCGGAAGTAGCACTTCTTGCGCGGGGCAGGGTCCCACACTTGGGGCCTCGCCCACCGCGGATATCCGGACAAGAGACTAATCCATCAGTTTTTCCAAAACTGAACCCGGAAAAACTTTCTTTGCCCAGAAAGCATGGGCAATTCCACTAGGATAACTTTTCCCTAACGTAGTCAAAAGCCTTAACTAACTGAGCTCATCTGACCGAACCCATAAGTCCCATAGTCAAATCAGGGAAAAAGACTGTACATGGATCATAGAGACCAATGCTTTTTTCCTCATTGAGAGGCATAGCAGTTGATTCTTTTCCATAGAACAATTTTTGTCCGGAATTTACTTCATCTATCGAACTAAACAGAAATTGAGTTCTCGATTTACGAATCCATCAGTCTAGCCTAACCCCATCCAGTCCCATGGGTTAGCCAACAACCACTGTAGTGATGGGATCCAATTAGGAATTTGGTAAGGTTTTATCCTGGGTACCAGGGAAAAGAGTTCCAAGGCCCCCTAGCCGGATGTTCATGCAAACATAAAACTAGTCACACCAATTACACACCCAATATGAAATTGCCTTTTTCTCAGCATCAGCTATCTTTAAAATAATCCTTTAATGAAACCATTGTGTCACTGATCACAATTCTCAAAATCTTTGGTTGAATCCTTATTTCCAATCATTCCTTCATTGGTGTACTTATGGCATCATTGGCAACCAGAACGCTCACCACCTGTTCACTCAGGGGCCTTTTCGATAGTTCCTAGCTCATAGTAACCGGCAATATATTCACATAACAAAATGGAATCTACGTGGAAGATCAGCAAGATCAACCAACAGATCCATATAAAAGAGTCATGGACTCATCCATTCAGGACCAGCAAGGTCAATCAACTAGATCCACACCCGAATTCAGAAAACAACTCTATTCCTTGATCCAATATCTTCCCCAACGTACTTGTGGGTATATTCGGTGACCCAGAGCCCGAGCACCGTATGGTCAGCACCCTCTAGGATCCTTCGCAGGTCACCTAGCGCTTCATTCATAGGCCGCTTCCTTGGTCCCTCATCCACTATACTGGAAGCTCACCATTTTAATCAAACCGAGGCTGGTCAAGACCTTGCTACGCGAGACATCCTCTATTGACTCTCCGTCTCAGCAGTTGCAACTTTAACAGATAGATCTTCACGACCTCATTCACAAGACGATCAAAATGCTTCCCCAGCATTCTTGACATAAAACAGTCATTTACAAACAGGTCACAATACAGTTTCTATAATGAATTCTTGTCTTTCCACATTATCCCTCATCAGTCCACATTACTTATTCTACATTCCATTCATATGTGTACTCATTCTCATCCAATCACATCATTTTCCATTCTCATCCAATCACATCATTTTCCATCTCATCACATCAGATTCATTCACATCACATATCATTTATTCACATCCCAATTCACATGCCATCACATCTCATCCATTCACTCATATCGACGTCACATCTCATCCATTCACTTATATCGATGTCACATCATTTCACATACACATTCGCATTCATTATTCTACATACACATCCACATTCGTACATCCACATCCATACATCCGCTTCCACATCCACATTCATACATACATATCCATATCCACATCCACTTCCACATTCATACATCCACATCCACATCCACATCAATACATCCATTTCCACATCCACATCCACATCCATACATCCATTTTCACATCCACATTCATACATCCATATCCACATCCACATTCATACATCCACATCCCCATTCACATTCATACATCCACATCCATATTCATACATCCACTTCCACACTCACATTCATATATCCACATCCACATTCACATTCATACATCCACATCCACCTCTACATTCATACATCCACACATCCACATTCACATTCATACATCCACATCCACATCTACATTCATACATCCACACATCCATTTCCACATCCACATTCATACATCCACATCCCCATTCACATCCACATTCATACATCCACATCCACATCATCCATTCATCCATCTACATCAATCCACATCATTCACACAACAAACCATATCATCCATATATCCATCCACATTAATCTACATCATTCACACATCAACCACATCATCCATCCACATCCGATTCACATGCCGTCGTTCATTCACATCCCTTATCATTCATTCATATCACGATTCACATGCCATCACATTCCTTCACATCCTATATCATTCATTCACATCCTAATTTAGAGGACATCACATCCATTCATCCAATTTCATTTATCTGATTCATATCACTTCCATCCATCCATTTACATCTATCTGATTCCTATCACATCTCATCACATCAATTTATAGAATGTAAGAGAATTCTAATTTTTTGATATAAAGATTCTTTATGCATCTAATTAGGCATAAAGACAACTTTAGTAGGAATAACACTTTTATAAAAATCCTTTTTTTTGGCATCTATTTAGGCATAAATTTAATTTTAAGGAAAATAACACTTTTGAATTAAAAATAAACCTTTTATGCATTTTACTTTGCATAAATTCTATTTTAATGAGAATAACACTTTTGAATTAAAAATCAATCTTTTATGCATCTTCCTATGCATAAAATCAAAATTGATGAAAATAACTCTTTTAAAATAAAAATAGATTTCTTTATGCATCTTTCTATGCATAAAATCAAAATTGATGAAAATAACTCTTTTGAAATAAAAATGGATTTCTTTATGCATCTTTCTATGCATAAAATCAAAATTGATGAAAATAACTCTTTTCAAATAAAAATGGGTTTCTTTATGTATCTTTCTTTGCATAAAATCAAAATTGATGAAAATAACTCTTTTGAAATAAAAATGGATTTCTTTATGCATCTTTCTATGCATACAATCAAGTTGATGAGAATAACGCTTTTGGATTAAAATAAATTCTTTAGGCATCTTTCCATGCATAAATCCAATTTAGTAGGAATTACACTTTTAGAATAAAAGAATTTCTCTTATGCATCTAATTTATGCATAAAAATCATTTATGATGAAATTCACACTTTTAATAAAAAAATATCTTTTATGCATATGTTTATGCACACAAATCATTTATGATGAAAATCACTCTTTTAATATAAAAAGAATTTCTTTTATGCATCCATTTATGCATAAAAACCATTTATGATGAAAATCACACTTTTAATATAAAAAATATCTTTTATGCATATGTTTATGCACACAATTCATTTATGATGAAAATCACTCTTTTAATATAAAAGAATTTCTTTTATGCATCCATTTATGCATAAAAATCATTTATGATGAAAATCACACTTTTAATATAAAAAATATCTTTTATGCATATGTTTATGCATAGAAATCATTTATGATGAAAATCACACTTTTATAATTAAAATAACAATTTCAATATGCTTCTTTCTATGTATAGAATTTAATTCTAAAGAAGGTAACACTTTTTAATAAAATATTTTCAATATGCATTTTTCTATACTTAGGATGAAAAATAACACTTTAAGAATACATATACGATGGGAATTACTCTTTTTGAATAAAAAAAAGTAAAACTTATTTTACACAATTTTAAAAAATTTTGCCATAACCTCCTTTGTATAGCTGACCATTTTTTAATTTTTTTAACCCTCTAAAATTAATTAGAATTTCACCAAGAGTATTTAAATCATTCTAATGTAAACATTTTCTACTTATTTAAGAGAAACATTATGAAAAACTTGATTTTATCCATTAATCATTCATCTAGGATAAAGAATGGTTAGATTTACTAAAGAAGAGAGGGGAATGCCTTTTTTAAATGTGGCATAACATCATATTCATATTAGAGAAGACAAAAATCATAAAAAACCATAAAATGAAATAGAAAAGAGAAGAATCTCCAACTTACAAAGGAGAATTTGAGAGCTTTCCTTTGGCTTGATGGTTTGAGGGATCTACTCTTGTTTGAAACAAGAGTGGCCACCAATCTTTAGAAGAGGGAAGGTTAAAAACTAATGAATTATGAGTAAATTCACAGTTTTTGGCTCTTGGGAGAAGCAGGGTAACAATGCAAAAATACTATTAAGCTTCAACAAAAGGGGAAGGCTTCTATTTATAGGAAAAAGTGAGCTTCTAACCAAGCCAACTGATTCTAGAATTTTCCAGATCAGTTTGGTCAATTTTTTACCATTTTTGGGTCAGTTTAGTCCACTTTTTGGATCTAGTTGAAACAGGAGAGAGGAGAGATAAAAATATCTCATTATTTGGGAGTTTAAAACTCTCCCACACATGTGAAATAGGTGCCTCCTTCATGAGGGGAATTTCCCCATACTGAGGTGTCAAAAATGCATCATTTCTTCTAAATATCTCTCTTTTTTAACTATTAACCTTGTCCTTAGTCAACTCTTCATCTTATGTGAGTATTTACTCATTTTTGGGGGATTTTCCTTTTATTCTTCCATTTATCTCCTCCTTACATTTGTATGAATCTTATTGGTCCATAGGAACCTTAATTTAAAATTTTAAAAAAATCTTGACCCCTAGGATAAGGCCTCATGAACAGATTATACTTGATTTCTAATGCACCTTCTGAAAATCTTTTTGAAATTCTGTTTCGGGGAAACTTATTTTAATAAGAAGAGATATTTTTCCATCCAAAAATATGTAAAAACTGAATTACCACTCTCTAGAAGATTTTCTCTCTCTAAGCCAGAACTGGTAGAAACAAGATCTTTTATATTTCTGAAGAGGGATTTGACTACAGGGGAAGTTACTAGACATCCTGCGAGGCTGGGGAGGAATCTTACATTCTACCCCACTTAAAAAATACGAGATGTCTTCATCTCGCAGGTGGAGTATGATCTCTTTTATCTTCTTCTTCTTCTTCAATCACTTCCAGCGTTACTGCCTTGGAAGTGGACAGCCGATTTGGGAACAACTCTCTTTGACTTCCCCTATTCTGAGGTGGAAGTCTTGCATTACTTTGGATTGAAATTGCTGGTTGGATAGAGGGTCTACCTCTGGGATTTCCTTGATTTTGGCGGATAGAACCCTGATTACTCTGGACGGAAGGGGCTGGAGTCTGGAATCTTGATCCCTGATTTTCCCTTAACTTGATCCACTGGACAAAAGTTAACAGTAGCAATCTGCCAGCACAATCCACTAATCTCATAGTGATTTGGCTGATGTCATTAACTCATAGTGATTTGGCTGAAGTCATTCTAGTTAAGAAAATCATCACAGGGACTCGTCCCATTCATCCTCATCGCAGTTTTGCTCAGCTTATTACATTTCAACAAAATTTCAGGGATCATCAATTTTCAATCAGAATCCAAATCAACTCATCAGTTCTCAACCAAAATTTAAAAATCATATCAACCACATTCGAATTCATCATTTGGATAGCATTAATGCTGCTTATAATTCCAAGTCTTAGATTTACTCGTATATACTGTCAGTAAAGAGCTACAGTTATACCCTCGGTATATACGGGTAGTCATGGTTCTTGGAACTATAAGGTAAACACCATCATGTCTAGGCCTCAAGCAAGTCAGGGATTCCATACAATTGCAGTACTTCCATTTGAAGACCCAATTACTAATTTATGAATTTCAGTTTGAATATCAAATTGTATGAATTTTATCACACAATTACAACCTTTTTGTGCTTCTTGATAAATTTTTGACATATTTGGTCCTCATCAGACAAATAGCTTTGATACCAACTGTAAGATCCCTGTCCCCGCACAACAAATGCAGGGGTGCTCGTAGCGAAAGTAGCACTTCTTGCGCGAGGCAGGGTCCCACACTCGGGGCCTCGCCCACGGATATCCAGACAAGAGACTAATCCATCGGTTTTTCCAAAATCGAACTTGGAAAAACTTTCTTTGCCCAGAAAGCATGTGCAATTCCACCAGGATAGCTTTCCCCTAACGTAGTCAAAAGCCTTAACTAACTGAGCTCATCTGACTGAACCTATAAGTCCCATAGTCAAATCAGGGAAAAAGACTGTACATGGATCATAGAGACCAATACTTTTTTCCTCATTGAGAGGCACATTCGTTGATTCTTTTCCATAGAACAATTTTTGTCCGGAATTTACTTCATCTATCGAACTAAACAGAAATTGAGTTCTCGATTTACGGATCCATCAGTCTAGCCTAACCCCATCCAGTCCCATGGGTTAGCCAACCGCCCAACCACTATAGGGATGGGATCCAATTAGAAATTTGGTAAGGTTTTGTCCCGGGTACCAGGGAAAAGAGTTCCCAAGCCCCCTAGCCGGATGTTCATGCAAACATAAAACTAGTCACACCACTTACACACCCAATATGAAATTGCCTTTTTCTCAGCATCAGCTATCTTTAAAACAATCCTTTAATGAAACCATTGTGTCACTGATCACAATCCTCAAAATCTCTGGTTGAATCCTTATTTCCAATCATTTCATCGGTGTACTTATGGCATCATTGGCAACCAGAACGCTCACCACCTGTTCACTCAGGGGCCTTTTCGATAGTTCCTAGCTCATAGTAACCGGCAATATGAGCCAGAAAAGTTATGTATTGGCTCTCTATCAGTATATAGGACACCATGATTGGGCACATACAAGATGCCAAGTCCCCCAAGGAGGCATGGGACACCTTGATAAAACTCTATGAAATGAATACCAAGGCACGAAAGATACAGTTGAAGAATGAACTTCATACAGTGGAGAAAAAGAGTATGTCTGTGAATGACTATGCATTGAAGATCAAGGGTATTGTGGAATCCCTTGCATCTATTGGCGTCTCAGTAGATGATGATGATAAGGTGGAAGTCTGTCTACGTGGTCTCGGGCCACAATACAAGGCGTTCATGACGTCTATTCAGACTCGAGAAAACATTCTGAATTTCACAGATTTGGTGTCTATGTTGATTATAGAAGAGAAGAGCTTGGGTGAAGACCAACAATCTTCACAAAACAAAAATAGTTCAGAGCAACAGGCCTTCTACACAAGTTCAGGAAGAGGACGAGGTAGAGGAGGCCGTGGACGCGGCCAAGGAGGTGGCCGAACAGGTAATCAGAATTATGGCCAGCAGCAGTAACAACAATAGTCCCAGAATTCACAACAACAACAACACGTAGGTGGAAAAGGCCAATTCAGAGGCAGGGGGAGTCAAAGCAGTTGTGGAAATTGGCAAAGGTAGTATAATGATACACGTGGATGCTTTTATTGTGGTAAGCCTGGACATGTGCAGCCAGATTATTTTATAAGAAGCAGGCTCACATGCAAAATGGAAAATTGCAGCAAAACAACTATGCATCCTCGAGCAAAAACAATGAGGATAATGAAAGGTTGTTTGTTATATGCAGCATGTTGTTAATGCCATGTCTGAAAATGTTGAAGCAGCACATAAAGATGATGTATGGTACGTTGATTCAGGTGCTTCGAACCACATGACAAGTCATGTGGGGAGTGGTTAAGGAGATGAAAAACCTTGAAAGACCAGGTTTTGTGGAAACAGGGGATGACACTGCTCATCCAATTGCCCATGTCGGAGATGTGCCATTGTCTATGCAGGATGGCAAAGTGAAGTACCTTGCAGATGTATTTCATGCTGAAAAAGAAGCTGTTGGGGTTGATGTGAGTGGAAATGTGGTTGCACAGAATGCAAGTCAGCAATCACAATCTTTGAGTGGACCAGGAGAGTCCTCATCTAGTGGTTCAGTTTTGATAGACCATGGAGTGGCAAGCTGCATCATAATACCAGTCCTGCAAATGTGATTAGTACATCACATAAAGGCAAAGAGAAAGTGATTGAGCCCCTTAGTATGCTTGACATTTCTGCAGGGCATTCTCATGTTGATGGAGAGTCTAGTGGCTCAGAGATGAGCCTTGATGAGGATCTTGGGATACCAGCTAACACCTGGTGTAAAGAAGGCTATGGAAGCCATGAATGCAAAGCTACAAAGATCTGGGAGAGTGAAGAATCCTGTGCAGAGGTTTACCTATGATGGTTATGTGGCACATCACTATGTATATAGGGCAAAAGTTGTACAGGTTGCAGAGCCCACATGCATTGATGAGGCTATTGGAAATGTCTGTTGGGAGAAAGCTATGGATGAGGAGATGGATGCACTATATGGAAATGAGACTTGGGATTTAGTGCAATTGCCTGTAGGCAAGAAAGCCATTGGATGCAAGTGGGTGTACAAAGTAAAACGTAAGAGTGATGGAAGCATAAGCACGTACAAGGCTAGATTGGTAGCCAAAGGATATGCGCAGACATATGGCATTGATTATAAGGAAACTTTCAGCCCAGTTGCCAAGATGGCAACAGTGAGAGTTGTGATAGCAGTGGCTGCATCAAAGCAATGGTCTTTACATCAGATGTATGTAAAGAATGCATTCTTGCATGGGGATTTGCAGGAAGAGGTGTATATGTTGCAGCCACCTAGATATGAGCATGTGAGTCACCCTGAGCATGTTTGCAGGTTGAAGAAAGCCTTGTATGGCTTAAAACAAGCACCAAGAGCAAGGTCTGATAAGATTTCTAAATATCTTATCTCACTATTGGCTTTCATGTAGCCAATGTAGATTTCTCACTGTATGTGAGACATAAGGATAGAGGGGTTGTGCTTGTCATCTATGTAGATGACCTAATCATTATGGGGGACCATGATGATGCATAGATCTTTGATGTAAAGGTCTTGCTTAGACAAAGTTTGAGATGAAGGATCTGGGGGAGCTCAGATATTTCTTGGGCATTGAGGTGATTAGGTCACCACATGGTATTGGATTACTGCAGAGACAATATGGCTTGGACATGTTGTCTAAGTATGGTATGATAGGCTGAAAGCCTATCTCAGTGCCATTGGATCACAATGGCAAGTTGAGTGCAGATTGAGGAGAGATTTTGGAGGATCCTACTATGTTTAGGTGCATAGTAGGAAGCTTGATCTACATGACGATCACCAAGCCAGATTTGAGCTAAGCTATTGGGTTGGTGAGTCAATTTATGCACGTTCCTTGGAAGCCGCACTTGGATGCATTGAGATGCATACTGAGGTATGTGAGGTCTACTTTGCGTTGTGGACTATTTTATGAAACTGGGATAGAGATATGTGTACATGGGTACAAAGATGTTGATTGGGCTAGTAGTATCTCAGATAGAAGATCTACTAGTGGCTTCATGTTTTCTTTAGGGATAGCTACTGTGACTTGGAGCAGAGCAAGAAGCAGCCTACGGTTGCTCTATCCAGTGTACAGAGGCCGAGTACAGAGGTGCTGCTATGGCAGCATGTGAGGTAGCTTGGTTGAGAAAGCTACTTGCAGATTTGGGTCTATCAGTGGTGGATAGACAAGTTGTCATTTTCTATGACAACATTAGCACTATACAGTTGGCCAGGAACCCAGTTTTTCATGCTCGCACATGAAGCATATAGAGGTCCACTACTATTTTGTCAGAGAGAAGGTTTTGGCAGGAGACATTGACCTTGTTTATGTCAGCACACAGGATCAGGTCACTGACATCTTCACCAAAGCATTAGGTACAGAGAAGCTCCGCAGATTCAGGGCTTGGCTTGGTGTACATGAGATGGAGTTGAGCTCGAGGGGGAGTGTTGAGATATCAAGCTCATCTAGTGAGGCGGTGGACACTGATGACTTGCCTGGGGGATAGGCCCCACACTTACACCACTGGCATGGTTGGTGAGATCATGGGTGATATGCGGTTAGTGGGATGACAGGCTGTGTGATAGCCATTCTAGAGACTAGCATAGTTATAGTGCCAGCTAATTTAGTTAGGTTCACACTATAGAGAACCCTAGTATGTATTTGGTTGAGTACCTTTTCATATGGTGTGTACTCTTCTCTTTGTATATGGTGTGTTGAGTGTTGTGTGAAGAAGAATAAGATTTTCAGCCTCTCACCTTGTGTGTTCTCTTTTAGTGTTTTGTGAGTGTGTGTGTGCTTGCAAGAGCTCAAGCTCTCTTCTCCCCTGCATCTTTTCACCTCTAAGAAGTTTTCTGTCACTTCTGTATCCAATGCAAGAAATTCATCCTTATGCTCATTCTCTACATCGAGAACACCAGACGCAGCTTCACAACCGTCTACTTTTATAGCAAGACAGTAATCCTCCCTAAAATTATAGAGTTTTGTAATGTGGGAGAGGAGGAGGTAATACTTCCTAATAATTAGGAAGGACAGTAGCCCATGCACGACAAAATTGGACGTCAATCTCTCCCCATTGACGGATGACATTCCTTCATCAATGATGGTGGAGGCCTTAAACTCTGCCACATCAAAATTTGTGCTGAGAAGTTCCTCCTCCTTCTCGGATACAAGGTCCAGGATCTCTTCTTCTACAGACTGAGCACTTGAAATAAAGGACTGTTCTTATTTATCAGTCCTTTCTTTGAGCTCCTCTTTTGTGTAATCCTCCTTATCAGCATGAAGAAAGAGGCAACAAACCCAAAATGATATTCTAGCAACGTGCATTTCCTGGCATTGCACTGGATACATGTCAACACAAATCTTGATACGTTGATCATGTAAGTGTCTCACCTCTTTGACATTCTTGAATTCTGAGACGAGGTGACTGTGAGGCTTGACATGTGGACATATGTAATGGACCCATAAGAGACTGTCCCTCCGCCGACGAACCTGCAATAGTCTGTCCACTCTCCCTCTAGGGATGTCCTTGCCATGTCCTTGATAATCTCCTCCAAACTGCAAGGAACGTTGAACATAGGCTCTACATGGCAAAGGGATTTCTCTTGCCCAGCCTTCCTCAGCAGATCAAAGAGATGCTTTGTGGCACTAGGCTCGTCCTTAATCTCCTCCAGCAATAAATCATCCACATCATCTGTAGCATTGTACAAGTGAGAACCCTTAACCTTGCTTCTCTGATCCGGGTGGAATCCGTTCACTGTGCAATAAGGGGAAAGCAACGACGCAGGAATGCACCTATCGCATCCTGGACGGTATGGCCGTGGAAAAAGCTAACTCGCACCGTGGATGATATGGAAAGCGAGAAAATTTTGAGCGCAGAGAAAAGCAGGAAAAAAACTCGCACCATCTTTATATATAGGTCAAATAATAGGGCTGACATCACATGATTAAGGATCGAATGCCATGTGCTGAAGGGCTTACGTCATCGTCAATTCACGAATTGCCACGTGTAGGGCGGTTGATGCAGTCAACGCATGATTGCATTTTGCTCTATAAAAAGGAGGAATATTTTCTTTTCCACGCTTTTTTCTTCCACGATTTTTTTCATGATTTTTTCCAATTACGTTTCTCCCCACTTTGCTTGTGCAGCTCACTGAGCGCCTGGAAGTTTTTCTCTCTCTTCCCCTTTTCTTTTGCTAATTTCGTTCACGGTGGGATATGGCAGTTCTCCATGTTTTTGAATCGACATATCACTCCGGCTCCGTGGACGGTTGGGTGAATTTTACTGATAAGTTCTCTCTTCCTCTTTTCTTTCATTGATTTCATTCACGGTGCGATATAGCTATTCTCCATGTGAAATCGAATCGACATATCACTCCATGGATGGTTCGGTGAATTTTATTGATAAGAGATTTCGTTCATGGTGCGATATATCTATTCTCCATGTTTTCAAATTGAAATATCGCTCCGTGGGACGGGTCTGAAAATTTTATAAGTTCTTGTTTCATTCATCGTGGGAAAGGAATGTTGGTCTCGATTTGGATTCCCCTTATCATGCGTTGGATGGTGGTCGTGTGACTTGGCTAATTACTCTGCCTTCTCTTTTCTAGTGTTGTAATGGCGCACACAAAAAAGACCGCCAGGAGAGTTTTAGTGCTAGAGCCAGATCCAGATCTATTGCCCGATCCAGTGTCGCCGCCGTCGAATCTAGTTCCGGTTCCAGATATTCCAGAGAAAATTCCAAAGGACATCTTAAGTGAACCTATGCTTCCTGATATCAAACCCAGCACCAGCAGGAACATTTCAAAGGCCAGGGTCACTTTGCAGAGGCAAAGAAAAATGTTTGCAGAGATAAGGAAGGTGCAGGTGGTTGTCAATCTCCTCATCCCCAAAGCTCCTTTCTTGAGGATTGTCAGATCCATAAGTGACAGAATAAAGTGGAAAGGTTACTTTAAATGGCAGAGTAGCGCCCTCACATGTCTTCAAGAGTCATGTGAGGACTTCCTTTATAGACTTATTATTTGTGCTGCCCATGCCAGGAGGGTCACACTAATGGACAAGGACATGACATTAGTAAGCAGAGTTAGGTATGATAAGTTCATGTGACCTCTACCATTTAGGGATAGGAAGGTAGCAAAAATCCTCTCCATTCCTCTTGCTTTGAAGAGGAGCAGGGCTTCTGACAAGGTGGTTATTGAAGAGGTGATAACACCAGGTCCACAAGGGCTTAAGAGGCTTGTAAAGGGGGCAGATATGAAGGGAAAGGAGACATTATTAGAAGAAAATGTCGATAGGGATGATTTGGTAGAAAACCTTCTAAAGTTGGAGGGAGAGAATAATGACAGACTTAAGGCAGTGCCTGATCAGATTATATGCAATTTCTTGTACAGGCCGAGCAGGAGGAGTACCTCCATATTGCTCCAACGGATTTTTATATGCTCATTGAAAAGAATAAAGAGATCAATGACAGTATTGTGCTTACTTGTTTAAGGTGTGTACTCTTCCTTTTTTTAAATGCTTTCTTATTTTGATTTCTTTTTCCCTTTCCTAATGTTTTTAATTCAATATGTAGGGTACTGTTGAAAGAGCTTTTGCCAAACCAGGCAAAGCAAGTATATATTTGTGATCCTTTGGTATCAACTATCCTAATTGACCCATCGAGGTCTGACGAGGACCTTGCTCCTTATTTCCAGAAAGTTAGTCTGGGTACTTGCTTTGTTGTGCTGCCATATATAGAGAAGTATGTATTTTCTTTGGATTTCAAGCTGTTGATGGAATTTAAGTTATTAGTTACCTGTGGTGTTAGGTTTCTTCTATTTTTTGTTTACTTTCTCAATTTTAGAGGGCACTGGTCTACTTGTTTAATAAATGTGGTGAAATGCCGAACAATTTTTATGAATAGCCTTCTCGGAATGCACGGACAGTCTAAATTGTAAGTCATTATACTTTATATCATTTCCTTCTTGCTTCCTAATTGTTGATTGTAAGTCATTCTTTATATCGTTGACTGTAGGGCATGTAAGAGGGTGATTGCATTGATTGAAACTCTATGTTTTGAATTGAAAAAGGATATAGAGTGGAAATTTCTCAACCAACCTGTTCCTATGCAAAAGGATTGGCACTCTTGTGGCTGGCACGTAGTCACAAATTTTTGGAAGTTCCTCCTTTCCAAGTACACTAATTTTGATAGGTGTGTAAGTTTCTTGTGTCATTGTAATATAATTTCTCTATGTTCATTTCATGAGAGATCCCGCATTATTCTAATTTACTTTTATGTTGTTTTGTAGTCTGTTTGCTTAGACAAGTTCTGGTTGTGGAGTGTGCGGACAAAGGCAATAAACATTATCCTCAATAATGCAATTATGCCTGATGACTCTGGTTTTGCTGGCACTAGTGCATCAAAGAAGAGAAAAAAGATGCCGTTTCATTCCCCTATTAAGCATTTCAGCTTTAAACAAGGAGTCCTTGAGAAGGGAAGCAAGGGCAAGGCAAAAAAGAAAGCTTTCATTTGCAGGCAAGGGCAAGGACAAGGCAGGCAAGGTGCCAACAAAGGAGACAAAGGAGGAGGCCAAGGTGCTGAAGGCTGAGTCAAAGGAGGAGGCCAAGGCTGATGAGTCAAAGGAGCAAGCCAAGGCTAAGTTAAAGGAGGAGGCCAAGGCTGAGGCTATAGATCCCGAAACTGCTTAGAGGCATTTTGTATATGTCCAGAGATAACGTTGTAAAGATTTTGTATTTTTATTGAGCTCGGCTCATATTTGTATAAACATTCTATATTTTTATTGAGCCCTACTCATTATTGTATTTTGTGATGAGTATTGTGCTTTGCCATAATAAAATAGATTGTTGATGAGTTTCTTGTCCCCACTGCGCAACGAATTGAGGGGTGCTAGCAGCGGAAGTAGCACTTCTTGCATGGGGTAGGGTCCCTCACTCGGGGCCTCGCCCACGGATATCCGGACAAGAGACTAATCCATCGGTTCTTCCAAAACCGAACCCGGAAAATCTTCCCTCGCCCGAAAAGCACGGGCGATTCCTCCAGGATAATTTTTCTCTAACATAGTCAAAAGCCTTAACTAACTAAACTGATCTAACCAAACTCGTAAGTCCCATAGTCAGATCAAGGAAAATATTGCACTTGGATTGCTTTTTTCCTTATTGAGAGGCACAGCCGTTGATTCTTTTCCATAGAACAATTTTTATCTGGGATTTACTTCATCTATTGTACCATAATAGAATTGAGTCTCATTTTAGGGATCCATCAGTCCAACCTAACCCCATCTAGTCCCGTGGGTTAGCCAACTGCCCAACCACTGTAGTGATGGGATCCATTTAAGAATTTGGTTAGGTTTTGTCTCGGGTACCAGGGAAAAGAGTTCCCAGGTCCCCTAGCCGGATATTCATGCAAACTTAAAACCAGTCACACCACTTACACACCTAATATGAAATTGCCTTTTTCACAGAATCAACTGTCTTTAAAACAATCATTTAATGAAACCATAGTGTCACTGATCATAATCCTCCAAAATATCTGGTTGAATCCCAACTCATCAGTTCTCAACTAGAATTTTAAAATCATATCAACCAATCATCTGGAATCATTTATTCTTATAATTTCAAGGTCTTAGATTTACTCGAATATAGTGCCAGTAAAGAGCAGCAGTTATACCCTCGGTATAAACGGGTAGTCACGATCCTTGGAACTATAAGGTAAATACCATCATGCCTAGGCCTTAAGCAAGTCAGGAATTCCATATAACTGATGTACTTCCATCTGAAGACCCAATTACTAATTTATAAATTTCAGTCTGAATATCAATTTGTATATATTTCATCACATTTCCAACTTTTTACTGTTACTTCATAAATTTTTGACATTTTTGGCTTCTCAATTGATCCACTTTAGCCAATTTGCTCTGATACTAGCTGAGAGATCCCTATCCCCACTGCGCAACGAATTCAGGGGTGCTAGCAGCGGAAGTAGCACTTCTTGTGCGAGGCAGGGTCCCTCACTCGGGGCCTCACCCGAAAAGCGCGGTTCTTCCAAAACCAAACCCGGAAAACTTCCCTCGCCCGGAATCCATCGGTTCTTCCAAAACCGAACCCGAAAAAACTTCCCTCGCCCGGAAAGCACGGGCGATTCCTCTAGGATAATTTTTCTCTAACGTAGTCAAAAGCCTTAACTAACTAAACTGATCTAATCGAACCCGTAAGTCCCATAGTCAGATCAAGAAAAAGATTGCACTTGGATCATAGAGACCAACGCTTTTTTCCTCATTGATTGTTTTCCATAGAACAATTTTTATATGGCATTTACTTCATCTATCGTACCATAATAGAATTGAGTCTCATTTTAGGGATCCATCAGTCCAACCTAACCCCATCTAGTCCCATGGGTTAGCCAACCACTGTAGTGATGGGATCCATTTAAGAATTTGGTTAGGTTTTGTCTCGGGTACCAGGGAAAAGAGTTCCCAGGCCCGTAGCCGAATATTCATGCAAACTTAAAACTAGTCACACCACTTACACACCCAATATGAAATTGCCTTTTTCACATAATCAACTGTCTTTAAAACAATCATTTAATGAAACCATAGTGTCACTGATCATAATCCTCCAAAATATCCAGTTGACTCTCTTGATTTCCAATTTTCCCTTCATCGGTGTACCTATGGCATCATTGGCAACTAGAACGCTCACCACCTGTCCACTCATCAGGGGACTTTTCGATAGTTCCTAGCTCATAGTAACCAGTAATATTTTCACTTAAAAAAATCAAAATGGAATCTCCGTTGAAGATCAGCAAGATCAACCACAACAAAACCATATAAAAGAGCCATGGACTCATCTGTTGAGGACCAGCAATGTCAGATCCATGCTCGAATTCAGAAAACAACTCTTACTCCTTGTTCCAATATCTTGCACGATGCACGTGTGGGTATCTTCAGCGACCCAGAGCTCGAGCACCGTATGGTCAGCACCGTATGCTCAGCACCCTCTAGGATCCTTCGCACAGGTGACCTAGCACTTCACTCATAGGCCGCTGCCTTGGTCCCTCATCCACCGTACCGGAAGCTTACCATTTTAATCAAACCGAGGCTGGTCAAGACCTCGGCCGAGACCTTACTACACGAGACGTCCTCCATTGACTCTCCGTCAGCTATTGCAACTTTTATCAAATTAGGTCTCCTTCACGACCTCATTCACAAGACGATAAAAATGCTTCCCCAACATTCTTGACATAAAACAGTCATTTAAAAACAGGTCATAAATACAGTTTCTATAACGAACTCTCGTCTTTCCACATTGTTCCACATCAATCCACATTATTTAATTCCACATCCATTTCATATGTATTCCTATTCTCATCCAATCACATCGTTTTCATCTCATCACATCTTTCCTCAATTTATCGTCATCAGATCTCATCCACTTGCATCTACCCATATCCACATCTCATCCACTCCCATCTACCCATATCCACATCTCATCACATCACATTCATTCACATCTCATCCATTCGGACCACATCACATTCACTCATATCCATCACATTCATTCTCATCACCATCCCATCACATACATTCTATCCACATAACATCACATCATATCTATACACATCATATCTCATTCATACACATTCATCCACATCCATCCAATCCTTCACCTGTACGACTACCCACATCTATTCATACATTCATATCTATCACTTCACATCCACATATATTCATGTCACATCACATCTCTTTCCATCACATCACATTCTTTCACATATACATCTACATCCATTCTTTCGCATACATCCACATCCATTCTTTCACATACATATCCACATCCATTCTTTCACATACATATCCACATCTAATTTCATCACATACGTTCACATCCAGTCTTTCACATACTCATTTACATACATCCTTCACATACTATTCACCTCACATCTCTTCACCTCTATTCACCTCACATCTCTTCACCTCTATTCACATCACATCCATTCATCCATTCATTCACACCTATCTGATTCTCATCACATCTCATTACATCTATTCACCTCACATCTCATCATCTCTATTCACATCACATCCATCCATCCATTCATTCACACCTATCTGATTCTCATCACATCTCATTACATCTATTCACCTCACATCTCATCACCTCTATTCACATTACATCTATTCACCTCACATCTCATCACCTCTATTCACATCACATCCATCCATCCATTCATTCACACCTATCTGATTCTCATCACATCTCATTACATCTATTCACCTCACATCTCATCACCTCTATTCACATCACATCCATCCATCCATTCATTCACACCTATCTGATTCTCATCACATCTCATTACATCTATTCAGCTCACATCTTATCACCTCTATTCACATTTAATCCATCCATCAATCCATTCACACCCGGATCTGATTCTCAACATATCTCATTGCATCTATTCATAGAATTTAAACATAGAATTTAAGAGAATTCTAATTTTGATATAGAGATTCTTTACGCATCTAATTATGCATAAAAATCAACTTCATTCAGTGGGAATAACACTTTTATAAAAATCCTTTTATGCATCTATTTATGCATAAAAATCAACTTTAATGAGAATAACACTTTTAAAATAAAAACAAATCCTTTATGCATCTTTCTATGCATAAAATCAATTTTAATGAGAATAACACTTTTGAAATAAAAATAAATCCTTTATTCATCTTTCTATGCATAAAATCAATTTTAATGAGAATAACAGTTTTGAAATAAAAATAAATCCTTTATGTATCTTTCTATGCAAAAAATCAAGTTTAATGATAATAACACTTTTGAAAGAAAAGTAAATCCTTTATGCATCTTTCTATGCATAAAACCAATTTTAATGAGAATAACAGTTTTGAAATAAAAATAAATCCACTTTTGAAATAAAAATAAATCCTTTATGCATCTTTCTATGCATAAAAATAATTTTAATGAGAATAACACTTTTGAAATAAAAGTAAATCCTTTATGCATCTTTCTATGCATAAAAGCAATTTTAATGAGAATAACACTTTTGAAAGAAAAATAAATCCTTTATGCATCTTTCTATGTATAAAATAAATTTTAATGAGAATAACACTTTTGAAATAAAAATAAATCCTTTATGCATCTTTCTATGCATAAAATTAAATTCAATGAAAACAACACTTTTATAATAAAAATTTTCATTATGCATCTTTCTATGCATAGAAATCAAATTCAATGAAAACAACACTTTTATAATAAAAAGTTCAATTATGCATCTTTCTATGCATAGAAATTAAATTCAATGAAATCAACACTTTTATAATAAAAATTTCCATTATGCATCTTTCTATGCATAGAACTTAAATTCAATGAAAACAACACTTTTATAATAAAAATTTTCACTATGCATCTTTCTATGCATAGAAATTAATTTTAATAATTAATATCAATGATATCCATGCATATTCATAGGTGAATATGTACATGGAGTAAATTAGAATATTTCTTTTAGAATGCACAAACGGTGGGAATTACTCTTTTGGAATAATATAAAAATGAACTTTCTTTTTCACAAAATTCTAGAAAATTTTGCCATAACCTTCTTTGTATGGCTGACCATTTCTCAATTTTAACATTCTATTTTCAATTTAAATTAACCCCAATTAGATGTAAAGGACTCTAATCTACACAATTTTCAATTTCCAAGAGAGTAAACAATAAGAAAAGTTTAATTAATCTTTTTGTTAAACATTCTAGGATAAATAAGGGCTGAATTGTAAAGAAGAGAAGGGGGTGGCCTTTTCATCAAGGCATAGCATTAGAATTTACTTCAATCAACTATGAAACAAGAAAATCAAGAAAACCATAGAGTTAAAATTAAAAAGTAAGAAAAATTTAGCTTACATGGAGTTGTAAGCTTTCCTTTGGCTTGAGGGATTGAGGGTTCTACGCTTGTTTGAAGCAAGAGTGGCCACCAATTACTTTTGAGAGGATTAAGCCAAAAATAATTGAATTATCAAGAAAATTCAATGTAAATGGCTTTGGGTAGTAGGAGTAGAGTAACAGTGCATAAACACCATTAAGCTTTTAGCTTTGGGTAGGAGTAGAGTAACAGTGCATAAATACCATTAAGCTTTTAGAAAGGGGGAGGATTCTATTTATAGGAAAAAGTGAGCCACTAACCAAGCAGACTGATTCTAGAATTTTCCAGATCAGTTTGGTTAATTTTTGACCATTTTTGGGTCAGTTTAGCTTACTTTTTGGATCTAGTTGAAACAAGAGAGAGGAGAGATAAAAATATCTGATTATTTTTTAGTTTAAAACTCCTCCACACATGTGAAATAGGCGCCTCCATGAGGGGAGATCCCGACAACACTGAGGTATCAAAAATGCATCATTTTCTCTAAATATCTCTTAATTTTTAACTAATAAACCTTGTACTCAGTCAACTCTTCATCTTATGTGAGCATTTACTCATTTTTGGGGGGTTTTTCTTTTATTCTTCAATTTATCTCCTCCCTACATTTGAATTAATCTTATTGGTGCATAGGAACCTTAATTGGAGCATAAATAAAAAATTTCTGAAAATCTGGACCCTTAGACTAAGGTCCTTTATACCTATTTTTAATTAATTCCAATTGCACCTTGGAACTTTCTTTTTGAATTTCTATTTAAGGGAAAATCATTTTAGACACTAGGAGGATTTTTATAATAAAAAATATCTCAATTTTGAATTACCTCCCTCTCTAGACATTTTCTCTCTCCAGGCCAAAATAGGGTAAAATAGGATCTTTCTTTTATTTTAGAGAGGGGAATAATTATAAGATCAAAAGGGGAGGTTCTTACACCTGCACACCTCAAAAGCTGGAGGGAGAAATCTTACAGTTGAGAATTTTTATTCTCATAACTTATCTTTGGTTAAAACTAAATTTTAAAGACATTTGCTTCAAAATCGTTATGAGTACTTTGTAGAGTAGACACATGTCCATGTAGAAATTTTTCATCACATTAGTCATTGCTAAGATACAACAGTTCAGTACAAGTCTTACAATGACTTCTATTGGGCCTAAGTCCCTCGATAATACAAGACCTTTCTAATTCTGCACGACAGATTTTTCCTTCGTCTTCTTCTTTGGGTTGTTCATCTGGAGAATTCTTTGATGCACCTCTTTGGCTTCATCTATCAGTTTGTCTACATCTTCAAGGTCTTTCTTGAAGCTTTCAGATATCTAGATAGGTTGATCATCTGTATCCCCAACAGAGGAATAGGAGTCATCATCCAGAAGAAATAGCTAAAATAGCTGGCCTAGCAACCTTGTTAGGAACAATCCTCTCATTAGAAGAATTTGCATCCATGGGCAGCTTTTGTATAGATTTTATAAGTTATAAGATATTATGTTCTCAATTCCCTTATGGACAGGTCTTTATATACTATTTTGGATGGACTCCAAAACCATCAACATAAAAAAACCATGTGCTGTAAATCTGTGTGCCACTAAACCATTTTGGAATAGGAACCCTAGTACCTACACTGAGCTGACCATTATTGTGCACATACAAGACAACTTTAGAGTAAATTTGTTGAGTTATAACTTTAATATAAAAATCTAAATTCATAGCTGTTACAATACAAAAATTCATTGCTCAGTACACTTTTTTGAGGGCAAGGACTTTACAAAATTAACATACTTGAAGTAGCTTCAAAATTCACAAAATTCAAAATCCCCATTAATTCAGCAATATACCATGAACATCCCAATCGGGATCTACCAAGGTCTTTGGCTCTAGTTATTTTCGAATCTTCCTATTGTTCACCTTGAATTGTGCTCTGCTAATATCCTCACCTCCCATGATATTGAGGTGCTCTCTAATATTTAGGAGGCTCCAATGTCTACTTGCACCTACAACTTCCAGTGCACCACTGGGAAATCGAACGCATATGTCGAGAGGCAAAACAACTTGTTCATGTGCCTGCATTGGGACCCAACAACTATTCTTTTTCATCCACCGCTCATAATAGAAGTGTATGTGTAGTGTGACACGAGCTTTGAGATACCAAAATGAGACACTAGATTCTACTATATTGCACTTGAATGTGTCATCCTTATGTATCCCTTCTACAGTCCTCCACTAGTCTCCAAGCAAGGCTACCATGTCATCACCTAATACCTTCTTGCACACAAACATGGTAGGTGTTTGTGAGAAACAAAATTGATTGAACATCTTGGCAAAAAGATGTATTGGGCATACCCAACTAAGACTCACAGATCGAGAGGGCTTTGCAAACTTCAAAGACCCTTGTATATCACAAAGCATCTTTGATTTCATGACCATTACAGTCCAAGCATCTGGAATTGGCCATTCTATAGAAGATAGGGGTGGAGATGTGATTATCTAAAGCTTACCAAACCCACCGTCCTGCTTTAGCACCAAATAGGAGTGCCGGTAACAAAAGACCTTTTCCTTAAGAAGTTCTGCACTTGTTTTACAAGAAAACATTGCCTGACCAATGTCTACATGTAATGCTTGAAATGTTCCGGTAAGGCTTTCTAATTTGCTGCTCCTCTACCATTTTTGAAGAAAAAACATCTGCAAACAAGAAATAAGTTAACTTAGATTGAAACATTTTTGTCAGAAAATCTCGCATGCCCCTTTCTACCTGTGATACTTACAATTGTATGGAAATCGAGTTTGTTTTGGCGAAGATGGATATCTCGTGCTGTGTAAACATGTTGTACCGTGGCCCACTAGTTTTCCATTGCTTGCCTTCTTGAAGCCTTGTAAACGACCTTTCTAATGGTGCTCCAGTACATTTCACCGTCGAACTCGGTGAGGCCCGATTGCAGCAGGTTGTAGATAAACCCAAGCGCTCTTACGAAATGCCTCTCCCACCCAAGCACCATCATCGTCCTTCTTGTGCAAGGATATCTCCTCAATCTCGTCTTTTGGTCTTCTTGGTGTGGCCATATCTTCTTGGAAGCTAGAGTAGAAAGGTTAGGTTTAGAGTAAAAAGGAAAGAGATGTGCAGACTAGGGTTTTACGGGAGCCTTGAAGGTGAAAGAGATGGAGCTCTGAGAAGGGAGGGAGATTAAGATGGAGGAGTGGCCATATCTTCTTGAAAGCTAGAGTAGAAAGGTTAGGTTTAGAGTAAAAAGGAAAGAGATGTGCAGACTAGGGTTTTACGGGAGCCTTGAAGGTGAAAGAGATGGAGCTCTGAGAAGGGAGGGAGATTAAGATGGAGGAGAAAGTTTAGGGTTTCAAGCTTTGATGGTTTTGTTAGGGTTGGGCGCAAATGAGATAGAGATGGAAGAGAAAGGGAGGAAGAGCTTAATTTGGACATTCAAGAGGGAAAGCGGACTTGAAAATGAAATTTTTGATTACAATGAAATTTGAGATGGGTTTTTGGGGGGAAATGTGAGTTTTTGGGGGATCTCAAAAATTTCAAAATTTTAAAGATTTTTTGAGCCACGAAAATGGTGGGACCATACCTACCCTAAACCCCCTACTTTTTTAAAGGGACAAGTGTAATTATTAGTACTGAAAGCCTAGTCCCCCTCCCTATAGCCTAGTCTCCCTCCCTATATTCAAAGGAGACCAAATGTGCACAATCCTCTATTCCTATTGGTCCGTTGCTAATTACTTTAATTAGTAAAAGGCCCAAAATATGTCCAAATGCCCCAAATCACCCCATTAAATCCACATCTTTTTCATGGGAAACCATTAATCAAGATAGTGGATAATGTGTAGATTAGAGGAAAAATGATGGAAAAAGCCAAGGGATGGCTTCCCAGCAACGATGCCAAAAATGTTAAGGCTCACCCTAACCCTCCTTGAAACACATCCAAAAAAAGATTACCTGGTGAACCGCGAATGTCATGAGGATCTTTCCAATGGCCGAGCTTGTAACCCTTGAGGTATCCAAGCTCTACAACTCCTTGAGAAGTAATTCCACCACGCCTCCCAACAGCGTTGTCACACCGCCGCATGGCACTACGGGTACTTGTCCCTCCTCTCACCTCACTTCACTCACACACACTCACTAGCATGCATTAGGGAGAGAGATTAGCAAGAGAAAGACTCAATTGGACAATGGGAGAGTATCTTGTATTATGAGAGAAATTCACTTATATACATGGCCATAAGTGTTCAGACTCACTTAAACTGTGGTCGGTCGGGCACTTTAGGCTCGTAAGAGGCCTAATGCTATTATAATGACTACTCTCATAATATATCCATGAAGTACATCACTTATTAGGACTTCATTCTAACTTGCTACCACATGCTCTTGAAGCGGGAATCACTCCATCACACCATTACGGGCACCCGTCCAAGTTGTAGCTTTGGACACTTATTGCTTCATATCTTGAATGTATGACCCTTTGGTGTATCTACCATGACTCCTTGATGTAAGATAATGGCGGTAGCTCTTGTTAACCCTAGAATTGTGTTAACATCCCAAATAAGGATGTGGTGGCTTTCTATTTCCATCGACTCAAATTTCTACCAGGGTACATGCTCTGTGACTTTGAGATTATGGTGGTGGATACAAAATTTTGGCCTCCCTATACAAAGCTTTTAGGAGAACCCAATACTCTTTGGAATTGAGGCATTTACATTGGTAGCATGCTACCAATAAGTTCTTGTAAATCGGAGTTGCCTAGCCTAAAAGTGGTAGGCTTAGCAGTTGGTTTTTCGACCATTGGCACAGTCTTGCAAGTGCGTCAAATTGCTAGTTGGGTTTCTAATCACTAGCTTAGTCCTTCCATGTTACATCTACATTTTCTTCCAAAATCCTCTAGTATGCTAGAGGTGTTGCCAATCTAGGCGTTGTCTAATGTCACCTAAGATTTTTCTAGTCAAGGGCATAGCCTTGCGACATGGCACATGCATAGTATTTCCTTATACATATCTACATATTGCATACTTAAATATAATAAAATAACATAAAATTTATAAAAACTCAAAATCTTGAAACTTGCTACACTCATGCAATGTGCACTTTTATCTTAAGACCACAAGCCTTGGCATTAGAAGCCATCCAGGTACATTTTGGATGGGGGGATCTTGGCAGGATATTTCTAGCCCAAGATATTACCCATCACCTGGATTACCCCCCTCAGTTGCTCTTCTTGCACAACATGCTATTCATTTTACTGTGGAGCATATAAACACTTGCATTTTTCAAGTGCATGCATTAGGCACTCTTATTTGTTTATACATGTGCACATGCATATGTACTTACTCTTGGCTTCACCAATTTCAACATCGTTGTTTTAACAAACCTTGTGAAAAGGGCCTTAATTAAGGAACATGTTTATTTATGTCAAGCAGTGTGGTAGGATTAATTAGAAAACAAATTGACACGTGAGTAGGGTGGAAAGTGGGAGGATGGAATGCCCCGACGGCACCATCCTACGGACGGGTGGACCCGATTAGTCGGGTAGATTTCCAACAGATTAAGTGAAAGCCCTACGCTAGATAAATAGGTTCTTGGGCAACTCTATTCTAGAAGACTAGGCCAGCGGGGGCTGTGCCTTGCATGGATGAGGAAAAAAGCGTTGCCTCTAGAAATCAAGTCTAGTAGTTGCCCAATTTATGATCAATTACCTTATGGGTGATTTGATTTTTTAGAAGATCACGCTCCCCCTGCGGGATAGGACTAGGTCTTACCTATGAATCGTATCCTTGAATCTCTACATGGTCAAGGTGTCGCGATGAATAGGAAATTTTTCTCCAAATTAAGACTTAGTGGACTATCTTAAGTGTTTCCCCTATTTTAGAAGGGGGGAACCTTACACAAGCATAAACATAAACAAGCCTACCACCATAACCACAAGAGAGTGAGAGAGAGGGAGAAGGAAAACTTAACTGTGATAATGGGATTGTCCCTTTTCATAAGTGAGTTATATACATGAGCTCTGTTTTTATAATGGCCAATCGCCCATTTAACAATTGGGGGCCCAAAACTGATTTCCTAGCTCTATGTACACTTAGGCTTATTCTTGTGGCTGGCATTACACAAGTCGTAGACGTAGTCATCCCATACATCTTTTACATAAAGCGCTTATGTGGTTACATAAAAACGAGTTACAAGAAGCATAACCACGCTTAGAAATAATGTTAACCAATGTGGTTAACATACCCCCCTCCCTAATTCAAATCCGTTCTTGGATCTAGCAAGGAAAATCAACAATATAGTAGATGGAGTGTGTACGGATGAAGTCATACTGTGATTTAGGATACTGGGTAGATCGGTGGAATACTTTGTTGCTAGTCGAGAATGTTGTCTCCATCATGATGACCGCATCCCCCAATGGATGCCTGCTTGGTGACTCTGGAGACCTTCAAGGACATGATGGAGATAGCATTCTGAACCAGCTCTACAAAGTCTTTCATTGACCCCCCCTCCGCATCCCAAATCATAGTACGACTTCATCCACACATACTCCATCTACTTTACCGTTGATTATCCTTTCCAGCTCCAAGGACAGATCTGAATTCGAGAGGGGGTATGTTAACCACACTGGTTAACATTACTTCTAAGCGTGGTTATGCTTCCTGTAACTCATTTTTATGTAACCATTCTAAGCGCATCATGTAAGATGTATGGGATGATCGATCTTATGACTTTTGTAATGCCAACCACAAGAATAAGCCTAGGTGTACATAGAGCTAGGAAACCAGTTTTGGGCCCCCAATTAATAAATGGATGGCCAACCATTGTAAAAAGAGAGCTCATGTATAAAGTGACTTATGAAATATGAAAAGGGAAAATCCCATTATCACATTTGAGTTTTCTTTCTTCCTCTCTCTCACTCTCTTGTGGCTATGGTGGTAGGCTTGTGTATGTTTATGCTTACTTACTTGATTGTTGTTGGTGGTGTGTGCATGTAGGTGATGGCTTCTTGTCTTGCTTCTTCTTCTCCCTCTTCTTGTCTTCTCCCTCATAACTCTCTTGCCCACATGAAGGCATGGAGTAGAGGTTGAGCTCTCCATAGATCCCTTTCTCTTTTCTCACTACCTAGCCTGTGGAAGCTCCACTTGAGTAACACAAGTGGTGGTGGACTAATCCCCTAGTGGCCTCACTAAAAGGGAATTAACCCTCATTAGGGTTGGTTAAGTGCTAGAGTCCTCGAACCAACCCTTGCATGGTCTTGTTTCTCTTCTCCTCTCCCTCTTTTTATGCAAGGTAGCATGCTCAATTTGGTGAACATCTTTGGCACGTCAAGATAGCACATAAAATTTTGTTCGTGCTTTCAGCTTGGCCATTGGCTTGGGGGTGGTCGGGGGAGAATTTCCTGTAAGTGGACCAAGAATTCTTGTAGCGAGAGTTGTATAACTTCATTGATGAAGTGTGTGCCATTGTCACTCACCAGCTCAAGAGACGACACCCAAAACGAGTGATCACACACTCGTAAAGGAATTTTGTAGTGGATCTGGCATTAGCTTTTGGGTGGCTCTAGCTTCGCCCTATTTTGTGCTATAGTGTGTGGTGGCCACTATGATGTATCGTGCCTGTTTGTTGAGCTGTTGGACTAATGGGTCTTATAAAATCAATGCCCTACTTCTCAAATGGTTGTAAGGACACAAGTGGGTTTAGGGGCATTTTGTCCTCAATTTGGGGAATTACTACTCGTTGGCATTCATCACATCGTTTGATGTATTTCCCAACACCTCCAAACAAAGCGTGCCACCACAATCTTGCTAGTAGGATTTTTTGAACAGTGATGTTTGTTGTGAAGTGTCCGCCTGCACTTCCAGACCTGCACTTCCAGAGTGAGCCTGCTCTAGACGAAAGACATATTTGTTCTCTCGAACATAGAATCTCATGATTCTATCTTTTCCTTGTTTTTAAAGGTGCTATGCTGCTAATCAACTGATAGGGGGAAGCTTTTTTAATGAGGCCTCTCGCTAGGTCTTTGTTGAGAAGCGGTTTTGTGGGTAGGCCATTAGCAAGGAAGTGTGCAATTTTCTCCCCCCATTCAAGAATCAAGCATAGCTGAAACAAGGGGCATCATGCATGTCATCGTCAACACCCACCGATGGCTTATCATTGGGATGCGTAACATATGGTTGGCTAGTACATGTTGTGAGCCTTTCCGTACTGTGAGACAATAAAGTCAAATTCTAGTAGAATTAGCAGCCACCTAGTGATTTTACCAGCGGTACAGGGTTTATTTAAGAGGTAAAGGAGATCTTGATGGTGGTCGACAAAGAAAATGAACTTGGCTGCCAAAAAATAATGGCAAAACTTTTTAACCATGTAGACCATGGCTAACCCTTCTCTTTTTGTGGTGGTATAGTTCTGTTCTTCCTCATTTAGTTGGAAAATGATAAATCTAATAGGGAAATCCCTATTGTGTTTGTTGGGTTGAGCCAATACTACGCACCCAATTGCAAAGGCGGAGGTATTAATGTGAACATGAAATATGATTTCCCAATCTGGGGATCTCAAGATGGGGACATTTGTTGTGGCACTCCTCTATCCATTCAAAGATTATTAAGAGTCCATAGAGGGGATGAGCAATGTTGGCATACATGAAGATGAAACATCGATCCCGACATATCCCATGAATCGATGGACTCCTTTCAAATTGGTCGGTAGCTTAAGAATGAGCTACACTTTACTGTCGTCTGTGGGGATTCTATGTTTTGAGACAATATGTCCCAAGATTACTTTGTGTCAGACCCAAAATTGACAGGATTGAGAGAGATTTGGTAGAGTCGGCATCTCTCTAGCTTTTCCTGTAAACACCATAAATGTGCTTTCCATGTAGAGTTGACACAGAGGTCATCCATGAAGACTTCAAGGAATTTTCAAAGATATTCCTTATAGGTCGTGCACATTAGGCGGCGTTGGAAGGTACCTAGGAAATTAGTCAGCCCGAATGGCATGACTCAACACACATACGTGCCCCATTTAGTAGCAAAAGTTATTTATTGTTGATCCTTTGGATTGATCAACACTTGATTGTACCCAAAAAATCCATCAAGGAAGTTGTAGAATTCTTTTTGTGAGACCCCCCCCCCCCCTCGAGGGGTCGATGGGTGGCGAAAACAGCATCAGCCTCTTGCACGGGGCAGGGATCCACACGTGGGGCCCCGCCCATGGATATTTGGACAAGAGACTAGCCCGGCGGTTCCTCCGAAACCGGACCCAAAAAAACTTCCCTCGCCCCTGGAAGGCACGGGCAATTCTGCTCAGAAAATCATCTAACGGGAGAATTGATCTAATGAGTCAAAGTCTTAACTAACCAAACTGATCCGACCGAACCCGAAAGTCAGATGGTCAGATCAAGGAAGAGACTTGCACTTGGTCCATAGAATCATTGCTTTTTCCTCCTTTAGCGAGACGAGACACAGCAGCTGATTCCCTCCCACACAGTACAAGGGTCTTAGGACTTAATCTAACTAACGTAACTTAATCATAACTATTTGTATTGCAAGAATCCCCCAATCTAGCCCCAACCGGCCCATGGGTTAGCCAACCACCCAACCAATGTATTGGTGGGATTCCTTTATAAAAATTTGGTTCTGTTTTGCCCGGGTACCGGAGGAAAAGAGTTCCCAGGCCCCCTAGCCGTGTTTCAAGAAAAATTAAAGGTAGTCATACCACTTACACACCCAATATGAAATTGCCATTTTAACAGATTCGACTATCTTTAAAACAACATTTCAATGAAATCATAGTATTACTGATCATAATCCTCCAAAATATTGGGTCCATTATTTTACAAATATGTATCATCCGAACTCTTCGTTAAAGACCAGCTGGTCAACCAACGAGATCCAATATCAAAATTCAATTCACAAAAGTCATTCTTTTCAGTTCATTTGTATCTTCCTCGACGTATGCATGGGTGTCCTAGCAACCGCGAGCCCGTGCATCACCTGGTCAGAACCCTCTAGGATCCTACTTAGGTGTCCGAGCACTTCACTCAGGGATCGCTTCGTCAGTCCTCGCCCATCATACCCGAAGCGCACCATTTTAACCATACCGAGGCTCGTCAAGACCTCAGCACGCTTTGTTGCGAGCGACGTCCCTTGCCAGCTGTTGCTCAACGAGTCTCTCCTTAGTTAATCACATACCAAATGCTTCCTCCACCAGCATTCTGGCATAAAACAATCATTTAAAAGAAAACAGAGGTTCTATGCAAGTATAATTCTCGGTCCGAGATTGGTTCCACAAAACCCTTTTCCCATAATCCAGATTTTCTTAATGAGAATCATTGATCTCTCATCAGGGTAATCTACCCATCATTTGATTGAATTTCCAACTAGATTCTTGGTGATTTTGGTTAAGGAAAAAATTACGCTAATTCAACGATAGTCTATTCTTTGTGTCAAGAATTGGAATTGGTCTCGAGGTTTTTGCTTGATTCAGATTCAAAAAATGGGCAAGTAGTTTACTGGCCACCATTCTCACAGTCGTGGTCTAGCCAAAATTATTCGGTTTACTTCTAACTTTGATTCCTAAGGATTTTCTTCAGATAAACATCTAGTGAACTTTTAACCGTAAGGGAATTCTAACTTTATGAAATTCATTCCTTCCTAGCCACAATAGATTAAGAATTAGTTCTATACGAGAATATCGCGATTTTATAAAAATACTCACCATTCTTTTTGGGCACTATCACTATGGGTGAAACCCATTCTGTGTGCTCTATCTTGTAGATGGATCCAGCATCTATATGTTGTTTGATTTCCTCCCGAACCATCTTGGAATATTTGGGGTGCATAGGGTAAGCTTTTTGCTTCACTGGTCTTGCTCTCTCTACCATAGGGATGGTATGTTTGACTTCGGGAGGCACACCCTTCATGTATGTATACTTCCATATGAAGCAATCTCATTAGGGCCAAAAATTAAACAAAAAGGGCCGCAAATGAAAGTGATTACCTTGTTAATTTAGTAGAGGTTTTAGAGGTCAAATGCCTCTAACTAAATACGATTGTTTTGACTAGATTCGTGGATATTTTTGGTCCTATAAAGCATATCTTTGTATTAATGCAAAGATACTTTGAATTTATTTCAAAGGTCACTTTTCCTTGTGTTGTGTATCATACCTTTCTTGTAGTTTGGACGATTTGAATCCTCCTAGCTCATTTCCCTCCAAACGTTCACCTCTTACCACAACCTTATGCTTTACTATTCTTGCTCAATGTACTTTACATTTATTTTATCGCTCATTATTTTTACGACGACCATCAAATTTTTGCTCCCTTACAAGCTCTCCTTTCTTTCTGAGACATGTCCACTTTAGATATCCCCTCTCAAAGGAGGTTTCACATGAAATCTCGACTATGAATATGCAACCTGGCAAAGTGCAAATCAGAGGGCATTGAGAGATTCAACTAAAGCAAACCGACTTTGGAATGAAGGGAGGAAACACAACAACTCATGGGTGGATGATAGTCTCTACCCTATTGATCCCTTAACTGGTAGGTGTCCTTCCTTTACATCTGTTAATGATCTAATAAGGTTTGTGGGAGATGGTGTTAATGGTTTTCTAGGGTATTGTTTAAGATTAATGCAGCCATATAATAAACATTATAATCATATCTATAACTTACATAGAGCTATATCAAATTTTCAAAATCAAGTTTATGAACTTCAAAATAAAGTAAAATTTCTTGAAGATTCAAATGCACACTTGCAAAGTAAGCTAAATAGGCTAAAAACACACCCATTGGGATGAGAGAAAAATCAAGGCAAATGAAGCATATTAACAGTTTGTCAGAGATATGTGGGGCAAGAAAAAGGAGGATGAAACTTACTAAGCAATACGTAGCTGAGATTTCAGGTCTAGATATCTATAATTCAGAAGATAGGATACTTCTTAATGAGACAATGAATAAGTTGGATATTATTGTTAAAATTCTTAAGTTACCAAAAAAATTAGCTTTAGGAAAATCTATTCTTAAAGAGTTGCTTAAGGATTTTAACTCTAACATAGACCCATCAAAGATTGTAGAGACATGTGACACGGTTGGGGTAAGTAGAAATGGATATCAAGCTTTATCCAAATTATGGCTCAAAAAGTTAAAACAAAAAAAAATTGGGCCTTTCACTTTGCCAAGACCACATAAGGTCACTAAGCATGAAACCTATTGAATCTTGAAATTCCTAACTACTTTGGAAACTATTATCATATAGAATGCTATAGAATGCTCTATGGCATTTGAAAAAAAAGAAAAGATAGAGTGTTTTTTAATACAATGAATTTAATAACATTTGGATGCATATTATAAAAGTACAAGTTGCTATGGTTAAGTTGTATGAAATAATTGTAGATGAGTGTAGTGGGAAACTTAAATTTGTTTTGAAGTTATATGAAGCACAAATTCAAAAGTGCCAAAAAATGGAAAGAGTGAGCATTTCTCTTATGAATCGATCATTAGAGTATAGCCAGGGGGCATGAGGGATGTTCCTACTCATATTGTGCAATCAGAGATGGAGCTATGGTGGATACAATGAATTCAATAACATTTGGATGCATATTATAAAAGTACAAGTTGCTATGGTTAAGTTGTATGAAATAATTGTAGATGAGTGTAGTGGGAAACTTAAATTTGTTTTGAAGTTATATGAAGCACAAATTCAAAAGTGCCAAAAAATGGAAAGAGTGAGCATTTCTCTTATGAATCAATCATTAGAGTATAGCCAGGGGGGCATGAGGGATGTTCCTACTCATATTGTGCAATCAGAGATGGAGCTATGGTGGATTGGCTCTACCCAAGTACCATGGTTGAAAGCCATCAAACACTCAAATGGCTTTTCTCTCATACTAACATTCCTAGCATTATTGAATCCCAAAGTGCAGCTGAATGTTGATGGTGTTGGTAGTTTTTTAGTTTAATGGCATATGAGTATCGATTTAAAGGCATTAAAATCAATGTATGGTATTAGTGGTGGTGCTAACTCTATGTATCCTTGCCTATATTGCATGGCTAGTATGGGGCAAAATGAGTGGTGTAGCACAAAAGCTAACAAGAAACAATGTGGATTTATTAAAATTTAAATGGAATGATTTGGGATCCTATACTCCCAATTCAGCTTATAAAGGTTCATATTTGCACATTGCATGCTAAAATAAGAATACTTGATATACTTCTTTGTCTTCATGTCTAGATTATGTATATTCATTAAAGCCTACAAAATTTCAAATGAATGCATAGATAAATGTGAAAAATTACTAATGTATATCAAAAAACTAAAATAATACCATTGCTCATGAAGCATATACTTTATACTCATGGTCCATTATTTGTTGAGAAGCAAGGACCACTTGCAAAATGGAGTACACAAGGCATGGAGAAATCACACTACCAAGCCCGAATATCATTCTTTTGAAGTACACAACATGGAGGCGGAAGAACAAGGAGCAATGCATTAAAAGAGCTCTTCAACTGGTTTTACATGAGACAACTTTAAAGAATTCTAGTTGTTCATCAATCATAAACACAAAAATAATAGAGGAAGCTGATTATATTTCATCAAAGGCATACATCAACTAGCATTCAGCTATCTTGATACAAAAATTTAGCAACTGGCTATATAGAGAAAATACAAACCAGTTGAAAACATAGAACGGCTTTAAAATCCCTACAATGTGCAAAATTCTTTAATACAAAACAATTTTTTTTATTTTCTTCATAGCGGTGTCAACATGCATTTTGCCTCTCTATCTCAAAAACTTCTTTCTCTTGTATCCTCCAAGTAGTTTTATATCTGACTTCTTATCTCCAAGGGCATAAGAAAATAGCATAAAAATTATCCTACCTTATGAAGGCCAAAATCCAAGACCATAACCAAAGATCCTTATGGCAAGTGTCCTCTCCAAGAGCATAAGCTTGTTGAATGGATGTGTATCCCATGAACATGGAAAGTACCTTCAAGGAAAACATAGGGATATTAGGATTCTCATAGAGAACACTATGGTAGATGATAAACACATGCATATTGGGATTCTTAGGGATATTAGGATTCTCAGAGAGAACACTATGGTAGATGATAAACACATGCTTGTCAAGATATTGGGATTCTCAGGGATATTAGGATTCTCATAGAGAACACTATGGTAGATGATAAACACATGCTTGTCAAGATATTGGGATTCTCAGGGATATTAGGATTCTCAGAGAGAACACTATGGTAGATGATAAACACATGCTTGTCAAGATATGTCAAAGATAATGAGCTAGAGCAGTGTTTCTTTTGTTTGATTCCATGTCTTGTGCTCCTCTAGAACCCTTCCCCCTACCCAAAAAGTTCTCTGCATCTTCTATCTCAAGCTGAGATTCAAAATAGGATTTTAATCAAACAAATAGAGTGAAAAAGAAGTAACACAACAATGGAGAAAAGTTTTACCTTCTGATTCTTATCTTCCTCTAGAACTTCATCCTTCCATAAATTGATGGAGCCTCAGTTGTCTTCTTTAGGATCTATGTATTTTTCCTTCTCCCTCCCAATATCAGTAATCCCAAGTTCCTCCAACCTCTCCTCAAACTCTCATTTGACAGAGGTTGAGCTTCCTTGGTATCCCTTCTCAAACATAGCACTAGAGCTAAATATGAATCTATGAACTTGTCATTGGATGTCTCTATGTCTAGGGAAATAACTCCTCTGAAGATTCTTTCTCCACCACATCAATAAGCCCTAAGCAACCTCACAACCCTCTGCAGTAATGGACAAGCAGTAGTCCTCCCTAAAGTTGAAGAGACTTTGAATATGGGGAATCAATATGAAGTCCTTCCCTCTGATGTGGAATGAGGGAAAGGAAGGAAGGGTGAAAGAGTTCTCTGAAATCTTGACCTCCTCCTCTCGAGTAGATAGCTTGGCAATAACTATTTCATCCTTGAAAATAGCAACATCTAATGTAGCACTAGATTTAATTTCATCATCGACTTGAATAGGCTCTTCCAAATCTACAGACTCCCCCTCCTCTAGATCAATGATGATTAAAAAATGTTCCTTTTTGTCTACAGTATCGTCCTCTAAAAAATCTATTTCATATCGATTTGCGCATAGAGGAACAAAATGAAGGCAAGGGTCTTCAAAACTAACTTGCAAGACTTTGTGTGCAATGGGCATCTCACATTGATCGCGGCATCAGCATCGTCAATTGCCATTGTCCTGCATCTCCATGTAATCTTACCCCTTAACAATGAGGTAGCACCTATGGCTGAAATGTGCACATAAAGACCACCATCCAAAGTCATTGTATGCTGCTCAATGAGGTTTTCAAAACTCCTCCACTCTTCATGCTAGAAATTCCTTGCAATAGTCAACTAATAGGGTGCATTGAAAATCTCCCTCGCATCAGTATCCACTCTCTCGCATCCCCCCTTGATGATAAAGTCGAAGAGTTTCTGGGAGTTTCATATGTAAGCTCCGAAATCCCTAATGAGGATGCCATCTCTTTACCCTCCATTGAATACTCTTGAGAATAAACGGCTATATGGCACAAAAGGGCCTATGCAAGCAGAGGTGGTCAATGGCATACAAAGGTTTTACACTCATTAAAAAAATGACAATATAGCATGAAAAAGACCTAAGAAAGCAATGAAAGAAAACCCCAAAGTCGCGCCGTGTGGTCATTATATGGTTGAAAAAAAACCTATTTTGGATGAAAATAAGAAAAAATATGCAAGCATTCGTCTTTATATGCAAGCGTTCCTGTAGATTCCTCCTCAGCCTAAATAATGAATAAGCTTTTATCTCAATCCCCTGTAATCATTCCCTATTTCTGAATACAAGAAAATATTATTTTTCCTTGTTTTTATCTAGAGAGAGAAGTAAATTTCTAGAGAGAGATAATTCAATATTGAGATATTTTTGGATATAAAAATTCTTCTAATGTCAAAAATATATTTTCCTAAAATAGAAGTTCAAAATAAATTGTCCAAGGTGCATTAGGAATCAATTAAAAATGATATAAGGGACCTTAGCCGCCTAAGGGTCAAGATTTTCAGAAATTTCTAGATTATGGTCCAATAATTAAGGTTCCAATGGGCTAATAGGATTAATCCAAGTATTGGGATGAGATAAATCCAATGAATAAAAGAAAATACCCAAAAATGAATAAATGATCACATAAGATGAAGAGTTGACTCAGTAAAAGGTTTATTAGTTAAAAATTAAGAGATATTACTAAAAAATGAGATATTTTGGAGGAATGATAAATTTTTGACACCTTGGTAAGGAGAGGGGGACCTTTGAGGTAGGTGCCTCCTTCACATGTGTGGGAGGGTTTTTAATTCAAAAAAAGTGAGATATTTGTATCTCTCCTCTCTCCTGGATCAAAATGGGAGCTAAACTAGTCCAAATCTTGTCCAAATTCAGTGAAACTGAAGCTGGAAAATTCTAGAACTTAGTTGGACTCAGTTAGTGGCCTCCCTCACCTATAAATAGACCCTCATTATATTGTATTTTCATCTCTGAGCTATACCATGTCAGTATTACATTAAAATAATCATATTTTCTATTATCTCTTAAAAATCCTCTACTTTTGGAAAGATTGGAGCCTCTCTCTCTCTCTCTTCAACAACTCTTGGAGCTTTCTTCTCAACTTACTAAACCAATTGATTGGTTGGGGGCTTCACTTCTAGATAAAGAAGCAAGCCAAACCTTGAGGTAATAAGGAATTTTATGGTTTTTGTTAATATTCTCAAATGATCACTTATGAACCCCTCTCAACCTTGAGAAGTTTCTAATTAGTTTTTTTTAATGCAAATCAAGCTTTCCCTAAGAGTTTTAATGATGATTAATCACAAAAATTTAATCTTTATGCTTATTTAGAATGTATATCTCTCTCTCCCAAAAGAATAGTCATTCCTATGGCTAATTATTTAGAAAAAGAATGCTTCTCATTGATAAATTGTTAATTTAAAACCAAACTCTAAGCTTGTAAAGCTAGAGGATAAGAAAATGGTATTTTTATGCTTTTATTATAACAAAATAATGGTAAATTCTTTTAAATTATTTATAAGTAGTTTAAAAAATACTTTAAGTGATTCTAAATGTGAAAGAGATAATCCTATCATTTTGAGAAAAGAGGAATAATAGAAATAGCATAATTTGTAGAAATAATCATAACTAAGTTTATGATTATGGCTAAATTTATGATTTAATTTCATAATTTAAATTTAAGTTTAAGAATAGATCTTCTATCATAATTGTATTGCAATGTCTTATTCTTTTTTAGATATTTTTATGCATAATGCTAAAAGAGGACTTCCTACCATATTCTAGGATTGGACATCCTATGCTAAAAGAATGATTTTTATCATATTCATGGGAAACAAGATTTTAGTGTTTATGCATAAATAATTTAATTAAAGAAAATAGGAATTTTTTTGTAATTTTATTTCTATGCAAAAAGAGGAATTTCCATGATAATGGAGATTCATGTAATTAAATGGAAAAAGAGAAAATTTTGGTATATTAAAATAATGGATATTTTTATTTAATTTTAAGAGGAGTTTTAAATAAATTTATTTTATGCATGAATGATAAAAGAGGAATTCCCATGACATTTGGAATTCAATCATTTAAATGGTAAAAGTGGAATTCTTGGCATAATTAAAATAATGGATTTTTATATTTTAATTAAAGAAAAGAGGAATTTTAGATAAGTTTATTTTATGGATAAAAGAGGAATTCCCATGACATTTGAAATTCCATCTTTTAAATGCAAAAAGAGAAATTTTAAGCATATTAAAAAAATGGGTATTTGTATTAAAAAAGAAGAATTTTTGTGGTATTTAAGTAGAGAAAGGTTTAAATTAAAGTTTGGTTACAAAGGAGGAATTTTCACCATAATTCCACGTAGATGATAAATTAAATTGGTAGAAAGAATATCTTTAGATATTTAATGTGGATAAATCACCAAATTGATATTTATCCAAAATTATATTAAATGGAAGAAGAATTTTTATAAAAAATTTGATATTCTCATATAAAACCATTTCTTAATCTATTATGGTTAAGAAGGAATGAAATTCATAAAGTTGGAATTTCCTTATAGTTAGAAGTTCAGTAGATGTTTATCTGAAGAAAATTCTTGGAATCAAAGTTAGAATTAAACCGAAAATTTTTGGTTAGACGACGACTGTGCGAGGGACGGCCAGTAAACTACTTGTCCATCTCACAATCTGAATCAAGCAAAAATCTCGTGACCAATTCCAGTTCTTAATACAAAGAATAGACTACCGTTTAATTAACCTAGTTTTCCCTTGACCAAAATCACTAAGAATCTAGTTGGACATTCAGTCAAATGATAGGTAGATTACCCTAATGAGAGATCAATGATTCTCATTAAGAAAATATGGATTAAGGAAAAAGGGTTTTTGTGGAACCAATCTCAAACCGGAAATTTTACTTGCATAGAACCTCTGTTTTCTTTTAAAGGATTGTTTTACGCCAGAATGCTGGAGGAAGCATTTGGTATGTGTTTAGCTAAGAAGAGGCTCGTTGTTTGCAACAGCTGGTGGGGAGTCGTCGAGGGACGTTGCTCGCGGCAAACCCTGTCGAGGTCTTGACCAGCCTCGGTATGGTTAAAATGGTGCGCTTCCGGTATGATGGGCGAGGACCGACGAAGCGGTCCTTGAGTGAAGTGCTAGGATCCTAGAGGGTTCTAACCAGGTGATGCTGCACGGGCTCACGGTTGCTAGGACACCCATGCGTACGTCGAGGGAGATTCGGATGAATTGAAAAGAATGATTTTTGTGAATCGAATTTTGATATTGGATCTCATTGGTTGACCAGCTGGTCTCCAACGGAGAGTCCAGATGATATATTTTGTAATACAATGGACTCAATATTTTAGAGGATTATGATCAGTAATACTATGATTTTCATTGAAAGATCGTTTTAAAGACAGACGAATCTGTTATAATGGCAATTTCATATTGGGTGTGTAAGTGGTATGCCTACTTTAAATTTTACTTGAAGTGCCGGCTAGGGGACCTAGGAGCTCTTTTCCTCGGTACCCGAGTAAAACATAACCAAAATTTTTATAAAGGAATCCAACCAATATAGTGGTTCGGCGATTGGCTAACCCATGGTCTGGTTGGATCGGGGGATTCCTGCGATGATACAAATAAGTTACGATTAGTTACGTTAGGTAGATTAAGTCCTAGGAAGACCCTTGTTCTGTGGGAGGGAATGAGCAGCTATGCCTAAAGGAGAAAAAAAGCGGTGATTGTATTGACCAAGTGCAAATCTCTTCTTTGATCTGACCATGTGACTTCGGGTCGATCGGATTAGTTTGGATAGTGAAGACTTTGACTCGTTAGATCAATTCTCCCGTTAGATGATTTTCTTGGCGGAATCGCCCGTGCCTTCCAGGCGAGGGAATTTTTTCCGGGCTTGGTTTTGGAGGAACCGCCAGGCTAGTCTCTTGTTCGGATATCCGTGGTAGGTGAGGCCTCGAGTGTCAATCCCTGCCCCGCGTGAGAGGCTGACGCTGCTTCTGCCGCCGCCAGCGCCCTCGAAGGGGGCGGGGGTCTCACAAATGGTATCAAGGCTTGGTTGAAAGCTAATAAGGACAAATGAATTCTTATCATAAATTTATAATAAAAACTCAGAAATAGCATTTACATATTGTATTTTCATTCCTTAAGCTTCATTAATGAAGATTTGTAATCAAAGAATTTGGTTTTATAGATGGAAGTTCCACACTTATCTGGTGTTCCCGATCTCACCTAGTCATAAGACATGACTGCTTTCACCTTCGAAAATCTCATCGCTTCCACTACAACTCAAACGAACCGAGCCAAACTCGCAAACCATTTCGAGGATTTATATTTCCCAGACCCGGCGGAGAGACGGCAGCATAAGTGGTTTGCAGGGCAGTATGTCCACACCTCTTGTTGCGACCAGCGTGTGATGCTGAGGCAGAATATCTCATTGGCCATGATTCTAATGAGGCTAAAAGTGATACATGGTGTCATTTTATATCACCCTACGCCTCGAGATTTCAGACTTTCCTGCCATATCTACAAACTTCTTAGTTGCTTTATTCCTAAGGAGAAGATAGTAGCTCCCTTGGTGGCAGTAAGGGAACATTTGTATCAGGGCATGTCTATAGCCCAGTATCATCATCTTATGCGTCTCTCGAGGAGATTTTGACTTTCTGGAGTCGAGATTCTTTATGTACATATTGCAACCTTTATGTAAATAAAGAAATGTTTTGTGGAAAAATTTCCTATTGTATAAGTGATTGTTTATTATATGACGAATTGATGAAGCAAAATCTGCTACTCGGACATATGTCATAGATCTCCAATAAGATCGTTTATCTTGTTTAAGAAATTATTTTTCGAACCTCTTAAGTCTTAGGACCTCATTGAGAGACGAAATCAAAATAAAAATTTAATAATGTATCATTTTTGGCAGAGTTATGAGGCGAGGGAACTGTGGCCGTCAGATAAATCCTCTCACTGATGAAGAAGAGCTTGACCCGACGTTCGCAAGGCTCTTCACACTCAGCCAGGACCCTTCAAAGGAGAAGGGGAGAACTTGGGCAAGGCTGTGGAGAAGTGGGTTGAAGCCATGGAGGAATATTTTGATGTCAGCGGGATACAACGAGAGGAGCAAAATGGCTCTCGCTAGGCTAAAAAATGTGAAAACAGCCATGGTGGCATGGAGAAACCATTGCAACACTAACCATCTGGATAGAAATACCCAGTCCTAAAATGATCTTAAAGCTTATCTCAGGAAGAGATTTTGTCCCCCCCCCCCCCCGGATTTTTAGAAACCAAGATGAATGAATTCTTAGAGCTAAACCACGGGAGCAAAACCATTGAAGAATATCACCAGACATTTGCTCTTCTCCTCAAGTACTCGCCACCTCTAGATGAAGAGCAACTTATGGCCAGGCTCATTCGAGGAATGAACGAACCTTTAGACACCTTGGTCAAGAATGCCAAGCCAGTTTTTATGGTTGAAGCTGTAAGAATGGCAAAGGACTTTGCCCAAAGCCTTTATCATTAAAGTCCCACCAAAGCTATCTCCCTTATCCTTTAAGAGATTCCAGACACCAAGAAGTTCTTCCGACCTTCCGCCTCTAAAGAGACACCAAGGTCCCAACCAGAATCTGGAGTCAGGAAGTTTTAGGAATGAAGGAAGACCTTTCCCTCAAAGTTCTTTCTCAGGAACTTTGGCTCTTTCAAGAATGCAGAGGGAAGAGATTCAAAGTGAGAACAGGTACTTCGGATGTCAGGGGTTTGGGCCCTATCTCAAGGATTGCATATCTCCTTTTGTGGGCCAAGGAAGCGAGGGTCCCAAAGTTTAGAGATAGACTCCTTCATATCAGTCCAATCAGGGTCCCCCGCGCCAAAATCAAGGCAACCCCAGAAGAGTGGCAGCTCAGCCTGCAGCTTCCATGCAAAGTAGTCTTCGAACTCCCTCCTAGAATTGGGGAAACCAAAGAGAGAGTTCCACCTCAGACTGCAGCAGCTAGAGCCGTCACTATAGCTAAGGAAGTGGAGGATGAAAAAGGACGAATCTATGTCGAAATTGAGCATCAGGGGAATAACCATCAATTTTCAGTCCTCCAGACTCCAGCAGAGTACCAGGGTAAGCAATTCAAGCTTTTGATTGATTCAGGCAGTACTCATTCTTTTATTTCCCCAGGATGTCTGCGTAAGTTAGTCCTAAATCAAAAATCAGGGAAACCTATGCAAGTGGAATTGGCCAGTGAGATTCTTTTCACACACCTTGAGACAGACCTTATTCAGTTTAGTCTAGATGGGAACGTAACAGAGTGCCAGTTCAGAGTCCTACCCTTGGGAGTCTATGATGGAATCCTTGGAATGGATTGGCTCCATAAGAATCATGCTGACATTCATTGTCACAATGGAACCATCTCTTTCCTTGACCTTCACGGGATTAAAGTTCAAGGAACTGGAATTTTCGGATCCCCAGTGCTGCAATTAGTCAAGGCTTCTAAATTGTTAAAAGGGCTCAGAAAGAGGCAAGCTGTTTATGTTGTTAAGATGAATCCGGCCGGTAGATATAAAATGCAAGGCTAAAGAACCAGAATGGTTAAGTAAGTATGCAGATGTGTTCCATGAAGAGCTGACTGAGATGCATCCGTCTCGCGAAGTAGATCATGAGATCAAGTTAACCCCCGGAGCTCAGCCAATAACCCAGCATGCATACAAAATGCCAGTCCCTCAAGCCATAGAACTTAAGGAACAGTTAAGACAACTGTTAGAGCAAGGATTCGTAACACCTAGTGTCTCACCTTGGGGTGCGCACGTTCTCCTTCAAAAGACGAAAGATGGAACGTTAAGACTCTGTATTGACTACACAGGATTGAATCAATTAACAATTAAAAATAAGTATCCTATCCCTAGGATTGATGAACTTCTGGATCGGTTAAGTGGGACCCAAATATTCACAAAGATAGATCTCAAATCCGGGTACTACCAGATCGGAATCAAAGAACAGGATATCCCGAAGACAGTATTCGCTATGGGCATTATGAGTTCACAGTCATGTCGTTTGGATTGACTAATGCCCCAACGACGTTTAATCATCGCCGTTTGGATTGACTAATGCCCCAGCGGCGACGCTTAATCATCTTATGCAGGATATTCTCATAGAATACTTGGATGATTTTGTTCTTGTCTTCTTTGATGATATCTTGGTATACTCAAAGAATGCTACAGATCATGAAGATCATGTGCGCAAGGTCTTGGAAATCCTAAGGAAACACCAACTCTTTGCAAAAAAGAGCAATTGTTCTTTCTCTATTGACCAGGTGGAATACTTGCGATTCATAGTGTCAAAAGATGGGATTTCTCCTGACCCCACAAAGATCCAAGCAATTGTAGATTGGCCGGAACCCAAGATGGTAAAGGAAGTCAGAGGATTCCTAGGATTAACTGGATGGTATAGAATCTTTATACCCAGGTATGCTCAGATAGCATCCCCTTTAACTAACCTTCTCACAAGAAGAGTACCCTTTTTCAATAGACTGCAATGTGTCAGAGTGCCTTTGATAAACTGAAGATAGCCTTAGTAACCAACCCTGTCCTTAAATTGCCAGATTTTACCAAACCCTTTGAGGTAGTTACTGATGCCAATGGGTTTGCCTTAGGCGGTGCTCTTATGCAACAAGAAGCTCATGCAGTGGCCAAGGAATCCAAAAAACTCAGAACACATGAGAGAAATTATGCCGTCCATGACTTGGAGTTACTCTCAGTAGTTTATGCTCTGAAGTTATGGAGACATTATCTTTTGGGACAGAGGTTCACCTTGATGACAAATCATCAAAGTCTATAGTGGATCTTCACCCAAAGGGATCTCAACATGCGTCAAAGGAGATGGATGCAGACCCTGCAGGAATTCGATTTTGAAATCAAGTATCGGCTAGGGAAAGAAAATGTGATGGCAGATGCACTTAGCAGAAAAGCCTCCTTGCTTGCAATTACAGTGGTGTCAAATCTGATTAATCAGTGAAGCAAGGAAGAAAATCATGCAAGACAAATTCTTTGCCCCTATTGCTACCCTTCTGATGCAGGAAAGCAAGACTCCTCCTTGCTTGCAATTACAATGGTGTCAAATCCATTAATCAGTGAAGCAAGGGAGAAAATCATGCAAGACAAATTCTTTGCCCCTATTGCTACCCTTCTGATGCAGGAAAGCAAGACTCCTCAGGAAATGAGTTGAGTTCTTGGGTACAAATTGGATGAAGGATGCATGTATTATAATAATCGGCTATGTATTCCCAATGATGAGGGGATAAAGGGAAGAATTCTGAGAGAAGCCCATGATAGCCTGATAGCTAGACATCCATGGTTTATAAAAACCTATATGTCTGTGAAGAAAAGCTTCTTCTGGCCAAGACTCAAAAAGGATGTACTTGATCATGTGCGAAAATGCTTAATGTGTCAGAGAGTCACGGCAGAGAGAGTCAAGATGCCAGGGAAACTGCAGCCTCTAGACATTCCATACATGAAGTGGGAATGTATCAGTATGGACTTTGTCACTGCTGGTTTACCTTCAGTGCAATCAGGTTACAACTCCATTTTTGTGGTAGTTGACACACTAACCAAAGTTGCCCATCTAATTCCAATGAAAGAAACATACACTGCACTGGTGGATGTTGCCAGAGTTTTCCTTAAAGAGATCTTCAGATTGCATGGCTTGCCCAGGAGGATAGTAAGTGGTGAGACAGAGATCCCAAATTCACATCGAAATTGTAGACTGCATTCTTTGAAGCAGTAGGAACTTTCTTGGATCTCAGTACAGCCTATCACCCCGAAACAGATGGCCAGACTTAAAGAGTGAATGAGGTAATAGAAGATATCCTTCGGTCATGCTATGGCAGGGAACCCAAGAAGTGGTTAAGCCATTTGCATCTGGTTGAATTTGCGTACAATGCTTCTTTTCATCGAAGCATTGGGATGAGCCCTTTCAAAGCTTTGTATGGACAAGATTGCCTCACACCGTTGACTTGGTCTGACCCATTGATCAAAGTCGAGATGTCCAGACAAATGCTTGATGACATGGACCAGCAAATGCAATCAATCCATAAAGATATTAAGGCAGCCCCAAGATAGGCAAAAGCAGTATGCAGATAAAAAGAGATCAAAGAGAGAGTTTGAAGAATCAGATATGGTCTTCATTCGAGTACGACCAAAAAGAAGTTCCTTATCCTTAGGGAAGTACACGAAGCTCTCTCCCAGATACTGTGGACCATATGCTGTTATAAAGAAAGTGGGCAATCTAGCTTATAAACTTCTTCTGCCTCCTCATCTCAAGGTACATAATGTATTCCACATCAGTTTGCTTAAGAAATATGTATCCAACCCCTCCCCCCCCCCCCCCCCCCCCCGAGTCACGTGCTTGATGATGATGAACAATTGATTTTTTTGACTCAAGGCTAGATGGTATTCCAACCTGAAGAAATCCTTGATGTTCGGGAGAAGGTTCTCAGGAGCAGGGTCCTTAGAAAGTTTTTAGTCAAGTGGAAGTTCTTCCCTCTAGAGGACGCCACTTGGGAGAAAGACAAAGAGTTGGCAAAAGATTACACCCACTTCACGTTTTTCAAGTAGGAGAGGATGTAAGATTCCTCCTCAGCGCGTGAATAATGAATAAGCTTTTACCTCAATCCCCTGTAATCATTCCCTATTTTTGAATAGAAGAAAATATTATTTTTTCTTGTTTTTGTCTAGAAAGAAAAAAAATTCTAGAGAGAGGTAATTCAATATTGAGATATTTTTGGATATAAAAATTCTCCTAATATCAAAAATATATTTCCCTAAAACAGAAGTTCAAAATAAATTCTCCAAGGTGCATTAGGAATCAATTAACAATGATATAAAGGACCTTAGCCTAAGGGTCAAGATTTTTAGAAATTTCTGGATTATGGTCCAATTAAGGTTCCAATGGGCCAATAGGATTAATCCAAGTGTTGGGATGAGATAAATCCAATGAATAAAAGAAAATACCCAAAAATGAGTAAATGCTCACATAAGATGAAGAGTTGAGTGAGTACAAGGTTTATTAGTTAAAAATTAAGAGATATTACTAAAAAAAATGAGATATTTTGGAGGAATGATGAATTTTTTACACCTTGGTAAGGAGAGGGGGACCTTTGAGGTAGGCACCTCCTTCACATGTGTGGGAGGGTTTTTAATTCAAAAAAATTGAGATATTTTTATCTCTTGGATCAAACTGAATCAAAATGGGAGCTAAACTGGTCTAAATCTTGTCCAAATTCAGCCAAACTGAAGCTGAAAAATTCTAGAACTTAGTTGGACTCATTTAATGGCCTCCCTCACCTATAAATAGACCCTCATTCTTTTTTATTCTCATCTATGAACTATACCATGCCAGTATTACATGAAAATAATCATATTTTATATTATCCCTTCAAAATCTTCTACTTTTGGAAAGATAGGAGCTTCTCTCTCTCTTCAACAACTCTTTGAGCTTTCTTCTTAACTTACTAAACCAATTGATTGGTTGGGGCTTTACTTCCAGATAAAGAAGCAAGCCAAACCTTGAGGTAAGAAGGAATTTTATGGTTTTTGTTAATATTCTCAAATGATTTCACTTCTGAACCCCTCTCAAGCTTGAGAAGTTTCTAATTAGTTATTTTTAATGCAAATCAAGCTTTTCCTAAGAGTTTTAATGATTAATCACAAAAAAATTAATCTTTATGCTTATTTAGAATGCTTTTTATGTATATCTCTCTCTCACAAAAGAATAGTCATTCCTATGGCTAATTCTTAGAAAAAGAATGCTTCTCATTTCTTATTTCAAAACCAAACTCTAAGCTTGTAAAGCTAGAGGATAAGAAAATGGTATTTTTATGCTTTTATTATAATAAAATAATGGTAAATTCTTTTAAATTATTTATAAGTAGTTAAAAAACTACTTTAAGTGATTCTAAATGTGAAAGAGATAATCCTATCATTTTGGGAAAAGAGGAATAATAGAAATAGCATAATCTAGTAGAAATAATCATAACTAAGTTTATGATTATGGCTAAATTTATGATTTAATTTTATAATTTAAATTTAAGTTCAAGAATAGATCTTCTATCATAATTGTATTGCAATGTCTTATTCTTTTTTAGAAAAATTAAAAAATTATCAATAATAGCAATAAAGCTATGGTAAAATTTTTAGAAAATAATACATATCTTATTTTTATGCATAATGCTAAAAGAGGACTTCCTACCATATTCTAGGATTGGACATCCTATGCTAAAAGAATAATTTTTATCATATTCATGGGAAACAAAATTTTAGTGTTTATGCATAAATAATTTAATTAAAGAAAATAAGAATTTTAATTAAAGAAAATAGAAATTTTAGTGTTTATGCATAAATAATTTAATTAAAGAAAATATAAATTTTTTGTAATTTTATTTCTATGCAAAAAGAGGAATTCCCATGATGATGGAGATTCATGTAATTAAATGGAAAAAGAGAAAATTTTGGTATATTAAAATAATAAATATTTTTATTTAATTTTAAGAGGAATTTTAGATAAATTTATTTTATGCATGAGAAATTTAAAATGATAAAAGAGGAATTCCCATGACATTTGGAATTCAATCATTTAAATGGTAAAAGTGGATTTCTTGTTTTAATTAAAGAAAAGATGAATTTTAGATAAATTTATTTTATGATAAAAGAGAAATTCCCATGACATTTGGAATTCAATCATTTAAATGCAAAAAGAGGAATTTTAAGCATATTAAAAAAATAGGTATTTGTATTAAAAGAAGAATTTTATGGTTTTAAGTAGAGAAAGGTTTAAATTAAATTTTGGTGACAAGAATTTTCACCATACTTCCACCTACAGAATTAGGGATGATAAATTAAATTGGTAGAAAGAATATCTTTAGATATTTAATGTGGATAAAGCACCAAATTGATATTTACCCAAAATTATATTAAATGAAAGAAGAATTTTTATAAAAATCTGATATTCTCATATAAAACCATTTCTTAATCTATTATGGTTAAGAAGGAATGAAATTCATAAAGTTGGAATTTTCTTATAGTTAGAAGTTCAGTAGATGTTTATCTGAAGAAAATTCATGGAATCAAAGTTAGAATTAAACCGAAAATTTTTGGTTAGACCACGATTGTGTGCAGAACGGTCGGTAAACTACTTGTTCATCTCTCGATCTGAATCAAGCAAAAATCTCGTGACCAATTCCAGTTCTTAATATAAAGAATAGACTACCGTTGAATTAATCTAGTTTTTCCTTGACCGAAATCATTAAGAATCTAGTTGGACATTCAGTCAAATGAAGGGTAGATTACCTTGATGAGAGAACAATGATTCTCATTAATAAAATATGGATTAACGAAAAAGGGTTTTTGTGGAGCCAATCTCAAACCGAGAATTTTACTTGCATAGAACCCATATTTTCTTTTAAAGGACTGTTTTACGCCAGAATGCTAGAGGAAGCATTTGGTATGTGTTTAGCTAAGAAGAGGCTCGTGTTGTAGCAGCTACGGCGGGAGTCATCGGGGGACGTTGCTCGCGGCGGCAAACCCTGCCAAGGTCTTGACCAGCTTCGATATGGTTAAAATGGTGCGCTTCCAGTACGATGGGCGAGGACCGACGAAGCTGTCCCTGAGTGAAGTGCTAGGATCCTAGAGGGTTCTGACCAAGTGATGTACGGGCTCGCGGTTGCTACACCCATGCGTACGTCGAGGAAGATTCGGATGAACTGAAAAGAATGATTTTTGTGAATCGAATTTTGATATTGGATCTCATTGGGTGACCGCTGGTCTTCCGAAGAGTCCAGATGATATATTTTGTAATACAATGGACTCAATATTTTGGAGGATTACGATCAGTAACACGAAATTAGCCAGTCAGCGGGTATCCTTGGACTTCCTCTTTTCATGTCGTACTGTTTATCTTTCTTGATAGTTTCTTAGCTCTCCACCATGACCATACGCCTATCTCTCCATGACTAGATGTCACGTATCATTTATCATATTGTTTGCACCTCTCTCCATGACTATACGGCATGAAATTAAGCACTTTGGTATCCCTAGACCCCCACCTTTGCGTGCCGTTTTGCTTCTTTATTGAGAGTTCGTGCCTCTCTCCACACGACCATATGCCTATCTCTCCCCTACCATATGGCGTCTGTCCTGATTTAGCTCCACGACTATACAACACAAAAAATTCCCATTAGATTTGGCTCGACCCCCATCTCCGTGTTGTATTATCGTTTTTTTTTTAACCTCTCCTTGGCCAAAGCACTCGTCTTTTTGCTTCACATTGTAATGGCAAGGACAAAGTAGACTATTATAAAGGTTGGGATTGGTCCAGGCCTTGCAGAAAAAGCAGCTACCCCCGATAATAAAACTGGAGGTATCAAGTACAAGAAAGTGAAGGCAAGGATCGACTATCAGCTTAATTTCCTGAGAGAAATAAGGAAAGCACAAAAGAACCTAGCCAGTACCTAGAATACCCATTAGACGCAAATGATACATACATGTTTATTGACCAAATTTTATCTAGTTTTTGTAGGAGGTAAGTATAGATATATTTTATCTAACACTTGTTTCAAGCCATGAAGAAGTGCCATCAAGAACAAAGCCATTGGTCAAAGATAAGGCATAGAGATGTTGCCAAATGAGCAGATGACACCACAGATATGGGAAATGACTAGATGCACAAGCTCAGCACATGGGGCTAGTACTTGGAACCATATAAGAGGGAGGGAATGTAATTATTTTGCCCTCCTAGCTCTATTCACATGATGGAACCCATGCCCGGACAGGTAACTGAAAGCATAGGAACAGGGACCATTAAGTTGGCACAAGGAAAAGCACCAATTTTGGTCAAAAAAGTAGGGAGGAAAAGCAAAAAGTCAAACTAAGTTGACCGCTGTGAGGTAAGGGCATCATTGGCAAGAGAGAAGACTAAGCTGGACCAAAAAGCTAAAAGCCGATTTTTCAAAAAGCAAGGCCCTTAAGCCAAAAAAGCAAAACACGAGAAATTTGATTAAAGTTGAGTAATATTTTATAAATAAAATTCAAAAAGACAAAAAGCAAAGTGAAAAAGATAAAAGCAAAAGCTTGGCCAGCTTTTGGCAAAAAGCACGGCTTCCCACAAGTATAAAAGAAGCAAGAGTCTCTCTTGAGAACGTTGAGATCAACCACAACTTCATCTTCATCATGAGTATTGTTGTGCGATGAACCACTTGCCATACTGTAGCTCTACGCCGCCAACATTGCCAGCCAGCACTGCATAGGCTTTGCGGTTCTGTTGGCTGCCACCAACGATGCCGCCTATCTCAGCCACCTGCATCGCCAGCTCAACCAAGCACTGGCGCCAGCATCATCTGCATCGCCTATCCTAGCCACCTGCACAACTACCACTGGCACCTATGCCGCCAGCTTTAGCCTGTCAGTGCCGCCCCTGTGCCAGCGTTACTGAGCTTATTTGTTGCTGCCATCTGCTCCCTGTCGGCATCCACCCATAGGAACTGAGCCGCTTGCTGCTATCTACCAAGTGCTTTTCAGCTTGGCCATATTGATGTTCAGAACTTCCTAGATGTGCCATCAAAAGCACTATCCCTGCCTATGTGCCACCTAGCTTCGTCATCTGTCGCTTAACAGAGTTGCCAGCACAGTATTTCATTGGACTTGGGCTTTGATTTGAATCTGGTACTAGCCTGATGAGAGATTCTTGTGGGTCATCTTCGTGGTGTGCTCAGCATATTAGAAATCATGTGCCTTGACATTGACTCCGACTGAAGGTTTCTACATCAACATATTTGTTTGATTTCATATTTATTGGTTGTATTGATCCTAGCTTGACAAGCCCGTGGATTGTTCCTGAATAAATTCCTAAAAGGGGATGGGGCATGTTCCTCGCTCAATGCATGTTCCCTGCTCAACGTGTGTGTCCTGTGCAAAAATTCTCTAAACCCTGCTCTCTCTACCTTGTCTTTATAAATTTCAATCTCTTGGATATGTGGTGGAATTTGTCACGGCACGCCCCACTGGGCTTACAAGTGCCCCACATCATATTGCCTAGCATAACACCCTTAGTGTTAACCACTCTGGTTAACATTACCTTTAGCGTGGCTACACTTATTGTAATCCATTTTTTGTAACCGTGAAAAGCGCCTAATGTAAAAAAGACATGGGATGACCGAGCTTACAGCTTGTGTAATGCTGGTCATAAGGAATAGTTGTACATAGAGCTAGAAAGACTAGGAAGACTAGTTTTGGGCCCCCAATTGTAAATGGGCAACCGGCCAATTGTAACTATGAGCTCTTGTATATAAGTCATTTTATGGAATATGAAAGGGGACAATCCCATTCTAAGTCTTATTGGAGCTTGCCTCTTCTCTCTCTCTCTCTTATTTGAGCTTGTCGATGTATGTTAGCTTGTGTTGTTGTTGGCTTGTCGATGTATGTTAGCTTGTGTTGTTGTTGGCTTGCATGCTTGATTATTGATGTGTGCATGTAGGGATGGTAATGCTCTCATCTCTCTCCTTCTCTACCCTCTTCTTGCCCTCTACCAAGTCCCTTTTGCACTCTTATGGCATGAAGTGAAGGTTAAGCTATCCACAGCTCCCTCCTTCTTGCTCTCTACCCTCGAGGGGTTCACTCATATAGTAAAGAAGACATGTCACCTGCGTGCAAGGACTTCTAAAAAAACCCCTATTTATGAAGCTTGTAAGACTAATATATCCCCCAATTTAAGCTTATAAGATATATACATGTATGACTTTTTATGTATCCCCTTTCTTAAATGTAAGTCTTCATAGAACATATACTAACTTTCTTTTTAAAAGTTGGAATTATCCTAAGCAATTAAAAGTATCAAAATGGTCATATCACAAAGTGATTTATGTAGTGGCACTTGGATATCATCTCTTGCTATCCACCTCACCATCCTCTTGATCATAGTCTCATCTTCAACAACAATGACAGATACACTTCCCATGCAAAGCCCATTTTTCAAAATATGATGCTTATATGTTTCTGCCACATGCTTGAACGGTGACTCACTCTCCTATCTCAATTGAGTGGTTACCTCTTCTACATCAACTGTCCATCTCTCCTCTTGCTTTGCTCCAACAGGAAGCATTCTAGAACCTCCAAAAAAGATAAAATCATTTGAGATGAGACTATCAAGGCCTCTCGTAAATCTTTATAGGTTCCTCCTTCTTTGAGAAATACAAATCCCAAAACATGGCTTTGATCTGTACCCTCACTTAGACGAATCAATATTTCCTTTCTTGCCATACTTATCCAAGATCAGCAAACTACAGAGCAAGAGATTCCAAAGTAGCCCACTTTGAATGCTGCAAAATCAATGTAGACAAACCAAGAAAGCAGCTGTCCACTCAGGATACAACATTGGCACAGTGCTAGTAGGGGGTTGTTCCTGCCCATAATAAGCTCGAAACATAAGCACATAAGTTGAAAATGCCTACCCAACAAAAAAAGGGCTAATGACTCAAAATCACAAATTTCTAAAGTGGAGACAAGTGAATACCTATGGGGTAGATGTCTTAGTGGTTTTTGTTGGAGTTCCCATCTCCCATGTGCCCATGTCTAACATGAAACTCAGGAGCCACCAGTCCCAAAGCTCCCTGCCCAACCACTAGAGAAGAAACCTATAGAAACAACCCACTTAGACAATGATTAGAACACATAACTGCTTGCTAGATTTTCTGTCACGATTGGAACATAATTAGAAATATTGGAACATAATCAGAAATAATTAGAACATAATCAGAAATATTGGAACATAATGGTCTGCACTTATGATAATATGGTTTGCACTTATGCATTCTGGCCTGCCCTTATTATGGCATTGCAACTTGCCCTTCCCTTATGCATTCTGACATTCCCTTATGCATTATGACATGCCCTTATGCATTCTGACCTCCCTTATGGCATTGCAACTTGCCCTTCCCTTATGCATTGTGCCCTTCCCTTATGAATTCTACTCTTCCCTTATGACCTGCCTTTCCATGACTCTCTTGTTTACTATAGGCATGGAATAAATGCCGATCAGGCCTTTGAGGCACTCTGTCTGGACATTGCTGAGTTTCAAGACCAAGGCAGGGTCATAGTGATGGGGGATCTAAATGCAAGAGTCAGACAAATGCAATTCCCACCTATCATGGCAGATGAGTTGGATAAAGAATCTGAATTTGAGGTACACAGTGGATGTACAAATTGCAACAGAACATTAAAAAACACCAATCATTACGAAGACAGGAAGGTTCATGATTAAATCAGATAAGCATAAAGGTTATGTTTGCAGATCTATTTGCACACAGATTTGTTAGAACAGATCTACAAAACAGACATAGATCTGCAGATTTATTTGAACAGATCTGTTCAAACATATATGCAAAACAGACATAGATCTGCAGATCTATTTGAACAAATCTGTTCAAACAAATCTGCAGATCTATCATCTGTTTTGTAGATCTGTTCAAACAGATCTGCAAAACAGACATAGATCTGCAGATCTATTTGAACAGATCTGTTCAAACAAATCTGCAGATCTGTCATCTGTTTTGCAGATCTGTTTGAACAGATTAGATCTATTTTGAACAAATCTGTTCAAAACAGACCTGTAGGTCTATATCAATAGAACAGACCTGTAGGTCTATATCAATAGAACAAATCTGTTCAAAACAGACTTGTAGGTCTATATCAATAGAACTTTTTTTTTGTTTGTCTTTTGTATATATATAATAACTAACTACTAATATAAAAACTAACTAGAAACTGTGCCTTAACTAGAAACTGAAAATTGTATCAGTAGATCTGTAGTTTTTTTGTTTGTCATATATGTATTTTGCAAAAGGACAGGTTGACTTAGAAAAAGCACTCCTTCCTCCAGCAGAGTAGGATTAATTCCCTTAGCGTTATACAACCAAAAGGTTGTTGCCTGCAGCACATCAGTTTGCATCAGTCATCGTCCTGCCAGGCAGTAATAATTCTCCTGTTATATCAGTCACCCAGTTGCTTCTTAGGTTCTTGCTCTCAGTTTCAGTGTCAGGTTTGGGAGATCTCAATTAGCAGCCATCAACTTACATGAAAAGATGCAGGGGGGAAGAGAGCTTGAGCTCTTGCAAGCACACACACACACTCACAAAACCCTAATAGAGAACACACAAGGTGAGAGGCTGAAAATCTTCTTCTTCTCTACTCAACACTCAACACACCATATACAAGATAAGAGTACACATAATATGAAAGGTACTCAACCAATACATACACGGGTTCTCTATAGTGTGAACCCGACTAAATGAGTTGGCGCTATAACTATGCCAGTCTCTAGAATGGCTGTCACATAGCCTATCATCCCACTGGCCGCATATCTCCCATGATCTCACCAACCATGCCAGTGGTGTAATTGTGGGGCCTATCCCCCAGGCGGGTCATCAGTGGCCACCGCCTCACTAGACGAGCTCGATATCTCAACACTCCCCCTCGAGCTCAACTCCATCTCATGTACACCAAGCGAAGCCCTGAATCTACGGAGCTTCTCTGTACCCAATGCTTTGGTGAAGATGTCAGCTACCTGATCCTCTGTGCTGACATAAACAAGGTCAAGATCTCCTGCCAAGACCTTCTCTCTGACGAAGTGGTAGTGGACCTCTATGTGCTTCGTACGAGCATGAAAGACTGGGTTCCTGGCCAACTGTATACTACTAATGTTGTCACAGAAAATGACAACTTGTCTATCCACTGATAGACCCAAATCTGCAAGTAGCTTTCTCAACCAAGCTACCTCACATGCTACCATAGCAGCTCCTCTGTACTCGGCCTCTGTACTCGATAGAGCAACCGTAGGCTGCTTCTTGCTGCTCCAAGTCACAGCAACACTCCCCAAAGAAAACATGAATCCACTGGTAGATCTTCTATCTGAGATACTACCAGCCCAATCAGCATCTGTGTACCCATGTACACATATCTCTGTCCCAGTCTCATAGAATAGTCCACAATGCAAAGTAGACTTCACATACCTCAGTATGCGTCTCATTGCATCCAAATGCGGTTTTCGTGGAACCTGCATAAACTGACTCACCAACCCAACAGCATAGCTCAAATCTGGTCTGGTGATCATCATGTAGATCAAACTTCCTACTATGCTCCTGTACATAGTAGGATCCTCCAAGATCTCTCCTGAATCTGCACTCAACTTGCCATTCTGATCCAATGGCACAGAAATAGAGTTACAACCTGTCATACCGTACTTGGACAACATGTCCAAGCCATACTGTCTCTGCAGTAATCCAATACCATGTGGTGACCTAATCACCTCAATGCCCAAGAAATATCTGAGCTTCCCCAGATCCTTCATCTCGAACTTCTGTCTAAGCAAGATCTTTACATCAAAGATCTCTGCATCATGGTCTCCCGTAATGATCAAGTCATCTACATAGATGACAACAAGCACAACCCCTCTATCACCATGTCTCACATACAATGAGAAATCTGCATTGGCTACATGAAAGCCAATAGTGACAAGATATTCAGAAATCTTGTCAGACCATGCTCTTGGTGCTTGCTTTAAGCCATACAAGGCTTTCTTCAACCTGCAAACATACTCGGGGTGACCCACATCCTCATAACCAGGTGGCTGCAACATATACACCTCTTCTTGCAAATCCCCATGCAAGAATGCATTCTTTACATCCATCTGATGTAAAGACCATTGCTTTGACGCAGCCACTGCTATCACAACTCTCACCGTTGCCATCTTGGCAACTGGGTTGAAAGTTTCCTCATAATCAATCCCATATGTCTGCGCATATCCTTTGGCTACCAATCTAGCCTTGTACCTGTTTATGCTTCCATCACTGTTATGTTTAACTTTGTACACCCACTTGCATCCAATGGCTTTCTTGCCTTCAGGCAATTGCACTAAATCCCAGGTCTCATTTCCATATAGTGCATCCATCTCCTCGTCCATAGCTTTCTCCCAACACATATTTCCAACAGCCTCATCAATGCATGTGGGCTCTACAACCTGCACAACCTTTGCCATATATGCATAGTGATGTGCCACATAACCATCATATGTAAATCTCTGCACAGGGTTCTTCACTCTCCCTGATCTTCGCAGCTTTTCATTCATGGGGCTTCCATAGCCTTCTTTACACCAGGTGTTCTCATAGCTGGGATCCCAAGCTCCTCATCAAGGCTCATATCTGAGCCACTATGAGAATGCCCTGCAGAAATGTCAGGCATACGAAGGGACTCAACCACTTTCTCTTTTCCTTTACGTGATGTAGTAATCACATTTGCAGGACTGGTATTATGACGCAGCCTGCCACTCCATGGTCTATCAATAGACCCACTAGATGAGGACTCTCCTGGTCCACTCAAAGACTGTGATTGCTGACCTGCATTCTGTGCAACCACACTTCCACTCACATCAGCCCCAACAGCTTCTTTTTCAGCAGCATACCAGCTGCTCATCTCATCAAAGACAACATCCCTGCTTACCCTCAACTCACGTGTAGTAGGGTTATAACACCTGTATCCCTTTTGCTCAAGGGAGTATCCAATAAACACACATTTTTCAGCTTTTGGATCTAGCTTAGTTCTCAGCTCATCTGGCACATGCACATATGCAATGCATCCAAAGACTTTCAGATGAGACAAATCTGGTTTTCTGCCAGTAACCCTCTCCTCTGGAGTTACATCATGTATGGCTGCAGTTGGAGTCCTATTCATGATGTATACTGCTGTAGAAACAGCCTCAGCCCAATAGCAATGCGGCATATTCTTCTCTTCCATCAATGCCCGCGCAATCTCAGCAATGTGCCTGTTTTTCCGCTCAGCAACTCCATTTTGCTTCGGAGTGTATCTGCATGTGAACTGTCTCCGAATACCATTCTTCTTCAAAAATTCAGAGAACTCATTGGAGAAGTACTCTCCCCCTCCATCTGACCTTAGGCACTTTACATATTTCCCTGTTTGCTTTTCAACCAAAACTCTGAAATTCTGAAAGTGAGTGAACACCTCACTCTTCTCTTTCATGAAATATACCCACACTTTCCTTGTGTGGTCATCAATGAAAGTCACATAATACCTGCAACCTCCCATAGATATGGTCTTCGTAGGACCCCATACATCTGAATGCACAACATCTAGTGCATTTCTGCTCACATATCTGTTACGTGGAAACACATGCTTTGTTTGCTTCCCAAATTGGCATGCTTCACAGATTTTATGCATACCTTCCACTTTAAATTTTGGCAGCCCTGTCACAATTCCTTTTGTCTGCATAGACTTCAATCTCTGCACATTCACATGTCCAATTCTTTTATGCCATATGTCTGTGTCTGCAACAATTCCTGAACCATTTGCAAACATCGCAGCACTCATCTCAGGCATGTCTACATCCAACGTAAACATTCTGCCCACTCTGTTGCCTTTTGCAACCAACCTGCACTTGTCTTTAAAATCTTCAACATAACATCCATCAGGGTTAAACCGAACCTGCAAACCCTGCTCAATCATCTGGCCAACTGAAACCAAATTTTTTGTTATGTTCGGTACATGAAGTAGATCTGCAAGGTACTTCACTTTGCCATCCTGCATAAACAATGGCACATCTCCAATGTGGGCAATTGGATGAGCAGTGTCATCTCCTGTTTCCACAAAACCTGGTCTTTCCGGGTTTTTCATCTCCTTGAACCACTCCCCATGACTCGTCATGTGGTTCGAAGCGCCTGAATCCACATACCATACATTATCTTTTTGTGCTGCATCAACATTTTCAGACATGGCATTCACGACATGCTGCATAACAAACAACCTTTCATTATCCTCATTATTTCTGCTTGAGGATGCATAGTTGTTTTGCTGCACTTTCCCATTTTGCATGTCAGCCTGCTTCTTATAACATTCTGACTGCACATGTCCAGGCTTACCACAATAATAGCATTCACGTGCATCATTATATTGCCTTTGCCAATTTCCACGGCCTCTTTGACTCCCCCTGCCTTTGAATTTGCCTCTTCCACCTGTGTGTTGTTGTTGTTGTTGATTCTGGGACTGTTGTTGTTGCTGCTGCTGCTGGCCATAATTCTGATTACCTGTTCGGCCACCTCCTTGACCGCGTCCACGGCCTCCTCTACCTCGTCCTCTTCCCGAACTCGTGTAGAAGGCCTGTTGCTCTGAACTGTTTTTGCTTTGTGAAGACTGTTGGTCTTCACCCAAGCTCTTCTCTTCAATAATCAGCATAGACACCAAATCTGTAAAGTTGGGAATGTTTTCCCGAGTCTGAATGGACGTCTTGAACGCCTTGTATTGTGGCCCGAGACCACGTAGACAGACTTCCACCTTGTCATCATCATCTACTGACACACTAATAGATGCAAGGGATTCCACAATACCCTTTATCTTCAGCACATAGTCATTCATAGACATACTCTTTTTCTCCACAGTATGAAGTTCATTCTTCAACTGTATCTTACGTGCCTTGGTATTTGTTTCATAGAGCTTTACCAAGGTGTCCCACGCCTCCTTGGGGGACTTGGCATCCTGAATGTGCCCAATCATGGTGTCCTGTATACTAATGGAAAGCCAATACATAACCTTCCTAGCTCCTTGGTTCCAGTCTTTAAACTCTTTCACATCTGCAGCAGCAATCGGATTTATATCCGGTATCTCCGGTGCCTCTTCATGCTCACCTTCTATGTAGTCCCAATAGTCTTTTCCCATCAGGAAATTCGTTAACCTGAACCTCCAAGCATGGAAGTTATTCTTATCCAGCTTCTCAGCCACAATCTGTGTTATGCCATCATTAGACATCTTGCCAAACACACAATTTTACGAGAAACTGCACTCTGGTTTTTCTGCACAAACTGCTGTATTTTCTGCACAGCAGTACTGTAGTACTTTCAAATGTCACCAACAGTGACTTCAATGTGCATACATACACCCAATGGCAACTGTAGACCTCTTTGCAGCACCCACAGTGTCTGCACAGTCAATCTGTCTTCCTGCAGTTCTTAAAACAGAGTTCTGCAGAGAATCGATGACTTACCCGCAGTGCTCGAAATCGCCTGCTTTCTGAAAAACGGAGGTCTACACGCGCCCGAAACGCGTTTTCGGCCCAAAAAACTTGTCCGATAGGACAGTCCGATAGGACAGTATAGTTGCCCTATAGCTTTACTCCCGCGAAGAAAGCTCCTCAATCAGAGACCGTTTGCCGGTGCCTCCCGTAGAGCTCCCGACAAGGGTGTAGTCACCAACACAATAGGGAAGAGTAGTTGAAGCTCTTACCCTCGTACCGCTTCCTGTGGTTCTCTTGCTTGCAGCTCAGCCCTTAGCACGAACCAGGCTCTGATACCATGAAAAGATGCAGGGGGGAAGAGAGCTTGAGCTCTTGCAAGCACACACACACACTCACAAAACCCTAATAGAGAACACACAAGGTGAGAGGCTGAAAATCTTCTTCTTCTCTACTCAACACTCAACACACCATATACAAGATAAGAGTACACATAATATGAAAGGTACTCAACCAATACATACACGGGTTCTCTATAGTGTGAACCCGACTAAATGAGCTGGCGCTATAACTATGCCAGTCTCTAGAATGGCTATCACACAGCCTGTCATCCCACTGGCCGCATATCTCCCATGATCTCACCAACCATGCCAGTGGTGTAAGTGTGGGGCCTATCCCCCAGGCGGGTCATCAGTGGCCACCGCCTCACTAGACGAGCTCGATATCTCAACATTACACACTTACAGCATCAGAGTTCAGTAAGTTATTCAGAAGCTAGCATCACCTTCCTCATTGCACCCACTTGCAAAGCAGCTTGCATGTGTTTTTCCAGAGATGGAGGAGTACATATGAGCCTCATGGAGCAGTCCACCACTTGCATCCCCACATGGAGGGGCATACGAAGTTGACATACAAGCTCAAGCCGCCCATGAGTTGAGAATTGTAGTTGTTTGAATGAAGAATGACTTAATCGGTTGATGACCTCATTTTTCCCTGAGGTATCTCTAAGGGTGCCAACTACAATGAGGGCACGTGCTACAATGAGAGCACGTGCTTTCATGAGGCTTCACATGTCATACTGGAGGTTGCAAAAACATACACCAGGGAAAGGCACACAAATGTTGAGCAGATCTCAATGTAGAAAACAAAAATTGGCAGGCTGAAGTGTGATGCAAGTGTTGACTAAACACTCACAAACCATTCTCTTATTGTCATTTTGAGACATATCCTTAAAATAGTACATAATGAGGATATCCTTTGAAATCTTGAATTTTCTGAAAGAGCAAAACACATACCTTCTGTACTCTTGCAGGTCAAATCAGGACGGCTTGAAGCACCACACCTACCAATCAATTGTAACAAAACAAGTCCTCGCGACTCACTTAAAGAAAGCCATGTTGAAATATATGTAGGCTTGGTGATGGGGTAATATGTTGGCACCCTAGAGAATCATGTAAGTTCAAGGTATTGTGTGAATTATGGTAGCCACACACGAGGATGTGGACTACATGAATGCATGTGGGGCAAGGGTCACCACTAATTGAGCTGTGAATCAGAAGATGCCACATAAGTTCATGATGTGTAAAGTGGATGAAGAGGCTCTCTATATATGAGGCCTATCTTTACAAACGACAAGAAGCTGCCCATGAACAAAGGTTGATGCCCAAGAAAGAGGCAAGATGAATCAAAGTCTAAATTTTGTTGCTGCAAAAGAATAGATGGTGCTCCAAAGGATGCTGGTTCAAAGAATAGATGGTGCTCCAAAGGATGCTGGTTCAAAGAAAGGAGCATCAATAATAAAGGAAACACTACTACAAAGATGAATCCAAGAATGTGTTACTACAAAGATATTGTTGCTGTTCTTATCAAGAATTGAAAAAGGAATGGTTGCTCCAAAGGAGTCACTGAAGGTAGGCACGATTCTGTATATTCAATGCAAATGTGGTAACTTTGATAATAGAGAGAGGATTCTCTCATTGTGAGCTCATGGAACAGTGCCTCAAATTACGTACTATTTTATAAATGTAGCAAGAAGGAAAAAGCAAAGATATTGTTTATTTTCTTAGTTGTTTGCAACAAAAAAGTGCAACAAGAGAACTGTCTCAAGGAGAGGAGATGGTGCTAATCAATGATTCAAAATGAATAGTGGGCTGATTGAAATCAACCAAAGAGAAGAAAAAATCTTTGGGACCATTATGAACAAGATCAATTGCAACACAAGTAGATCGAAACAAAAGCCAGTGCGTGGATCCTTGTAGGACCTTTGAGCAGAAGAGAAGATAGTCAGCAATGCTGTTTAGAGAGGAGAATCAAGCCCGCAACAAGAATGGAGTGGTCAAGGGAAGTTGCATATCTATTCATGAAGACAAGGGTGTTTGTGGAGAATGGAATAGTGCCATTGTTTTGTGGAAGCTCACATAGCATATATCCCAAGAAAATAGTAGCCTAATAAAAACCTCTACAACCTACAAGCTATCGACCAAAAGAGAGAAGGTCGATCATGTTGTACAAAAGCAAGACCTATAGAGAGAAAGGAACAACAGAGTTGCAAAAGGAGAAATCTATGGAAAAACTATCCATGGTGGGCAATTGTGATGAAGGAAAAGAACCAAAGGACGATGATCCAAAGTTGCGGCGGGAGGAGAAATGACAGTCGATGCTTGTTCACAGTTTGCTAACATATTTTTTTTGTTAGAAACCTTAGGGTCAATAATCCTACTATGTGAGGGCTAAAAATTTTAACCTTAGTTGTCAAGGTCTCTTGTATGCCATGGAGAAACCAATCTATGGAGAGAGGTGATCAAATGCATCCCCCCCCTTCTTTTTTCCCTCTATCCCCTCCTTAAATTTAAGTTCAATATAGGAAATTAAGAGGGGTCTACCTCTAATGTATACGCTTAAGTGTCCCCTTCCAAAAACCCCCCTCCCTTACACTCACGTGATACCATACAACATCTATAGTAAACCCCCCGGGTCTCTACCTAGCCATTGAATCTCTTCTTGAGTGACACAAGAAGAGGTGGAGTGAGCCCCTAGTGGCTTCACATTTAGGAGTTAACCCTCATTCGGGTTGGCTAAGTGCAACTCTCCAAACTCCACCCTTGCATGTGTCTCCCTTCTCTTCTCTCTCCTTCTTGTATTATGTAAGGTAACATGTTAGGCTTAACATCTTTGGTGCCGCTGTCAGGTAATACATTTAGTGTAGGGTCCTCCACTTTGTTCATTTGCTAGTGTCTTTGTTTAGCCCGGTTGGAGTGCATTATTTGATTTTGTGTTTGTTTTTGTTTTTTATGGTGATTACATCATGAAACATTGAAGGTTAATCGAGCATCGAAGCATTGAGATCTTCACTGAGTGTGGGAGAAGCAAGTAAGTGCTCTAACATTGCCCTTGACATTCATGCAAAATTTGACTTTTTTGTTCTTTTTTCTTCAAGCTTGCATCTTAGTTTAATCCACAAATTAAACTTAATTAGTTAGGCTTTATTATGCATTTTAGGCACCAATAGATAGCTAGAGACATCAAAAACACAAAAAAAATTATGGGAAGATACCTAAATTAGTAGGAATATGAGGGAAAACTAAGCAAAAACTGCATTCTGTTTGCTACTCTAAGAAGAGAATGGCCATTTGCTTTACAGGCCATGGCCATGGCACATCTGCCATGCCTGTTCCCTTCTCAATTGGCCAAATCTGATGTACGATCTTTAGCCTGAATATGGTAGTTGCATTAAAATTAGAATAATTGTATTAAATTGAGCATTAAGTGCATTCAATCAAGTGGGTGTAACTAAATTTGTCAGAGAATATAGTGGGGGTGGCTGTCAAATCTGCAGCCTTAAATTTCTTGAAATCCCTGGACAGATCTAAAAAATCTCTAATTTTGATAGTGCCACGCTTGTTCCTTCCTGAAGGGCACACCCGTTCTAGAGCACTTAGTGTGTTTGCCATGGTCGTGCCAGGTTTTTCCATGCCTGTGCCACTTGCCCTAACCCAAGCAATCGTACCTTCTCTATTTCAAAGCGAACGCACGTACCAGTTATTTTGCCAGAAGTGAACGCCCATGGCAATCTTGCCATGCCCATTTCCTTCTCATCCCTAGCTTGGTACGCGCGTTTTGTTCCATCAACTGCCACGCCCATACATTCTCCATTTCAAAGCGCACGCCCATTCCTTTGTGAAGCTCCACCCATGTCCGTCAGAAAGTGACCGTCAGAAAGTGAACATCTATGCCATCTGTCTCCTGAGAAGCGTACACCCATTCCCTCCAGATTTTGAAAGCTTACACCCATACCATCCTAAAGCGTACGGTCATACCATTGCCAAAAAAAACATAATCTTTTCACAGGGGGTTCTGCACTGTAGTTCCACATTTCCATGCACCTACAATCGGGTAGATTGGTGCAAAATAACCCTCTTTTTACGAAGTTAACTCAGACTTGTACAAAACTTGGGGCCATGACCAGAAACGTCGTACCAAAGAGAAAGGGTCTACCCAGGCCCTTCACATCAGCCCACTCTGCCTGTATATTAGCAATGCCCACCATAAAGAGTTTACCTTGGATACCACATGGTACCACAAGGGGCACAACCGGCCTCCAATGGTATATTATCCTCCTGGCCCCGCTCTAGCCATGGCAGGGCGACACCAGAAATGTTGAGATTAGCCATGGAAATAGGGAGGGGGTGGTTGTGGGCATCACGGCCCCAGCACCAGTACAACTTGCACCTGCACCAAGATTAGAGCGGAAAAAACCCACCAACATCTTAAAGCTTATCACTAAGTTTGATGGGATTGGAGATCCCATCCCACATTTGGAGATGATTAATAAAATTTAAAAAGCCTTTGGCCATGTAAAAGATCAAGTTAAGGTGAGCGCCTTCCCTTCACCCTTGATGGTAAAGTAGGCTAATGGTTTAGGTCCTTGAAAGCTGAGAACAAGGCCACCTTTGAAGCCTTGAAAGAGGCCTTCAAGGTGGGATATTCTCACCAAGGCTATTGAGATATCAAGCTCAACTAGTGCTACGGCAGACATTGATGACCCATTTGGGTGATAGCTTCCGCATCTACACCACTGGCATGGTTGGTGAGATTATGGGTGATATACGGCCAGTGGGATGACAGGCTGTGTGACAGCCATTTTGGATTACTAGAGACTAGCATAGTTATAGCGCCGGTTCATTTAGTCGGGTTCACATTATGGACCGACCCTTGTATATGTTGCAATAGTTGAGTACTAACCCATATAGTGTGTACTCTTATCTTTATGTTATGCTGGCTGAGGAGAGAAGAAGAATATAAAAAGAAAATTCAGCTATCCATCTCTCTCTTGTGTATTGCTCTCTCTTGTGTGTGTGTGTTTGCTTGCTAGGGTGTGAAGCTCTCCCTCTCCCCCACATTCTCTTTATGGTATCAAAGCCTGGTTCGTATGAGAGAGCTAAGGAGGCAAGCAAGAGGCAAGAACAAGCAAGGAAGGAAGCGGTACTGCACGGGTAAGAGTACCATCATCTCTTTCCCCTTCTTGGTTTAGGTACAATGCTCCCTCAGTAGCTCTGGTGGAGCTACACATCTCCGATTGAGGAGAGCTAGAGGGCAAGTATACTGTCCTATTGGACTAAGTTTTTTCAGCCAAATTTGCGTTTCGGGCACGTTTCGTCACTGCAAGGTATTTTTGGTAGTTTTTTAAAAGTTCGAGTAGAGAACTGTTTCTGCTTGAAATCTGGTTATTGTAGTGCAGCAGTGCATTTTGGAAGTGCAGACAGGGTTTACACATGTATTGTTGATACTGGGTGTATGTACATGTACTCTGGTCACATTTGGCAACACACGTTTTGCTAAAGTGCTACTGGCTACAACAGTTATAGGAGATACTGCTATATTACAGGTTGCGTACAGAAGTTGTCTGTTTGCAGGTTATTTGATTGCTGTAGGAAAACATGTCTGACGGAATTAATCAGATTATTAGTGAGAAGCTAGATAAGAAATAACTTCCATGCTTGGAAGTTCAGAATGACCAATTTCCTAATGGGTAAAGGATTTTGGGATTATGTAGAAGTAGACAATGAGGAGCCTCCAGAGTTATCTAAGGAGGATGCCACTCCTGCAGATATAAAGGCATTCAAGAATTGGAATCACGGTGCAAGAAAAGTCATGTATTGGCTTTCAATTAGTGTCACAGACACTATGATAAAATACATACAAGATGCAAACACTACAGTAGTTGCATGATAGAATCTGGTTCAGATGTTCCAGACTAACACAAAGGCAAGGAAGTTGCAGTTAAAGCAAGAGTTGCATATTGTGAAAAAGAAAAGCATGTCCATCAATGAATATGCCTTAAAGATCAAGGACATTGTTGAATCCCTTGGGTCTATCAATGTATCAGTGGAAGATTTGGTGAGCGTCTGTCTGAATGGGCTTGGCAAAGAGGACAAGCCATTCAAGACCTCCATTGCACTTGGGGAGAATATTCCTGAAAGATCCCTGTCCCCTCCGCGCAACGGATTCGGGATTGCTAGCAGCGAAAGTAGCACTCCTTGCGTAGTGCAGGGTCCTCTCACTCGGGGCCTCGCCCGCCGCCGCAGATATCCAGATAGGAGACTAATCCCTCTGTTCTTCCAAAACCAAACTCGGAAAAACTTCCCTTGCCCGGAAAGCACGAGCGATTCCTCCAGGATATTTTTACTCTAACGTAGTCAAGATCATTACTGACCAAACTAATCCGACCGAACCTAAAGTCACTTGGTCAGATCAAGGAAGAAACTTGCACTTGGATCATAGAGATCAACGCTTTTTTTCCCATCGAGAGGCACAGCCGTTGATTCCTTTTTCCATAGAACAATTACTATCCGAGATTTACTTCATCTAGCGTACTACAACAGAAATTGAGTCTCACTTTACGGATCCATCAGATCCAGTCCCATGGGTTAGCCAACCACCCAGCCACTGTAGTGATGGGATCCAATTAAGAATTTGGTTAGGTTTTATCCCGGGTACCAAGGAAAAGAGTTCCCAATCCCCTAGCCGGATATTCATGCAAACTTAAAGCTAGTCACACCACTTACACACCCAAATTGCTTTCTTCACAGATTCGGCTATCTTTAAAATAATCATTTAATGAAGCCATAGTATCACTGATCACAATCCTCCAAAATATCCGGTTGAATCTTAATTTCCAATCATTCCTTCATCGGAGTATCTATGGCATCATTGGCAACTAGACCGCTACACCACCTGTCCACTCAGGGGCCTTTTCGATAGTTCCTAGCTCATAGTACCCAGCAATATATTCACTTATAAAAAAATTCAAGATGGAATCTCCGTTGAAGATCAGCAAGATCAACCAACAGATCCATATAAAAGAGCCATGGACTCATCCGTTGTGAGGACCAGCAAGGTCAATCAACCAGATCCATGCCCGATTTCAGAAAACAACTCTTACTTCTTGTTCCAATATCTTCCACGACGCACGTGTGGGTATCTTTGGCAACCCAAAGCCCGAGCACCATATGGTCAGCACCCTCTAGGATCCTTCGCAAGTCACCTAGCACTTCACTCTTAGGCCGCTTCCTTGGTCCCTCATCCACCATACCGGAAGCTCACCATTTAAATCGAACTGAGGCCGAACTGAGGCCGGCCGACCTTGCTACGCGAGACGTCCTCTGTTGACTCTCCGTCAGCTGTTGCAACTTTATCAGTTAGGTCTCCACGACCTTATTCACAAGACGGTCAAAATGCTTCCCCAACATTCTTGACATAAAATAGTCATTTACGAACAGGTCACAAATACAGTTTCTATAATGAACTCTCGTCTTTCCACATTGTTCCACATCGATCCATATTACTTAATCCACGTCCAATTCATATGTGTACCCATTCTCAACCAATCACATCATTTTCCATCTCATCACATCAGATTCATTCACATCACATATCATCCATTCACATCCCATATCATTCATTCACATTCTGATTCACGTGACATCACATCTCATTCATTCTCATCCCGATTCACATCACATTACATCTCATCCATTCACTCACATCGACATCACATCCTTTCACATACACATCCTCATTTATTCTTCCACATTCATACTTCCACATACACATCCATATCCACTCTTTCACGTACACATTCACATCCACATCCATTTTTCACATACACATCCGCATTTATACATCCACATACACATCCACATCTATACATCCACATCCATTCTTCCACACATACACATCCACATTCGTTCTTCCACATACACATCTACATTCATTCTTCCACATACTCATCCACATCCATACATCCACATCCACATCCACATCCACATCCATTCATCTACATCCATATCCACATACACATCCACATCCATATCCACATCCATACATCTACATCCATATCCACATACACATCCACATCCATACATTCACATCCATATCCATATCCACATCCATACATCTATATCCATATCCATATCCACATCCATACATCTACATCCACGTACACATCCACATCCATACATCCACATCCACATCCACGTACACATCCACATCCATACATCCACATCCACATTCACATCCATACATCCACATTCATACATTTACATCCATATCCACATACACATCCACATCCATATATCTACATCCACATCCACATCCACATCCATACATCCACATCCATATCCACATACACATCCACATCCTTATCCACATCCATACATCTACATCCATATCCACATACACATCCACATCCATACATCTACATCCATATCCACATACACATCCACATCTATATCCACATCCATACATCTACATCTATATCCACATACACATCTTATCGCATCCCATTTACATATTATCACATCCCATACACATGCTATTCCCATTTAATAGCTTTTTCTAGATTGATACCGATAATAGGACTTTTTCTAAATTTCTGCCAATTGCTTGGCCTGATTAAAGATTCTTTTTCTGACAACTATTTCCATATTCCTTCTCAATTTCTCAATTGAATTATATTCAATATTCTTCTTTTGAATAAAAGAATTCATGGGATTTGTAGAAATCAAATCTACCCATATTTCCACTTTTGGTAAATAATCATAAATCAAATTATACTAAAAATTCCTCTTCTTCCCATTTAATTTCTTGGATCCCAATTACCATGGGAATTCCTCTTTTTGCATTTAATTATTTACATTGCAATGTCATGGGAGTTCCTCTTTTCCCATCAATTATTTCTCATAAAATAAATTTATCTAAATTAAAATATCCATTATTTCGATATGCTAGAAATTTCTCTTTGCCCGTCTAAATGATGGAATTCCAAATGTCATAAGAATTCCTCTTTTGACATTTAAATATTTCTCTTAGATAAATAAATTTATCTAAAAATTTATCTTTGAATTTAAATAAATTATCCCATAATTTCAATGTACTAGGAATTTCTCTTTTCCCATCCAAATGATGGAATTCCAAATGTAATAGGAATTCCTCTTTTAACATTTAATTATTTCTCATATATAAATAAAATTACCTCAAAATTTATCTTTAAATTTAAATGAATTATCCAATAATTCCAATGTGATAGGAATTTCTCTTTTCCCATCCAATTGATGGAATTCCAAATGTAGTGGGAATTCCTCTTTTATCATTTAAACTTATCTATGCAAAAAGATAAATTTAACTAAATTTTCTCTTGAAAATTAAATAAAAATCTTCATTAATTTCTTTACACTAGGAATTACACTTTCCTTATTTAATTTCAATTTTGTAGAGGTTTTTAGAGGATAATAGAAAATATCATTATTTCAGCATAATACTGGCATAGTATAGTTCTCATATTTTTTTACAAAGGCTAAGGATCTATTTATAGGTGAGGGAGGCCTCTAACCAAGTCCAACTAATTTCTAGAATTTTTGAGGTTCAATTTGGTTGAATTTGGACAAGATTTGGACCTAGTTTGGTTCCCTTTTGATTTGGTTTGATCCAAGAGAGAGGAGAGATAAAAATATCACAATATTTTTTAGTTTAAAACTCCACCATACATGTGAAATAGGTGCCTCCTTGAAGGGCCCCCTTTTCCTTACACATGTGTCAAAAATGAATCATTATACCCAGAATATCTCATTTTTTTAGTAATACTCATAGTTTTTTACTAATAAAAATTGTACTCAGTCAACTCTTCATCTTATTTGGGCATTTACTCATTTTTGGGTATTTTTCTTTTATAAATTGGATTTATCTCCTCCCCACACTTGGATTGATTCTATTGTCCCATAGGAACCTTAATTGGACCATAATCCAAAAATTTCTGAAAATCTAGACCCTTAGGCTAAGGTCCTTTATACCCATTTCTAATTAATTCCAATTGCACATTGGAAAGTTCTTTTTGAATTTCTGTTTCAAGGGAAACAAGTTTAGACACTAGGAGGATTTTTATATCCAAAAATATCTCAATTTTGGACTACCTTCTTTTAGACATTTTCTCTCTCTAAGTTAAAATAGGATAAAACAGAATCTTTCTTTTATTTCAGAGGGGGGAATAATTAAAATATGAGAAGGGGAGGTTCTTACACCTGTACACCTCAAAAGCTGGGGAGGGAGGAATCTTACATCCTACCCCACTTAAAAAACATGAGATGTCCTCATCTCGCAAACTAGAGGATGACTCTTTCCCTTAAGATCCAACTGATTCTAGGGTTTCTTATATTCTAGTCAACCCAACAGAATCCTAGGATAAATATCCCTTATATAGAAATCATCATTAAATAACAATTCATTCAGATCATATCATTCATATCTTTAACACAATAATGGTCCATTAGACCAAAAAATTTCTTTCTGAACATTCCTCCATGAGAATTTCAATCAAGCAAGTTCTCAATTTGTCATCCTATTAACTTGATCCACCGGGTCAAGTGTTAACAGTAGTAATCTGACAGCACAATCCACTAATCTCATAGTGATTTGCTGAGGTCATTATCATCATTCTAGTTACGAACATTATCACAGGGACTTGTCCCATTCATCCTCATTATGGTTTTGCTCAGCTTATCACTTTTCAACCAAAATTCATGAATCATCTTTTTCCAATCAGAATCCAAATCAATTCATCAATTCTCAACCATAATTTTAAAATCATATCAACCACATTCGAATTCATCATCTGGATAGCATTTTTGCTTATAATTTCAAAGTCTTAGATTCACTCGTATATACTGCCAGTAAAGAGCTACACGGTATATACAGGTAGTCATAGTCCTTGGAATTATAAGGTAAATACCATCATGTCTAGGCCTCAAGCAAGTCAGGGATTCCATACAATTGCGGTACTTCCATCTCAAGACCCAATTACCAATTTACAAATTTCAGTCTGAATATCAATTTGTATGAATCTCATCACACAGTTCCAACCTTTTACTGTTACTTCATAAATTTTTGACATTTCTGGCTTCTCAGTTGGTCCACTATAGCCAAATTGCTCTGATACCAGCTGAAAGATCCCTGCCCCCTCCGCGCAACGGATTCGGGGTTGCTAGCAGCGGAAGTAGGAGCGTGGTGCAGGGTCCTCTCACTTGGGTCCTTGCACGGATATCCGGACAGGAGACTAATCCCTCGATTCTTCCAAAACCAAACCAGAAAAAACTTCCCTTGCTCGAAAAGCACGGGCGATTCCTCTAGAATATTTTTACTCTAACGTAGTCAAGGTCATTACTGACCAAACTAATCCGACCGAACCTAAAGTCACTTGGTCAGATCAAGGAAGAAACTTGCACTTGGATCATAGAGATCAACGCTTTTTTCCCCATCGAGAGGCACAGCCATTGATTCCTTTTTCCATAGAACAATTACTATCCGGGATTTACTTCATCTAGCGTACTACAACAGAAATTGAGTCTCATTTTACGAATCCATTAGTCCAGCCTAACCCCATCTTAGTCCCATGGGTTAGCCAACCGCCCAGCCACTGTAGTGATGGGATCCAATTAAGAATTTGGTTAGGTTTTGTCCCGGGTACCAGGGAAAATAGTTCTCAGGCCCCCTAGCCAGATGTTTATGCAAACTTAAAGCGAGTCACACCACTTACACACCCAATATGAAATTGCTTTCTTCACAGATTTAGCTATCTTTAAAACAATCATTTAATGAAGCCATAGTATCACCAATCACAATCCTCAAAAATATCCAGTTGAATCTTAATTTCCAATCATTCCTTCATCGGAGTATCTATTGCATCATTGGCAACTAGAACGCTCACCCAGCCTTTCTTAATCTTAGAAAGATTAACTAAGAGATTAATTAAACTCTTCTTATTGTTTACTCTCTTTAATTTAGAAAATATCCACTAAGGGGCCTTTTCGATAGTTCCTAGCTCATAGTACCCGGCAATATATTCACTTATAAAAAAATCCAAGATGGAATCTCCGTTGAAGATCAACAAGATCAACCAACAGATCCATATAAAAGCGCCATGGACTCATCCGCTCTGAGGACCAGCAAGGTCAATCAACCAGATCCATGCCCAGTTTCAGAAAACAACTCTTACTCCTTGTTCCAATATCTTTCACGATGCACGTGTGGGTATCTTCGGCGACCCAGAGCCCGAGCACCGTATGGTCAGCACCCTCTAGAATCCTTTCGCAGGTCACCTAGCACTTCACTCATAGGCCGCTTCCTTGGTCTCTCATCCACCGTACCGGAAGCTCACCATTTAAATCGAACTGAGGTTGGTTAAGACCTCGGCCCTTCCTTGGTCCCTTATCCACCGTACTGGAAGCTCACCATTTAAATCGAACTGAGGCTGGTTAAGACCTCGGCCGGACCTTGCTACACGAGATGTCCTCCGTTGACTCTCCGTGAACTATTGCAACTTTATCAGTTAGGTCTCCACGACCTTATTCACAAGACGGTCAAAATGCTTCCCCAGCATTCTTGACATGAAACAGTCATTTATAAACAGGTCACAAATACAGTTTCTATAATGAACTCTCGTCTTTCCACATTGTTCCACATCAATCCATATTACCTAATCCATGTCCAATTCATATGTGTACCCATTCTCATCCAATCACATCATTTTCCATCTCATGACATCAGATTCATTCACATCACATATCATCCATTCACATCCCATATCATTCATTCACATTTTGATTCACATGACATCACATCTCATTCATTCTCATCCCGATTCACATCACATTACATCTCATCCATTCACTCACATCGACATCACATCCTCATTCACACATCCTCATTCATTCTTCCACATTCGTACTTTCACATACACATCCATATCCACTCTTCCACATACACATTCACATCCACATCCATATCCATTCTTCACATACACATCCGCATTCATACATCCACATACACATCCACATCTATACATCCACATCCATTCTTCCACATACACATCCACATTCATTCTTCCACATACACATCTACATTCATTCTTCCACATACTCATCCACATCCATACATCCACATCCATATCCACATCCACATCCACATCCACATCCATTTCCACATCCACATCCATACATCCACATCCACATCCACATCCATACATCTACATCCATATCCACATACACATCCACATACATACATCCACATCCATACATCTACATCCATATCCACATACACATCCACATCCAGACATCCACATCCATATCCATATCCACATCCATACATCTACATTCATATCCACATACACATACACATCCATATCCACATCCATACATCCACATCCACATCCATACATCCATATCCATATCCACATCCATACATCCACATCCACATCCACATCCACATCCATATCCACATGCACATCCACATCCATACATCCACATCCATACATCTACATCCATACATCCACATCCATATCCACATGCATATCCACATGCATATCCACATCCATACATCTACATCCATATCCACATACACATCCACATCCATATCCACATCCATACATCTACATCCATATCCACATACACATCCACATCCATATCCACATCCATACATCTACATCCATATCCACATCCATACATCTACATCCATATCCACATACACATCCACATCCATACATCCACATACATATCCACATCCATACATCTACATCCATATCCACATACACATCCACATCCATATCCACATCCATACATCTACATCCATATCCACATACACATCTTATCGCATCCCATTTACATATTCACATCCCATACACATGCTATTCCCATTTAATAGCTTTTTCTAGATTGATACCGATAATAGGACTTTTTCTAAATTTCAGCCAATTGCTTGGCCTAATTAAAGATTCTTTTTCTGACAACTATTTCCATAGTCCTTCTCAATTCCTCAATTGAATTATATTCAATATTCTTCTTTTGAATAAAAGAATTCATGGGATTTGTAGAAATCAATTCTACCTATATTTTCACTTTTGGTAAATAATCATAAATCAAATTATACTAAAAATTCCTCTTCTTCTCATTTAATTTCTTGGATCCCAATTATCATGGGAATTCCTCTTTTTGCATTTAATTATTTACATTGCAATGTCATGGGAATTCCTCTTTTTCCATCAATTATTTCTCATAAAATAAATTTATCTAAATTAAAATATCCATTATTTCGATATGCTAGAAATTTCTCTTTGCCCGTCTAAATGATGGAATTCTAAATGTCATTAAAATTCCTCTTTTGACATTTAAATATTTCTCCTAGATAAATAAATTTATCTAAAAATTTATCTTTGAATTTAAATAAATTATCCCTTAATTCCAATATACTAGGAAATTCTCTTTTCCCATCCAAATGATGGAATTCCAAATGTAATAGGAATTCCTCTTTTAACATTTAATTATTTATCATGGATAAATAAAATTATCTAAAAATTCATCTTTAAATTTAAATAAATTATCCAATAATTCCAATGTGATAGGAATTTCTCTTTTCCCATTCAACTGATGGATATCCAAATGTAGTGGGAATTCCTCTTTTATCATTTAAACTTATCTATGCAAAAAGATAAATTTAACTAAATTTTCTCTTGAAAATTAAATAAAAATCTTCATTAATTCCTTTACACTTTGAATTACACTTTCCTTATTTAATTATTTGAATTCCAATATGGTGGGAATTCCTCTTTCATCATATAAATTTATCTATGCAAAAAGATAAATTTAACTAAAATCTTTTTTTAAGTTTTACATAAAATATACATTATATTAGTATTCTAATTTTTTTCTCTTAATTCTTTGGAATACATGGATTTTCAATATCATGGGGATTACTCTTTTAACATAAAAATAAATTACTAGAATTTCTCTTTTTTCTAATTTATTAATTAAGCATAAACATAAAAATCAATTTCTCCATGATTCAATGAGAATCATTCAATTAATCTAGGATGATAATTCTTAGAATATGGTAGGAAGTCCTCTTTTCATATTATGAATGAAAATGTTTTATGTGTTTATTTTACAGAAATTTTTCATAGCTCTGCTGCTATTACTGATAATTCTTAATTTAATTGAAATAATGAAGTTTAATATTATTAATATGATTAGAATGACCACTAATTGGATCATTATCCAATTATGGATTGATTCATAATTTCTCTATGAAATAAATATCATAAAAGCATTAAAAAGCCATTATTTTGGCCTCCAATTAGACAAGCATAGAAATTACTTTTGGATTAGAGAAATGCTTCATCAAAAGCTTAATTTGGATTGAGAATAGGTCATAGGAATGACCTTTCTTTGGGGGGGGAGAGAGAAATTCTTAAAAACCATTAAAATTAAGCATAAATGAAAATTTATGTGTTTCTTTATTACAATTCATAAAAGAACTTCAATAGTAATCAAAAACCAATCAAATTAAAGCTTTTCAAGCTTGAGAGGGGTTGAGAAGAGAAGCATTTGGAGTTTTAATAAGAAAAAGACAATAATCCTCCACACTTTACCTTCTAATTTACTTGATTCTTTGATCATAGTAGAGGCCCCCAACCAATCAATTGGTTTGGTATGTTGTAGGAGTCACCAAGGAAGATTGAAGAGAGAGAGAAGCTCCAATCTCTTCAATTTTGTAGAGGTTTTTAGAGGATAATAGAAAATATCATTATTTCAGCATAATACTGGCATAGTATAGTTCTCATATTTTTTTACAAAGAGCTAAGGATCTATTTATAGGTGAGGGAGGCCTCTAACCAAGTCCAACTAATTTCTAGAATTTTCCAGGTTCAGTTTGGTTGAATTTGGACAAGATTTAGACCTAGTTTAGTTCCCTTTTGGTTTGATCCAAGAGAGAGGAGAGATAAAAATATCACAATATTTTTGAGTTTAAAACTCCACCACACATGTGAAATAGGTGCCTCCTTGAAGGGCCCCCTTTTCCTTACACATATGTCAAAAATAAATCATTATACCCAAAATATCTCATTTTTTTACTAATAAACCTTGTACTCAGTCAACTCTTCATCTTATGTGGGCATTTACTCATTTTTAGGTATTTTTCTTTTATAAATTACATTTACCTCCTCCCCACACTTGGATTGATCCTATTGGCCCATAGGAACCTTAATTGGACCATAATCCAAAAATTTCTGAAAATCTAGACCCTTAGGCTAAGGTCCTTTATACCCATTTCTAATTAATTCCAATTGCACATTGGAAAGTTCTTTTTGAATTTCTGTTTCAGGGGAAACCATTTTAGACACTAAGAGGATTTTTATATCCAAAAATATCTCAATTTTGGACTACCTCCCTCTAGACATTTTCTCTCTCTAGGTCAAAACAGGATAAAACAGAATCTTTCTTTTATTTCAGAGGGAGGAATAATTAAAATATCAGAAGGGGAGGTTCTTACACCTGTACACCTCAAAAGCTGGGGGGAGGAATCTTACATCCTACCCCACTTAAAAAACGCGAGATGTCCTCATCTTGCAAACTAGAGGACAACTCTTTCCCTTATAAGATCCAACTGATTTTGGGGTTCCTTATATTCTGGTCAACCCAATAGAATCCTGGGATAAATATCCCTTATATAGAAATCATCTTTAAATAACAATTCATTCAGATCATATCATTCATATCTTTAACACAATAATGGTCCATTAGACCGAAAAATTTCTTTCTAAACATTCCTCCACGGGAATTTCAATCAAGTAAGTTCTCAATTTGTCATCCTATTAACTTGATCCACCGGGTCAAGTGTTAACAGTAAGAATCTGACAACACAATCCACTAATCTCATAGTGATTTGATAAGGTCATTATCATCATTCTAGTTACGAACATTATCACAGGGACTTGTCCCATTCATCCTCATTATGGTTTTGCTCAGCTTATCACTTTTCAACCAAAATTCAAGAATCATCTTTTTCCAATCAGAATCCAAATCAATTCATCAATTCTCAACCATAATTTTAAAATCATATCAACCACATTCGAATTCATCATCTAGATAGCATTTTTGCTTATAATTTCAAGGTCTTAGATTCACTCGTATATACTGCCAGTAAAGAGCTGCAGTTATACCCTCGGTATATACGGGTACTCACGGTCCTTGGAATTATAAGGTAAATACCATCATGTCTAGGCCTCAAGCAAGTCAGGGATTCCATACAATTGCGGTACTTCCATCTAAAAATCCAATTACCAATTTACGAATTTCAGTCTGAATATCAATTTGTATGAATTTCATCACACAATTCCAACCTTTTAATGTTACTCCATAAATTTTTGACATTTTTGGCTTCTCAGTTGGTCCACTATAGCCAAATTACTCTGATACCAGCTGAAAGATCCCTCCCCCTCCATGCAACGGATTCGAGGTTGCTAGCAGAGCGGAAGTAGCACTCCTTACGCAATGCAAGGTCCTCTCACTCGGGGCCTCGCCCATGGATATCCGGACAGGAGACTAATCCCTCGGTTCTTCCAAAACCAAACAAAGAAAAACTTCCCTTGCCTGAAAAGCACGGGCGATTCCTTCATGATATTTTTACTTTAACGTAGTCAAGGTCATTACTGACCAAACTAATTCGACCGAACATAAAGTCACTTGGTCAAATCAAGGAAGAAACTTGCACTTGGATCATAGAGATCAATGCTTTTTTTCCCATCGAGAGGCACAGCCATTGATTCCTTTTTCCATAGAACAATTACTATCCAGGATTTACTTCATCTAACGTACTACAACAGAAATTGAGTCTCATTTTACGGATCCATCAGTCTAGCCTAACCCCATCCAGTCCCATGGGTTAGCCAACCGCCTAGCCACTGTAGTGATGGGATCCAATTAAGAAATTGGTTAGGTTTTGTCCCAGGTACCAGGGAAAAGAGTTTCCAGGTCCCCTAGCCGGATGTTCATGCAAAATTAAAGCTAGTCACACCACTTACACACCCAATATGAAATTACTTTCTTCACATTTTCAGCTATCTTTAAAACAATCATTTAATGAAGCCATAGTATCATTGATCACAATCCTCCAAAATATCCGGTTAAATCTTAATTTCCAATCATTCCTTCATCGGAGTATCTATGGCATCATTGGCAACCCGAACGCTCACCACCTGTCCACTCAGGGGCCTTTTCGATAGTTCCTAGCTCACGACCTTATTCATAAGACGGTCAAAATTCTTCCCCAGCATTCTTGACATAAAATAGTCATTTACAAACAGGTCACAAGTACAGTTTCTATAATGAACTCTCTGGTAAATAATCATAAATCAAATTATACTAAAAATTCCTCTTCTTCCCATTTAATTTCTTGGATCCCAATTACCATGGGAATTCCTCTTTTTGCATTTAATTATTTACATTGCAATGTCATGGGAATTCTTCTTTTCCCATCAATTATTTCTCATAAAATAAATTTATCTAAATTAAAATATCCATTATTTTGATATGCTAGAAATTTCTCTTTGCCCGTCTAAATGATGGAATTCCAAATGTCATAAGAATTCCTCTTTTGACATTTAAATATTTCTCATAAATAAATAAATTTATCTAAAAATTCATCTTTGAATTTAAATAAATTATCCCATAATTCCAATATACTAGGAATTTCTCTTTTCCCATCCAAATGATGGAATTCCAAATGTAATAGGAATTCCTCTTTTAACATTTATTTATTTCTCATGGATAAATAAATTTATCTAAAAATTTATCTTTAAATTTAAATAAATTATCCAATAGTTCCAATGTGATAGGAATTTCTTTTTTGCCCATCCAATTGATGGATATCCAAATGTAGTGGGAATTCCTCTTTTATCATTTAAACTTATCTTTGCAAAAAGATAAATTTAACTAAATTTTCTCTTGAAAATTAAATAAAAATCTTCATTAATTCCTTTACACTAGGAATTACACTTTCCTTATTTAAGTATTTGAATTCCAATATGGTGGGAATTCCTCTTTCATCATATAAATTTATCTATGCAAAAAGATAAATTTAACTAAAATCTTTCTTTAATTTTTACATAAAATATACATTATATTAGTATTCTAATTTTTTCTCTTAATTCTTTATAATACATGGATTTCCATTATCATGGGGATTACTCTTTTAACATAAAAATAAATTACTAGAATTCCTCTTTTTCCTAATTTATTAATCCCTCACAAAGAAAAACTTCCCTTGCCCGGAAAGCACGGGCGATTCCTCTATGATATTTTTACTCTAACGAAGTCAAGGTCATTACTAACCAAACTAATCCAACCGAATCTAAAAGTCACTTGGTCAGATCAAGGAAGAAACTTGCACTTGGATCAACATCCACATACATACATCCACATCCACATCCACATCCACATCCATACATCCATATCCATATCCACATCCATACATTCATATCTATACATCCACATCCATATCCACATACACATCCACATCCATACATCCACATCCATACATCTACATCCACATCTACATCCAAACATCCACATCCATATCCTTATCCATACATCTACATCCACATCCACATCCATACATCCACATCCATACATCTACATCCATATCCACATACACATCCACATCCATACATCTACATCCATATCCACATCCACATCCACATCCATATCCACGTCCATACATCTACATCCATATCCACATCCATACATCTACATCCATATCCACACACATTCACATCCATATCTACATCCATACATCTACATCCATATCCACATACACATCTTATCGCATTCCATTTACATATTATCACATCCCATACACATGCTATTCCCATTTAATAGCTTTTTCTAGATTGATACCGATAATAGGACTTTTTTTAAATTTCAGCCAATTGCTTGGCCTAATTAAAGATTCTTTTTCTGACAACTATTTCCAGACTCCTTCTCAATTCCTCAATTGAATTATATTCAATATTCTTCTTTTGAATAAAAGAATTCATGGGATTTGTAGAAATCAATTCTACCCATACTTCCACTTTTGGTAAATAATCATAAATCGAATTATACTAAAAATTCCTCTGTAATTTCTTGGATCCCAATTACCATGGGAATTCCTCTTTTTGCATTTAATTATCTACATTCCAATGTCATGGGAATTCCTCTTTCCCATCAATTATTTCTCATAAAATAAATTTATCTAAATTAAAATATCCATTATTTTGATATGCTAGAAATTTCTCTTTGCCCGTCTAAATGATGGAATTCCAAATGTCATAAGAATTCCTCTTTTGACATTTAAATATTTCTCATAGATAAATAAATTTATCTAAAAATTCATCTTTAAATTTAAATAAATTATCCCATAATTCCAATATACTAGGAATCTCTCTTTTCCCATCCAAATGATGGAATTCCAAATGTAATAGGAATTCCTCTTTTAACATTTAATTATTTCTCATAGATAAATATAATTATCTCAAAATTTATCTTTAAATTTAAATGAATTATCCAATAATTCTAATGTGATAGGAATTTCTCTTTTTCCATCCAAATGATGGAATTCCAAATGTAATAGGAATTCCTCTTTTAACATTTAATTATTTCTCATAGATAAATATAATTATTTCAAAATTTATCTTTAAATTTAAATGAATTATCCAATAATTCCAATGTGATAGGAATTTCTCTTTTCCCATCCAATTGATGAAATTCCAAATGTAGTGGGAATTCCTCTTTTATCATTTAAACTTATCTATGCAAAAAGATAAATTTAACTAAATTTTCTCTTGAAAATTAAATAAAAATCTTCATAAATTTTGTTACACTAGGAATTACACTTTCCTTATTTAATTATTTGAATTCCAATATGGTGGGAATTCCTCTTTCATCATATAAATTTATCTATGCAAAAAGATAAATTTAACTAAAATCTTTCTTTAATTTTTACATAAAATATACATTATATTAGTATTCCAATTTTTTCCTCTCAATTCTTTCGAATACATGGATTTCCATTATCATGGGGATTACTCTTTTAACATAAAAATAAATTACTAGAATATCTTTTTTTTCTAATTTATTAATTAAGCATAAACATAAAAATCAATTTTCCCATGATTAACAATGAGAATCATTCAATTAATCTAGGATGATAATTCCTAGAATATGTTAGGAAGTCCTCTTTTCATATTATGAATGAAAATGTTTTATGTGTTTATTTTACAAAAATTTTGTCATAGCTCCGCTCTGCTATTACTGATAATTCTCAACTTAATTGAAAGAATGAAGTTTAATATTATTGATATGATTAGAATGACCACTAATTGGATCATTATCCAATTATGGATTGATTCATAATTTCTCTATGAAATAAATATCATAAAAGCATTAAAAAACTATTATTTTGGCCTCCAATTAGACAAGCATAGAAATTACTTTTGGATTAGAGAAATGCTTCATCAGAAGCTTCATTTGGATTGAGAATAGGTCATAGGAATGACCTTTCTTTGTGGGGGGAGAGAGAAATGCTTAAAAACCATTAAAATTAAGCATAAATAGAATTTATGTGTTTCTTTATTACAATTCATAAAATAACTTCAATAGTAATCAAAAGCCATTCAAATTAAAGCTTCTCAAGCTTGAGAGGGGTTGAGAAGAGAAGCATTTGGAGTTTTAATAAGAAAAAGACAATAATCCTCCACACTTTATCTTCTAATTTACTTGATTCTTTGATCACAATAGAGGCCCCCAACCAATCAATTGGTTTGGTATGTTGTAGGAGTCACCAAGGAAGATTGAAGAGAGAGAGAGAGAAGCTCCAATCTCTTCAATTTTGTAGAGGTTTTTAGAGGATAATAGAAAATATCATTATTTCAGCATAATACTGGCATAGTATAGTTCTCATATTTTTTTACAAAGAGCTAAGGATCTATTTATAGGTGAGGGAGGCCTCTAACTAAGTCCAACTAATTTCTAGAATTTTCCAGGTTCAGTTTGGTTGAATTCGGACAAGAGTTAGACCTAGTTTGGTTCCCTTTTGATTTGGTTTGATCCAAGAGAGAGGAGAGATAAAAATATCACAATATTTTTGAGTTTAAAACTCCACCACACATGTGAAATAGGTGCCTCCTTGAAGGGCCCCCTTTTCCTTACACATGTGTCAAAAATGAATCATTATACCCAAAATATCTCATTTTTTTACTAATAAACCTTGTACTCAGTCAACTCTTCATCTTATGTGGGCATTTACTCATTTTTAGGTATTTTTCTTTTATAAATTACATTTATCTCCTCCCCACACTTGGATTGATCCTATTGGCCCATAGGAACCTTAATTGGACCATAATCCAAAAATTTCTGAAAATCTAGACCCTTAGGCTAAGGTCCTTTATACCCATTTCTAATTAATTCCAATTGCACATTGGAAAGTTCTTTTTGAATTTCTGTTTCAGGGAAAACCATTTTAGACACTAAGAGGATTTTTATATCCAAAAATATCTCAAATTTGGACTACCTCCTTTAGACATTTTCTCTCTCTAAGTCAAAACAGGATAAAACAAAATCTTTCTTTTATTTCAGAGGGGAGAATAATTAAAATATCAAAAGCAGAGGTTCTTACACCTGTACACCTCAAAAGCTGGGGGGGAAGGAATCTTACATCCTACCCCACTTAAAAAACGCGAGATGTCCTCATCTCGCAAACTAGAGGACAACTCTTTCCCTTATAAGATCCAACTGATTCTGGGGTTCCTTATATTCTGGTCAACCCAATAGAATCCTGGGATAAATATCCCTTATATAGAAATCATCATTAAATAAGAATTCATTCAGATCATATCATTTATATCTTTAACACAATAATGGTCCATTAGACCGAAAATTTTCTTTCTAAACATTCCTATTAACCTTTCATAAAATTTTAACAATAGGATGAATTCACATCTAGTGCCCCACATCATATTACCTAGCATAACACCCTTGGGTTCTAAGTACTTAAAATATTTCAACATCAAGCCTAAGCTTACTATGAACCCCAAATCTTACGATTAGTAAAAATCTTAAAAGTTGCTCAAAGTTTCTCAAATCCAAATCTAAGATCTTTACAAACCACAAATTGTAATATTATTGTAAATATTTGTAAGATTAATACAAATTTTTGTAAGAATGATGAATTTCAAAAGAAAATGAAAGATACAAAACATCCTTGTAGTTTTAAAAATGTTTCATAGTATGAGGTAAATAAGGTAAGAAGAAAGCTCTTTGCCTTTCCTCTTCCAATAAAATGGGTTAAAACCCAAACCAAAAATCTTTCGAACAAAATATGTCCCTTAAATTCAAAGCTTGAACCTAGTTCACACTTTGTGTGAAGCTTCAGCTTTGTTAGAGGTGGTTAGTCCTTGAACTAGATAAACCAAAAATGAAGATGACATACATAATCAACTAATGGAAAAAGAATGAGCCATTACAAACATATTTAATAATTCAATTAACTAATGGAGAAAGAATGATCCATTACAAACATGTTTAATAATCCACTTAATTAAAAATTATAGAATGGAATTTAATAAAGGAGCCCTAATTTTAAATGATCATTTCTTCAATGTTATTCAAAACAAAGAAATAACATATTGAAATAATGCTATGATGAATTTTTTAGAATTATTGGGTGTATTTTGCTATTTATTAATTAATTTCTAAAATCAAAGCTAAATCAAAAATTATTTATTATGGGAAAGTTCATTAAATAATTTATCTAAGTGGTGATTATCAAAGGATTATCTAATTATGTTATATTTATATAAAAATTTAAACATGTTTTGATTTGTTTTACTATGAATAGTTATGAAATTATTAGGTATTTTTATGAATAGAGAATTGAATAAATGTCTTTTAATAAATAGTAAAGGATTTTTCCTTATTTTCAAAACTTAATGGTATGGAATGTCGAGGGAGAGAAATTATGAGAAGGTATTTGTAAATAAGAAATAATAAATTTTATTTATTTTTGGTCTATTTTTTAGAAAATCAATATTTCAAAATATACAATTAATTTAGAGAAAGTTTAAAAAGAAACTTCGGTTTATTTTTTGTTTTCTATCTCTGTGTTAAAAGGTTTTTACAGATAATGATTGTTTTTTTATAGTTTTACTATAGAAGGGGTATAATTGTGTGTTTAATGGAGGGTTAATAAGTAGAGTTAGGTAATTAATTTCAAGATGATTCCTGAAAGTAATATGCTATTTTTAATGTTTTCTTGTGGCATGTAAAGTTCTATATTGTTTACGTTTCATTTGAGGGTACATGCTTAGTAAAATGGAGTCAATTTGTTGCATAACAAGAAACATTAATGAATGTGAAATAGTTTTGAGTATTGGTTAAGAGAATTACACGTGATTAGTTCTTTTTAGGATATATTTTAAGGTTAGTTAGTAGTGGTTATCTACAAAGTAGATCGCTATAGCGGAGGGGGAGCCCTCGATCTTTCTGTTGTCCTTCTCTTTATTTTAAAGAGGAGTTTGGCTTTAATAGTAGGGAGCGTGTGGAAAGTCCTCAAAAGCTATGATCCGAACCGGGCACTATCTAGCTTGTTAGTCTAAACATTATCCTAGAAAGAATTAAAAATGTAAGTATCTATTTAATAAGCTTAGAGATAATATATGGACTACATTAAAATATAAATAAGTGAGCTTAAATGTAAGTAGATAACTTATAAATTACCTTTTTAGAAGCATAATGTTTAGCCTAATACTTGGCTGGCTAGTAACCCGCGTTTACAGAGAGTAGTCTAGTGGGTCATTTTTGGTGCATCTCCCAAAAGTGCTAGCACTTGTTACAAAAGGGTAACTTAGCATGAGTATTAGCGAATTAACTAGTGAAGATTTAGATCTAGTGTGAGTAGACGAACTACCAGGTAATGCAAAGCTATCCATAATTAAGAGCCTACTTAGAGAAACCTATAGTGTATACATTAGGTATCCAAAGAAGAAGAGGTGCGCTAGTGAGGAAATCCAAGAAGAAGACGACGTTATATAGGAACTAAGTGATGACAAGGGAGAAACTAGTAAGCAGGGAGCCAGAGAGAAATTAACTCTTTGTGTAAACGTCTACAATTTAGAATACGTAGAAGACTCATAACCTAGCCATCTAGCTATTTGACTAGCTACACATTGGGGATTAATGGAGGACAAAATAGAATTAGAAACCATTGATTTTTATACTTGTAGTGGATATTGGAGAGGCCCTAGGCTATAAGAACCATACCACACAAGGTGCATTACGAAGACCTTAGGAAATATTTTATTTTGTGTAGTGGTATGAAGGTAAGCTTTTTCCCGAGTCAAGAAAGAGCTAGAGGATCTAGAGACCTTGTGGGATGAATGGCTTCTCGCTTATGAATAGAGTGATTCTTCTTTATATAGATAGGCTCATCTCACTAAGATAGAACTTAGGAGCACTATAGGGAGAATAGCATATTATAGACGGTTCATAAGTAATTTCTCTAGTATAGTGTTTTTATTGGGAGAATCTTGTGAGTCTTTTCCAACAGTCTATGAGGTGATTAGTTACTTAGAAGAGAAGATAAAGTGGAGTCGTTAAGGAAAGAATAGTTAGAGTTAGATGGATGAGTGGTGAAAGCAGTAGAGAAGTGAGAAATAGAGAAAGAGAAGAACATTGGGAAAGACGTAACAAGAGACTAGCTAAGCATTTAGAAGAGTTGAATGAACTACTAGGAAAAGGAGGAACTACATTAGCATTTAGAAATTTAAATGAAGGACGTATTATAGGGAGTACACCCTCTAGCATAAGCAAGAACGATCCTTCATACTAGAACAGATTAGTTTCAAGTGGTGATGAGGGTTATTAACATGACGTAAGCCCTATTAAAGAGGAAGTAGAAAGAGAGGAAGAGGAATGCAAAGGAGAGGAAGTTATTATATGAGGACACACCCACTCTCCACATATTCAAGAAGGAAAAAGCACCTTAAAAACTTACGAAGTGTTTGGGTTTAGAAGATTATTTCATATATCCAAAGGGAAAGTGCTCAATTTCTTCGAGGAAGAAGACTCAAGATTAGATTTGCTTTTCTTTAAACCAATGGCACTTCCACCACTGAGAGTGACAATTCACTTAGTGGACTTTACACAATATAGTGGACTTTGGGATGAGGACCCAAACGCTCATAAACAAAGATTCGAGGTCACATGTGTGGCTAATGAAATCGTGGATGATGACCAAAAATTGCACATCTTTCTAGCTACATTGAAGGATGGAGCTGCTAGTTGGTATGGGAATCTTAATCCACCCTTGAGGGCAACGTATAATGATCTTTCATAATCCTTTCTTACAAAATTTAGAAGGCAAGTTTTTCAAGACCACCTAGCACAACAATTAGACTATCTATCTCAAGGGATTAACGAAAGTATATAACAATTAGCATAACAATTAGACTACCTATCTCAAGGGATTAACAAAAGTATAGACCATTACATTGAACGAATGGAAACAATTGTGAGAAAGATGGGAGCTACTGCTTTGAATAAAGAGACATAAAAACGTCGGTTTGTCGATGGTCTTCAAAATGTAGAGGCACAAATGCATGTAAGACTTAGGCATCCTGTAACATTATAGGATGCAAAACAAGAAGCGAGATATTAGAAAGAAGTGTAATTAAGTCAGTAGCATCAACGATGCGAGTTGCTACAAGATCCTAGACCTTCATAACTGCCAGTTGCTACATAAGAAAATACAGTTGAGCCATTGCCACCCCATGGAATGCCTAACATGCCCATCGAGTTATATTCCATATAATCCTTATTTTTCAGCCCCCTAAAATATGTTTCAAACAGGCACTCCTCTACCTTTAAGTGAGGCTAAGATTACAGAGATAGTAGCAAATTCATTACGGAAGTTTAAAGAAGAAATTCTTAATGCAGTGCACCCGCAAGAGAAAGGAGTGTATGTTGTGGCACCGCAAAATGCAACAAATACTCAAAACCCACTGAAATTAAATATTTGGTGTGGGAAGTGTCATGGGTATGGACATTCAGCCCACGGAATGTCCAACAACATCAAGATTTTTCCATACCAACCATGAACTCTCCTCTGTAATTATTGCTTACGAAATAATCTTAGTGAAGACCAATGTGAAATAATCTTAGTGAAGACCAATGTTATATACATCTCCTCATGCAAATCTCCATTCAAGAACGTAGTCTTTATGTCCAACTGATGTACATTCCAACCATTATGAGCTACCAATGCACAAATGCTATGAATGGTAGTCATACGACAAGTGGGAGCAAAGGTCTCATCAAAATCAATGCCCTTTTCTTGAGCATAACCCTTTGCAACAAGTCTAGCCTTATAGCGATCAACACTGCCATCTGGATTTCGTTTCAACTTAAAAACCCACTTACATCCAATGGCCTTCTTACTAATAGGCAAATCACACAAAGACCATGTACCATTCTTCATTATAGCATCATATTCACTTTGCATTGCAACCAACCAATTTTCTGATTTTTGTGCCTCATAAATGAAAGAGGTTCTTCCTCTTCGCACATACTAGACACAGCCAAAGCATAACAATCTGATGCATAAGAGGCATGCTGAAAACTTGAACGAGTAAAACTAGACATAGGTGCATCTATTTTACTATCACGCAAGGTTCACACCAGCCATTTAGGCATACCTCTAGCCTGCTCATTTTCAGCCCTATCCTTATGAATTACATCCTGTAAATCTGCATCGAAAATAGGCTAATCTATGATGTCGTTTGAAATCTGCATAGGCTGAATATTTGCCTTATTAGGACTTACATTTGAATTCCCACCTATAAATAGAGGCAACAACGTATCAAATACATCCCGTGAGCTCACACCTGTCTCTTTGGTACATGATAACAAAGGCTGCACAGCATCTTCCACAAAAACAACATCTCGACTAATCAAGATACGCTTTGACTGTGGATGATACAATCTGTAACCCTTGCTCTCAGCATTTTAACCAACAAAAATGCATTTGACAGCCTTATCATCCAATTTTCTACGTTGTTGCACAGGCACTAAAGCATAAGCCAAGCAACCAAAGACACGCAAGTGAGCAATAGAAGGCTTCCTGCCATGCCAAGCTTCGTATGGAGTAATAGACTGCAAGGCCTTAGTGGGACACCTGTTGAGTACATATGTAGCACACATTATAGCCTCAAGCCAAAACGCATGTGGCAAAGCTTGGCTCTTGACCATACATCGTGCCATCTCCATAAGTGACCTGTTTTTCCTCTCAGCAACACCATTTTCCTGAGGGGTATACGGCACTGTACATTGGTGTTTTATCCCACGACTAGCCAGAAATACATCAAACTCTTTAGACATGTACTCTGTTGAAATTTGAGCTAAATGATGAGCTATGGTGGATCAAACACTAGAATCAACATAATTAACAAAGTGATTAGCAAGTGATTAAGACGTAATTAGTGAATAATTAGCACATAGATTAAAGTAGGCATGGATACTCAAAAACCAGCAAATTCTCATTAGGGCTATGCCTCAATTTATAGAGTTTACATCAAGCATCAAATCCCATTGATTTCTCCATGATTCACTCCCTGAATATCTCCACCTTTTGCCTGATTCTCTCCACCTCTTCTCTTTTCCCTGATTATCTCCCAGAATAACTCCACACTCCTAAATTCCCTCATGCTACCCATTATTCTCTCCCAGTAGATTCTTCTAACCTTTTCACAGGTTCTTTCACAATTACATCTCCTCTTTTACAGCCTCTATCCAAGAGCTTGTTCCCACACACACCCTATTCACTTGTATATTTCAACACCTCCCCTCAAGTGAATAATCCTAGAACACCTAGACCCTATACCAAGTTTGCCTCCCCTTACTTGGCAGTCCGCGACCAGTGTCTACTCCTCCCCTCAAGTTATCTCAGCACACCTGGACCCTGTATCAAGTTTCTTTCTTACTTGACAGTCCGCGACCAGTGCCTCAAGTCCCTAAACTCCATAGTCCTTGACACTCTCTCTCTCTATGTGTCCAAGGCTACTATAAGTGCCCGTGACCTTGACTAAAGTGCTCACACATACATCTACCACTTGGCCTACATCATCGGTGGCTCAGAGGTGGTTTTACTTTATTGGGGCAGGTTACATTGGGTTGTGGGCTCTCTCTCTCTCTCTCTCAGAGATTTTCACATGGCTCCTCACTCTTTGGAGCCTCACATCTTCTCTTCTCTTCAGTCTTCTTCTCGTGGCAGCATCTCTCCACGCGTCCGTCTCTTCTTCCAGTCTTCTCGGGGCAGCTTCTCTTCTTGTGGCAGCTTCTCTTCTCGTGTCCATGTCTTCCTTCAGGTCTTCTTCTCGGTGTGGATCCTCTTCTTGGGAAGAGATATTCTTCTTCTTTCATGGCTGGGGCCATGAGCTCGTTCGTCAGGTCATTTTGCTCCATGTGAGCAACATGTTTCAATGTTTTCCTGACAGTTCCTTTGGGCTTTTTATGTTCATTTTGTATCATCATGCAATGCAAACCCAAATTTATGCGGGAGGTCTTACCTCTTGCCTTAATCTGGACAAGGGCAGTGTCTGTTCCCATTTTTACACTGATAAAATGTGCCCAATACATAATGCGTATAGCATTCATTCTCATGCACATTCCAAATGCAACTCTGGCTATGAACAATCTTGAATTTGAGTGAGATTTACAGGCATTAACCAAGGGTTAAATGCAAAATGATGATTTTCACAATTTTATCAGCACAATTTTCCCAGAAATTACACTAAATTAAGGGTAACCAATTTGTACGGGATGGTTGGAGTATCAAACCAACTCCGATTTGAAATATGAAGTTATAGGGATCTGTATCAGATACCTAATGGTTAATTTGAACCCTCAATTGCACCAAAGTACAGTGATTAGCAGTGATTAATCACTGATTAGCAAATTAATGCTCTGGTTTGTGTGCAGAAAACAGAGTATACGGGGAGCCCAGATCTGGTGCCTTCCACTTCAAATGAGCTCAAATGCTTTCAAAGGCATGAATAGCAATGAGTCTAGTAGAGGATTAAGCCAAGAAACACAAGATTTGACCAAATAATGAAAGCTTAATCTCTGTTTTACCAAAGTCACCTGCAGATTTGATGAAGAGCTTTGATCTCTCTGTAGACTTGATGAAATTGATTTCTGTCTTCACCAGCTTGTAGAGCATGCTTGATTACCCTTTTTGCTAAGAGGAATTGAAGACATTTGAACTGAGCAAGTAGGAATCTTAATTCTCCTTCAGAAAAACGGCGCCCAGCAATTAGCGAAAATCAGCGCATCCTGACGGCGGTTTGCTGCGTGGAGTGGATGGGCTTGAAGCTAAGGACCTTAGCTAGCTTGTGTTAGAAGCACAAGACCTAATTTTAACTGTGCTAGATGCTAGAGACCCTCCACTGGCTGGGGGTGAAGGGGAAGAGTGAAAGCTTACTAAAAATTTGATTTTTTGCTAATTATTTTACTAATCCTAATTAATTCACTAATGGGCTCATAAATCTGGTTGATTCTAGGCATGGCTCTGATACCATGTTGAAATTTGAGCTAAATGATGAGCTATGGTGGATCAAACACTAGAATCAACATAATTAACAAAGTGATTAGCAAGTGATTAAGACGTAATTAGTGAATAATTAGCACATAGATTAAAGTAGGCATGGATACTCAAAAACCAGCAAATTCTCATTAGGGCTATGCCTCAATTTATAGAGTTTACATCAAGCATCAAATCCCATTGATTTCTCCATGATTCACTCCCTGAATATCTCCACCTTTTGCCTGATTCTCTCCACCTCTTCTCTTTTCCCTGATTATCTCCCAGAATAACTCCACACTCCTAAATTCCCTCATGCTACCCATTATTCTCTCCCAGTAGATTCTTCTAACCTTTTCACAGGTTCTTTCACAATTACATCTCCTCTTTTACAGCCTCTATCCAAGAGCTTGTTCCCACACACACCCTATTCACTTGTATATTTCAACATACTCCCCCCCTCGATCAGAATGGAGGGTGCCCACAGTACAATTGGATACATTTTCAACCATAAGCATAAACTGTTTGAAGCACAAAAACACTTCAGACTTTGCCTTCAGTGGATATACCCATGTATGCCTTGAGTAATCATCAATGAAAGTCACGAAGTACAAGTGTTTACCAAATGATGGAGTTTGCATAAGCCTACATACATCACTATGTACAAGTTGCAATTTGCGAGTGGCCCGCACAGAACCATCCTTTGGAAACGCAGAACGCTGCATTTTGCCCAAAATACAGCCTTCACAAACATGTTTTAATGGTGCCTCAAGAGGGAGCAATGAAGCGACCATATCACAGCAAACTAGCAAAGTTCAGATGACCAAAATGAGCATGCCATAGTTTTGCATCTGAAATTGCCTTTTCATCATCAGAAACTACATTTGTTGAATCTTCCACACACTTGTCATAAGAATTGAGCCTATACAACCCACGAAACAAGGTGCCAGATGCAATAATCATATCACCAGAAGTCAAATCATGAATAGTACCTCTGTCATCCACAAATTTGACTACAAATCCAAGTCTAACAAGCGCAGAGACAGACAATAGATTCTTCTTTATCCCTGGCACATACAAAGCATCTGAAAGTGTGAAAGCGCTGCCATTTGCAGCAGTACCGTAATTTTACCAACACCCTTCACTGGGTAAGAAGCATTATTGGCACATGTGACAGTATTCCCATTAGAGACAGCCTCAAGATAAGTGAACATATCACGATGCAAGGTAATGTGCTTTGTAGCACCACTGTCAAAATACCAAACATCAGAGTCAACATGCATCATGTACAGATGGATCATACTAGCAATACATGCTAAAGGCCCATTCTGTATCCTGCACAACATTTGCAGAATCTGCATTTGTAGAAGCATCCGCTATTGTGGCTGCATGACTCTTTCTTCTTTGCCTCTTTAACCTTTAGCTTAGGGCAATTCTTAATGACATGATCAGTTGCCTTACAATAGTTGCACCTGATCTTTTTCTTGCCTTTATCAAGAGCCTTCTTAGACTTATTGTTGCTACCTGTGGAAGGAGAAGAAGTTGTAGACCTACTAATAGGAGAAGAAACAGTGGAAGGGGCTGCCTTACCACTTCTTCTCTGCTGGGCAGCAATAAATGCTTAATCAACTGCACGCTACCTAGCCTTGTTTTGCCTGGACTGCACTTCTTGCAAGAGCTTGTTAACTAAAGTATCATACTTGACAACATCAGGTCTGTCCTTAGTAACAAGTCTCTACGTGGAAGCAAAAGTCTGATATGACTCAGGTAAAGCATCGAGAATAGTCTGCACAAGAGAATGATCAGAAATAATCTCACCTGTAGAAATCAACTGTTCCTTGAGATCTTTAATCTCAGCAAGAAAAACATTCATGTCATCATCTTCCTGCATAATCTTCGATTCTAGCTCTTTACGTAGGTAAGAGATTTTTGCCTCGTTACGACCTGCATACAAACCAGCTAGAATATCCCAAGCCTGTTTTATTGTTTTAGCTGAACGAATATGTGGGGTGATTTTACGTTTAACAGAAAGTGCAATCAAGGCATGAGCCTGCGCATCTTTACCATCCCAAAACGAGCTTGTTCAGTAGTGGATAAAATAGCAGCAACAATAGAGCTACTAGAACCTACAACATCCTCAACAGATCCTACATCCACAAAACCTAGACGTACATCCATACCCTGCACAATGTTCCACACTCCTTTTGCAACCAAAACATGCTGCATCATGTATGCCCAAAGTGGGTAGTTGCTATCGCCATCCAATTTGTCATCAGCAGACAACATGCGAAATACATCATTGTTGTTATCAACCATGGCCACTGACTGAAACTGATGCAAAAGCTACCTGTAATGAAGCAAAGACTGAACAGAGAACAACTCGTGCTATGTAGCACGGTCCACAATAGAATACGTATGCTTGTTTTGCAGAAAACTGCATTGTCAAAATTTATGCAGAAAATGACGAAAACACCTGTGCAAAACTTGTAATGCAAAAACGGAGCCCGAAACGACCTCAGATGCGATTTCTGAGAATGCAAAGCCCTACGCTCGTGAAAGCTCACCTCAATCGGAGAACGTGAGTCGGAGGGTGCTGGCAGCGTAGCCCTGGGAGCCGATGCTTGCTCTGATACCAATTGTTGGAATTAGGGTTGCAGGAAAGCACACCAAAAGCTTGGAGAAGAAGAAGCAAGAATGCACACAACACACAATGTATTAGATTGTGTCAATGTATAAAAGATAAGTTAGTCCTAGAATGATGGGCGTATATATAAGCCGGAGGAAAAAACCTCCTAAAGAGAGAAAAGGTGCCCCGACGGTCCTAAGTGTGTTCACACACATCACTGCCTATATATATGGCAACACTGTTGCATGAGGTAAGCATCATTATCTAGCCACAGTTTTGTCCTTTTGTCTCATTTTTGTATACTTAATACTATCTTTGATTACAAGGCATACATTTCTACGATGTCCACAGAGGTTTCAAGCAGCATATTTGTGGTTGATCCTCTAATATCAAGTGATACCTTTTCAAAGATAGGATCAAATATTGAAGTGTTTTTTAGTGCATATGACAGCCTGAGAAACTATTATATATTCATCCCATATAATGAAAGGTAGTATTTTTTAATAGTTTTAAATTCATAACTCATGTGAGTAGATATTTTCTTACTATTGTTTTATTTGCAGTCACCATTGGAGTCTTATACTCATTGATATTTTGGATAGAGAGGTTACTTTCATGAACTCCTTAGCTAGTATCCATGGTGTTGAGATATCGAGCTCATCTAGTGAGGTGGTGGACACTGATGACCCACCTGGGGATAGGCCCCACACTTACACCACTGGTATGGTTGGTGAGATCATGGGTGATATGTGGCCAGTGGGATGACAGGCTGTGTGATAGCCATTCTAGAGATTGGCATAGTTATAGCGCCAGCTCATTTAGTTGGGTTCATACTATAGAGAACCCTAGTATGTATTTGGTTGAGTACCTTTTCATTGTGTGTACTCTTATCTTTGTATATGATGTGTTGTGTGAAGAAGAAGAAGATTTTCAGCCTTCCCAATTTCACAGATTTGGTGTCTATGTTAAGTATAGAAGAGAAGAGCTTGGGTGAAGACCAACAGTCTTTACAAAATAAAAACAGTTGAGCAACAGGCCTTCTACACAAGTTCAAGAAGAGGACGAGGTAGAGGGGGCCGTGGATGCGGCCAAGGAGGTGGCCGAACAGGTAATCAGAATTATGGTCAGCAGCAACAACAGTCCCAAAATTCACAACAACAACAACACACAGGTGGAAGAGGCCAATTCAGAGGCAGGGGGAGTCAAAGAGGTCATGGAAATTGGCAAAGGCAGTATAATGATACACGTGGATGCTTTTATTGTGGTAAGCCTGGACATGTGTAGGCAGATTGTCATAAGAAGCAGGCTGACATGCAAAATGGAAAATTGCAACAAAACAACTATGCATCCTCGAGCAGAAACAATGAGGACATGTCGTTAATGCCATGTCTGAAAATGTTGAAGTAGCACATAAAGATGATGTATGGTACGTTGATTCAGGTGCTTTGAACCACATGACAAGTCATGGGGAGTGGTTCAAGGAGATGAAAAACCTTGAAAGACCAGGTTTTGTGTAAACAGGGGATGACACTGCTCATCCAATTGCCTATGTTGGAGATTGCCATTTTCTATGCAGGATGGCAAAGTGAAGTACCTTGCAGATGTACTTCATGTTCCAAACATAACAAGGGATCTGGTTTCAGTTGGCTAGATGATTGAGCAGGGTTTGTAGGTTGTTCGGTGATGGTTGTTATGTTGAAGACTTTAAAGACAAGAAGTGCAGGTTGGTTGGTTGTTATCTTAAAGACTTTAAAGACAAGTGCAGGTTGGTTGCAAAAGACAACAGAGTGGGCAGAATGTTTACATTGAATGTAAACATGCCTGAAGTGAGTGCTGCAATGTTTGCAAATGGTTCAGGAATTGTTGTAGACACAAACATTTGGCATAAAAGAATTGGACATGTGAATGTGCAGAGAATGAAGTCTATGCAGACTAAAGGAATTGTGACAGGGCTGCCAAAGTTTAAAGTTGAAGGTATGTAGAAAATATGTGAAGAATGCCAATTTGGAAAGCAAACAAAGCATGTATTTCCACGTGACAGAAATGTGAGCAGAAATGCACTAGATGTTGTGCATTCAAATGTATGGGGTCCTACGAAGACCATGTCTATGGGAGGCTGCAGGTAGGAAAGTGTGGGTATACTTCATGAAGGAGAAGAGTGAGGTGTTCACTCATTCTCAGAATTTCAGAGTTATGGTTGAAAAGCAAACAGGGAAACATGTAAAGTGCCTAAGGTCAGATGGAGGGGGAGAGCACTTCTCCAATGAGTTCTCTGAATTTTTGAAGAAGAATGGTATTCAAAGACAGTTTACATGCAGATACACTCCGCAGCAAAACAGAGTTGCTGAGCGAAAAAACAGGCACATTGCTGAGATTGCGCGAGCATTGATGGGAGAGAAGAATATGCTCCATAGCTATTGGGCTGAGGCTGTTTCTACAGCAGTTTACATCATGAATAGGACTCCAACTGTAGCCATACATGATGTAACTCCAGAGGAGAGGTTTGCTGGCAGAAAACTTGATTTGTCTCATCTGAAAGTCTTTGGATGCATTGCATATGTGCATGTGCCAGATGAGCTGAGAACTAAGCTGGATCCAAAAATGAAAAATGTGTGTTTATTGGGTATTCCCTTGAGAAAAAGGGATACAGGTGTTATAACCCTGCTACACATGAGTTGAGGGTAAGCAGGGATGTTGTTTTTGATGAGATGATCAGCTGGTATGCTGCTGAAAAGAAGCTGTTAGGGATGATGTGAGTGGAAATGTGGTTGCACAAAATGCAAGTCAGCAATCACAGTCTTTGAGTGGACCAAGAGAGTCCTCATCTAGTGGTTCAGTTGATAGACCATGGAGTGGCAAGCTGCATCATAATACCAGTCCTGCAAATGTGATTAGTACATCACATAAAGGCAAAGAGAAAGTGGTTGAGCCCCTTAGTATGCTTGACATTTCTACAGGGCATTCTCATGTTGATGGAGAGTCTAGTGGCTCAGAGATGAGCCTTGACGAGGATCTTGGGATACCAGCTATGAGAACACTTGGTGTAAAGAAGGCTATGGAAGCCATGAAAGCAAAGCTGCGAAGATCTGGGAGAGTAAAGAATCCTGTGGAGAGGTTTACCTATGATGGTTATGTGGCACATCACTATGCATACATGGCAAAAGTTATACAAGTTGTAGAGCCCACATGCATTGATGAGGCTGTTGGAAATGTGTGTTGGGAGAAAGCTATGGATGAGGAGATGGATGCACTATATGGAAATGAGACTTGGGATTTAATGCAATTGCCTGAAGGCAAGAAAGCCATTGGATGCAAGTGGGTGTACAAAGTAAAACATAACAGTGATGGAAGCATAAGCATGTACAAGGCTAGATTGGTAGCAAAAGGATATGCATAGACATATGGCATTGATTATGAGGGGGAGAGAGAGAGAGAGAGAGAGAGAGAGCGAGAAAAATAGAGCACTCAAATGATGACGAGAGGAAAAACGGACATGTTTTGGTGGGAATATTTGTACAATAGATGTTTCAAAAGTTCAAATAACACTGACTGAAAAGTACCTCTAACATGATTTAAGGAATGTTAGCATTTATTGTGGCCCGTCTCTTAAATGTACCAAAAGTGCCTCTGAACGGTCAAATTTGGAGGTCTCGTTCTACTAAAACCTCAACTAATTAGTGTTTTAATCAAAACCTTAAAGGGCCCTTTTTTTGTTTTTGGCCCTAATGGTGCAGGTTGTGAACTGGAATTCCGTGAGGTGGAATTCAGTGAAAGTGCAGGCTGTGAACTAGAATTCCATGAGATGGAATTCCGTGAAGTTGCAGGTTTTGACCTTAATGGTTTTTTTATTTTAAATGATTTTATGGGTCAACTAGGTCATGGCTTGCAAGCAACAAGTTCTTGTGCACTTATTTCTCACATCTAGAGGGGTGACAAGAGCATTGTTAGTTCTTGTGCACTTATTTCTCACATCTAGAGGGGTGACAAGAGCATTGTTAGTTTGTCCTTGATGCGCTCATAAGTCTCCATTACATGGGTATTGATTCTTTAATTTATTGCTCAATGTTGTCGAGGCAGTAGAGAAGATTGCTGATTGTTTGCTTGAACACACAAGTTCTTGTGTTGGTGAGCTGAATGCACAAAAGTGGTTGAGTGATTTGCTTATTGTTACTTGGGCCTCCATTCTTGTCGGACCTTAGGTGAAGCTATTGAGGTTGAAGTCGATGGTGAGGCTTTCTTTACATTGTTTGATTTTGGCAACCATATGATGGGATTAACATCATAGTATCCATGTTGTTGAAGCACATGTATAGACACCCATCTTTGATGAACATTATAAACTAGCGGCCGATGTGCTTGGTGCTAAGGCTTCCTTCTTTGTGCAAGCTTAGGGGACTTTGTAATGCGCTTGGATACCCAAGCTTTGGTATTTCTTTGGTAGTACCCTTGTGCCTGCAATAGTATTTTTGGTACCCACACTTGTTGACTTGGTGGAGTTCTTTGAGGAACTCGCATAGGCTTTTGTGAAAGGTGTTGTGTACTTTTCTTCTAACTTAGCCTCTGAGTGCTGCATTGAGGACAAGGCTTTGACTGTCGAGGCACCCAACTTTGATTGGCACCTTCATAGTAGCCTTGAGCTTCAAGTAGCTGTTTCTCCACCCACATCTTGATACTATTAAGATACCTTGATCGTGGTTGTCTTGGTGGAGTTTTTTTTTGGGTTGATGTGGAAGGTTTGGGGCCCTCCTTGACTTTTTTTGGCACGGAGGCTACAAGGTTGAGACTCATGGGCATTGTTAATGATGATGAGGCTAAAGTCTCTTGTGGAGTGGATGTCGATGACAAGGCTTTCAAGCATGGTTGTTGTCTCTTTTGGTGAGGCTTGTCGATGAAGATGCATATGCTCTAGGGCTTTTCCTTTGAGTTCCTTGTTAGAGATAGATGGTTGTGTGGGGAGAACTTCGTCAGAAAGGCCTGTTGATTGCGAGGTTTTGGCATTGAACTTCATTGGTGAGGATGGGGTTGAAGGAGTAGATGCTTTATCGGAGTTAGTCATTGACGCAGATGGTAGGTCATTGTGTAGAGGGGCTTTTGTGGAACAGGCTTGTATCCTTTTGCATTCAGCATCATAGAAATCCATTAAATTTGGATCCTCTTCCTTGTAGTATGGTATTGTCAACTTTTTGTCGTTGCCCATCATGATGACTCTATCGCTAGCAAAGCACAGTGGTGCTTGGGCAGCAATAGTCCATTTATGCCCCAAGATCAAATCTACTTCCAACAAAAACTTGCAAGTGAGGAGGTTAGTTTCAATATACATTGTATGTTCAAAGTACCCCAAACATGGCATGTTCAATTCTTGTGTAAAGGTAATCCTTTCAGGATGTGCCGTGAGTTTTTATTTACCTAACAAATCCCATAGCTCGAGGGTCATCAGATTGTGTTCTTGTGTTGGATAAAGTGATGCTTGAGCTGTGGTGATTTTATTTGAAATTTCCAATCCAACCAAAATCCTAGGGATCTCTTCAGTAAGATATGTTGGAAGTTTCAGCTTTTGCAAGGTCTCTTCCTCCCGTAATAGTAATTATACATTGCTTGTAGGAGTGTTCAAGGTAACTGTTTGCATGGATTCATCTATTGAATACAACAATTCACTTATCCAAGTTCCACCAAGGATGACATCATACTCGAGGGAATCTAGGGTAACATGGAATGTAAATTCCATATCGCTATTGAGTAACCTGGAACTTCAATGTTTTGTCCATTGGCTCCTCTTGCAAGACTATTGTCTATAGGGATGAGTTTAGGTTGTCCCAATGACACCCAAGTGTTTATTATCATGATGTTATAACTAGCTCGAGGGCTAATCAATGCGCGTTTAACGCTTAACATCATTGCCTGTAGGGAAATCCAACCATACCACGATAGAATCTTCCAAAGGAACCGTGGATGTTTCAATTTTTGTTTCGGCTTTAGATCCAGTTTCTGTTTCATATCCCCATTCACTTTCATCCTCATTTTAGCTTTCAGCGTTTTCAAGAGTACCCAATGTGTACACTAGCACACTTGACCCTCTAACAATTCTTAATGAGGTCTGTTTGGAAACTTGCAAATCCTCACAGTCCTGTTCTATGGAGTTCTTTATGTCTTGGTATAACTCAGGTTGAGCCCTTAAAGGTGCAAGTGTGGATGTTATGCTGGCTTCACCATGAGAGAAAAGCATTCCTCCAAATGAGGTTTTGAGAGACTGTTTTAATCTTGTAAGAGAATTATCTAATTCCTCACGTGCTTTCACAAGCATATAGTTTGTGCAATCTGTCTCAAATGACTCTTTTGTAGAGAGTATGTCTTCCTCTTGAAAGGGAAAACAGAACTCCTCTGGGCTTTGTAGAGAGTATGTCTTCCTCTTGAAAGGGAAAACACTACTCCTCTGGGCTTTGTTTTTTGGTTGCTTTTTTAGGATTGGCATTATGAGGCTCAATCACAACCGGTGACCCTGTAAGACATTCAACCAAGCTAAGCATGCTCTCCTGAGCTTACTTTTTGCATTCTACATATGTCATGTGATCATCATTATCCATTTGGGGTGGTTGGGTGGGTTTTAGTTTCTTGTTTGGTCTATGTGGTGCACTGAGTGGAGAGTCAGAAATTGTTTCATCCTCACTTAGTGACATATTAGAACTTGTTTCATCATCTGACTTTCTTTGGATCGTCAATTTTTCATTATGTTTTCCCATGCGACGAGATTGAATTTTCTTTTAGGCTTTAGTATCATGTGTCGCACATATGGGTTTTGTGGTTTGTGTGGTGGCTTTTGATGTGGATCTTTTGGCTCTTTTATGTTTATGTCCCCTTTTGGGTTTATGTCCTCCACCACAGGCTCCTTTTCCCTATCCTTAATTCAACCTTGGTTTCGATAGTTTGCTGTCCCTTGTTTTTCTTGGGTTTAGAAGGTTTTGCTTTTTCTTTTGGGTTCTGCTTTAAGGCATGTTCTTCTACCCATGTTGAGGTATTGTCTTTTGCATTCTTTTTTACTGTTTCTTGTGCCTTGGCTTGTAAACGTGTAAGCACATTCAAGGGCACCATGGACAATTACCTGTTTTGTACACTTAAGAATGTTAAGAGTTATATTTTGTGAGAGAGTTGCATTGACACAACTCATCTTGGGAAATCTTGGAACATGTGTTCAATGCCACATCGTTCACACATGGGTCACAAGGTGTCAACGGCTATGGGCATGGAAGTATTCCAAACTGTGCAGTCTGCCACCTTGTGAGGTCCACGATAATAGAAATAGTGAAGTGTTCGATTAACTGCTTCCTGAGTAGTTTCTACCCTTTGGACTGTTTCTGTTTGGTGCACGAGAGATGGAGGTTTTGAGTCAATTGTGGATGAAGCAGGACACTTTTTAGTATCGTGGTCAAAGGTCTTACAATATATGTAATATAGAATAACAAGTGCCTTGTATGCATAATGGGGATTGGGATGATCATAGTGATTACACTCAACACAAGGCATTTCGTTCCTCACTTGTAGAGGCATTAAGGATGTCTAGTTTTGAAGGTTCTCAGCCTCGCTTAGAGATGTCAATTGGAAGGTTTTTAGCAAGGCTGCATAGAGTTTGGGGAATGTCAATTCTGAGATCGATCTTTTCTTTACTTGTTTTAGATGAGGAACACCTCGTAGCATGATCATCTTCCAGCATGTTGTCATCTAAATATATTGCTTCTTTACAACATTGATCGAATGTTTTCAGATTAGATACAATGATCAAGTTGTGTAAGCTGTTATTCTTCAAGCCCATCAACATCTCTTTAATTGAACATCGTTTAATTTTTCCCATGACTCACAACGTAAGTCCAAGAGTTTTATCCAAAGGATAAAATCTCTAATGGATTCATTTGGTTGATGCTCAATTTAATAGAGTTCTGTTGCTACACTCCACCAATTACCTTGTCTGGAAAAGCCATGTATAAAGGCTGATTTCAAGGTTTTGAAGTTGGTCTTGATCTCGCAGGCATCAATGTGATGAACCATCGACTAGCTTTTCCCTCTAAGCATAGGTTCAACACATGTACCTTGGTTGGACAGTTGGGATTTTCAAAGGCTTTGTATCTCTATTCAAACATTTGAATGAATTAAACAGGGTATGTTGTCCCGTCGTCGTATTTGCCCATAATTATGAAAATTTATATGGTCGTATTTTTGTGTGAGTCACTAAGGCCATATGTGAGTGCTCTTGTTGGGAGAGACTCACTGAGTCATTGGGCTACCCCCCTTTCTAAACTAGTCAATATGTCCAGGGTGTGGGCATCTAGGAAGGGTTGGTACTTACAGGATTTGCGGGAATGTTAGATAAGGGACCAAAGCCTGGTGGGATCGAAATAATAGGGGGTGTAAAACCCGATGACACACTGGTTATAGGTATAGCCAATGGTATCGGGAGGTGCACATTGATCTCAATAGCTCAAAGATGTCAGCCATTGGGTTTAGTCCTTGTGTGATCCCTGGCAATCCCTCTATCATGGCCATATCGGAGTGCCTAAATGCTCCTTAATGAGCAAACATAGGTTTTTTTTAACATTTTTTTTTTGCTTTTTATATTCTCCCACAGCCTGTTACAGTCTCAAGAGGCTTGGTGTACAATGATCAAACGGTTGTTCGTTCGTCCTAAATACCTTAGGCATTATACGCACATGATTTTCAAAAAAAGCGTATGCTAGTAACTTCCCAGATGGAAGAGGAGGTCCTAAATCCTATTTTCCATCACTGTCTCAAGACGGGAAAAAAAATTTGAGAATTTTTTCCATGTTTCACAGCATTTTGTAAAACTCTGTGTGTGAGGGAGTTGTAGTATTTTTGGAGTACTATAACTTTGTTTCCCTGAGTCGTCTGTGATTTTGTCGTTTGGACCCTCAAAAAGTAGCTCGAATATAGCTCGTCGTCGTCGTTTTCGCGTTATTTTTTAATGATTTTTTATGGGTTTTGGGCTATTTTTTGCCTTGATTTCCAGGTCGAATTTTGAGGCTGCTAGTCAGAGGCCAAAATGATATATTTTGACTTCGATCGGCCATGTCCAAAGTCGAAGAGCTCGATGTCAGCTTTCCCTTGAGTCCTAGAGCGCCTTCATCGAATATATAGTTTAGAATATACGGGGGTGTTTTCCATTTTTATTTTTATTTTTTTTACGATGGATCCCTTTTCACGTCGTGAAGCAGACTTCACGGATATTATAAATTTGATTTTTTTATTTTTTGGGTGCGGTTCTCGAGGGTGTGAACCCTTAGGCCGTGAAGTTACAGAAAATGGTTCACGCCATGAGCCGGACTTCACAGAAATATTAAATTCAATTTTTTAAAGCACGATTCTCGAGGGCGTGAACCCTTAGGCCGTGAAGTTGTAGAAAATGGTTCACGCCGTGAATCGGATTTCATGAAAATATTAAATTTAATTTATTTATTTACTGCACCATTCCGGCATCTTACCGCGGCAATCTATTTTATTGCTCGAGCCTTACTCGACCCTGCTGCATACATTGGGGTGCTTTGGATTTTGCTTCCAATGTTCTTGTTGATTTTATCCCCCGAGTGAGGACGGATGCATGGCACACTGACTCCTGTACCCTGCATATCCAGTATCATGTTATTTACACCTTTTCCCATAAAGGCGATGAGATATTTGTCGACCCAAGTGAGCCCGACAATCACTTTGAAAGTATCCATGGGCACAACTATGAAATCCAGTCACGCTTTCCATGCGCCTGCACATTGTATGCCATCTTTACATTGTCATCCTGTCCTTGTGCAAATGACACCGACAGTTTACTGGAGTACACCTTCACTCTTCACTCCCAACTTCTTAGCGCATTTTGGGGTGATGAAATTATGGGTGGCTCCCGTATCCAACATGATGTTTTGCTCCAGGCCATTCACATTGGTCTCAAAATACACATTTTGCACTATCGCTAACTGTGCTGCCATGCATTTTGGTATTGCCTGCACAGCTCCTACCCTTGGTGGGCTATCGCCTCGTCGAGACGAGGTTTTTGCATCCTCAATTTCAGCGATCCTCAGTCGATCCATCTGTTCATAATTATCTTCTTGCACTTGGGCCTGAATGGTAGTAACCCGGCTTTGTGCGGGTCGACGAGGGCATTCACTGTCATAATGATTGCCCAAACAACTTCTGCATGGGCGTGTCAGGGAAGGAAGAGGACGCCTTGTAGCATTGGAAAATCCCCCTGTATTGGTTGATTGGGGTGTCCCCCTCCCCGGCACAAAGTTTCTATTCCCAGAATTGCTCCCATAGGTTTGGGGTACGAAAGATCCACTCGACCTTGCCCCGCTTGTACTTGTCCCAGAATTTTCTCCCCGGGTTTCATTGGAGGAGTTATCATTCCTATTATGAGGTTTGGCACCATTCCATCCCCTTGTTCCTGTTGCATTGCTTTTACTTTGCCACTTTCTGCTCTCAGTGTTGGCGGACAATCGTTCCGCCATTGTGAGTGCCGCCTCATAATTTTCAGGCTCCTGCTTCTCGATCTCTCTACGGGTCCAGTCACGCAATCCGAACAGGAACCCATGTAATCTATCTGTAGAATGCATATCCATAATCTGCAGCATAAGTTGCCTATATTTGTTGATATAATCTCACAGTTTTCCATCTGCGTGTTTGAGGTTATGCCATTCATCACGTACCCTGAAGACTTCATTCCGTGGTACGAAATACTCGGCCATGTCCTTGATAAAGTCATCCCACCTTGTCCACGGCCTTTTTGCCTCACCTGCCAGAAACCAAGTGTATGCATCCCCTGATAGCAGTCGTGACGCCACGTGGATCCAGTGTTTATGAGATACTTTGTTCATGGTGAGATAATCCTCTGTCTCACGGATCCACCTTATCACCACAAGCGAATCTTTTTGCCCAGTATACTTCTCCGGGGGTAACGGTTTGTACTTCCCGTATCCCTCATCTGATGACTATGAGTCCCTCCTGTCATTTTGTCTTCTGTGTTGACTTCTAGGAGGGGACCTTGACCTCATCTGTCTTGGGAACGAAGGTCGGCTCTGCCATCCTTCTTGTGTAGTTGCTCGACTAAGGAGGCCAATATGCCTTCTAGGAGGCTGGTTCAGTCTGTCATCTTGTTGATCCTGCCAACTCGGCCCTGGATCCCTTGGGTCATCCATTTGGTGTTGTCGAGTGTCTATTACTCTTGACTCGAGACATTTGTTGTGCCTTTCACGCCGAATCCAAGCTGTTACTTTAGCGTCAAACTCTGCCTCTCTTTCTTACCTTACTTCCTCCTCAATTCTCGTAGCTTCTTTCGCGTCCAGATAGCCACTTTCCGTGGTCTTTCCCTTTGGCATAAGTCTTGATCAAACTCACCACGACACGACGTTTCCTGCTCTGATACCAAGTGTCACGAAGCAGTGATTCTCGGGTCGCGTTTTGGGCGCGAGTTCCCGCTCGGGACTAGAAAATCTAGTACAAAAGTGAAAACAGAGCGTACTTGCTGAATGTTGCACACCAAGACCTACAGCTCTCAAAGAAGACGACGAGCCGATCGTTTTGAGTACTAGAACTTCGAAATCGGACTCCGTATGAAGGAGTTATGACCAAAAAAGTACAAACGGCAATGGAAAACAGTGTCACCCAAATGCGGGCTTCCAACCCAAAACTTGTATTGATAAAAATGCCGATACGCGACGAGATTAGAATGGGATCACGAGTGATGAGAGAAAATGACTTGCGGGTATCCAAGGCCGTCTTGTATCTAAATGAAGGTAGGAGAGGTCGGGCTAGGCCACATTACTCCACCTCAAGGTCGACGGGCTAGGCCACATTACTCCACCTCAAGGTACTCCTATCTAGATGCAAAGAATTAGGGGCATCCAAGCATACCTCGAGAGCACCATGTGAGACCGGATAGAAATCCCAAAAATCCCACGCCTTACACCTAGAGACAACCGTTTGGCTTCTTTTCTTTAACGTCTCCATGGCGTGAAGCATGAAGCATGGAGTGACTCATCTTCGGGTGTGGGTGAGCAAGGGGATAGAGAGCACACAATGGTGAGGGCCAAGTTTTATCGACTGCCTACAGATACCTTCTCAACTTCCTCCTTTCCAACAAGCTTGAAGCTCTTGGCAGTGTGTAACGTTTGCAACTTTACGTTTGGAGGAAAGTTGCACAACCCCCAACACCTAGTTTCCGCATTAACCCCTGAAGAGAACGCAAAGGGTCTGTCATGAGACATCCCCTCATTAACCACTTCTTGGGCATCTATTCCTTTAGTAGAGATAGATCTCCCATTTCTGAAGCAATCAAATACTACTCCATGCGTGCAAGCGCTTACTTTGGTGGTTTCTACCTTGCACACAGATCTCTGTTGGATCCCAGAAAGCGGGCGGAGTTTGTTGTGGCTTTGGATATGAGAATTAAAACATGCGTGAAATTAGACTCACTAACGTCTGTTTTATCTTAGATTAAGCGAGTAGATAATGTTTATGGAAAGTTTGGACAGATTGTTCCTTTGAAATATGAGACAAATCCTGGCTCTTTATGCTTAGTGCATAGCGAGTGAAGGTTCATATTTGTCATTTGCATGCAGAGGGAGCTTTGCATGGTACTACTCTAGCCCTTCCCCTTAATTCGCTTCCAGAAAAGAGAGTTCAGAATAAAAAGCTCCGTATTTCATTTCAATGATGGTTACGAAACTTCACAACCTAGGTAGTAGACAAACCGACTTCCCCTTTAGATGTATTCCATTGGAATGTGCTCATGTATGTACAAAAGGGACTTGCAATAGCTTGAGTTCCACTAATTGCAGTATATGCCTAGCATGGCCAATGAAACACATCAAACTTTCAATTCATATGTATTCCAAGTGTGGTGCACTTGTAAAAGAATAACAAGAGCCTAGAAAACTCCCTTCTCAAGATGTCTCTTGGAGTGCATTAACTGCAGTTTATGCTTGAGAGGACCAAGGTGGACAAGTAGGCAAGGGTTGATGGGCGATGATATTGTGCTCTGCAATGCTTTCACATGGATATGTATGCAGGTGTGATACTCATGGATATGTATCCAGGTGCCATGCTCTAATGTACAGTATCCCAAAAGTGTAATCCTCCTGGAATGTGCTCATGTATGTACAAAAGGGACTTTTGGGATATGTTAAGATGAATATGTATGCCAAATTTAATGCTCTTACAATAGCTCGAGCTCCACTAATTGCAGTATATGCCTAGCATGGCCAATGAAACACTTCAAACTTTCAATTCATATGTATGCCACGTGTGGTGCACTTGCAAAAGAATAATAAGAGCCTGGGGAACTCCCTTCTTGAGACATCTCTTGGAGTGCATTAACTGTAGTTTATGCCTAAGAGGACCAAGGTGGACATGTAGGCAAGGGTTGATGGGGGATGCTATTGTGCTCTGCAATGCTTTCACATGGATACGTATGTAGGTGCGATGCTCATGGATGTGTATGTAGGTGCTATGCTGATGGATATGTATGTAGGTGTGGTGCATATTGAAAGTATGTGGAAGCATAGAAGCAATTAACAAAGGGCAATGCATGACGAGATTGCTATACAGAGGTTGCTTGGAAAAAATATTATGGTTCGCATTGCTTTGATGGATATGTATGTTGAGATTAGAGTGCTCGAATGTTGTCTCTCTTGGAATGCATAAGGTGTAAAATATGGCCTTGCATGTTGAAAGTATGTGGAAGCATACAAGCAATTGACAAAGGGCAATGCATGACGAGGTCGCTATACAGAGGTTTCTTGGAAAAAATATTATGGTTGGCATTACTTTGATGGATATGTATGTTGAGATTGTAGTGCTTGCTATACAAATGGCAATGCATGACGAGATCGCTATACAGAGGTTTCTTGGAAAAAATATTATGGTTGGCATTGCTTTGATGGATATGTATGTTGAGATTGTAGTGCTCGAACGTTGTCTCTTGAAATGCAGTAGGTGTAAAATATGGCCTTGCATGTTGAAAGTACGTGGAAGCATACAAGCAATTGACAAAGGGCAATGCATGAGGAGATTGCTATATAGAGGTTTCTTGGAAAAAATATAATGGTTGGCATTGCTTTGATGGATATGTATGTTGAGATTGCAGTGCTCGAATGTTGTCTCTTGCAATGCATTAGGTGTAAAGTATGGCCTGAAAATAATACCATGTTTGGCAACGCACTGGTGGATTTATATAAAGCGGCATGCTATGGGAGATCCAAAACAAATATTTTTTTTCGACCAAAGCTGATATAATGTGTGTGTGTGTGTGTGTGTGTGTTTTCTTCCTATGTATACACATGTGCACGTTTTTTCTCGTGGTAGACAAGTAGGCCCCAACTTGCATATTTGTACTCATTTTACTGAGACTGTTATTAGTAGATAACATGTGTACTTTTACCCCTTTGTAGACAGGTCTACCCACTTAATGTAGTGCTTGGTTTGTACTATTTACACAATGTGCCCAATAAGAGAAGGTCAAGAAAAAGTGAGCCTTTTTTAATGGTTATACAATTTGAGGGCCTTCGTTTAGACATGGTTCACTTCACTTACATTTTAGGCATGTGGGTGGAGTGACAAGGACAAACAAATTCCTAATGCAATTGTATGTCAAGGGTTGTTGGGCAATGTCTTGGGGGACGTGCATATCAAATGAACGATGCTATGCCTCCATGGTATGCATTCTTTAGTGGTCTATTACATATTAACCATGGACAACCAAGGCACAAGGAGAGGAGAGAAAAAAGAAATCTTGGATTTCTAAAAAATAAGAGGAAAAAATCTCATCAATTTGACCCTTTGTATTCTGGCTTCCATTCTTGATTTGACTCTTTGTATTCCGGCTTCCATTTTCATATTTTGCTTCTTAATGTCTTTTACATATGAGTACTAGTATAATATAATATACCTTGGAATAAAGGATATGCCTTGTACTAGCGGCTCATTATCTAAGCAAAAATGCTAGCCTTGTATTAGCGACTCATTTATCGTAAACATGATAATGAATAACATTTGTTTCGCATGCTCGATAGACGCGACCCTGGCGATCTAAGAGCGGAATAGTGTGGAGGGATGGCGTCCTTTCCTCTCCTAGCTTCTTGGAGTGGCCCCCAATCCGCCACACGTTGTCGCTTGAGTTCGATCCTCTACTTCATCTCGCCACCGGAGCTAGGGTCGCTTCCGCTGAATGAAGCCTCTCTGACCAGGTATACCGCACTCTCTCTCTCTCTCTCTCTCCCCCCCCATATTAGAGAGAGAGAGAGAGAGAGAGAGAGAGAGAGAGAGAGAGAGAGAGAGAGAGAGATCCCCCATATTACACACACACACACACACACACAGAGAGAGAGAGAGAGAGAGAGAGAGAGAGAGAGAGAGAGAGAGAGATGGCCATCAACATATGCGGAAGGTTAAAAGCTGCCCTTGCCATCAACATGTCCGGAAGGTCAGAAGCTGCCCATGCTACCGTATGGTGCCACACGAGAGAGAGAGAGAGAGAGAGAGAGAGAGAGAGAGAGAGAGAGAGAGAGAGATATTAAACGTCTACAAAAGATCCAAAGGTAAGTAGGGACAATGAATCCATGAAATTACTGGGCCATGGAAAAGAAACTAGCTACCTAGATGTGAACATGTGAGATTGAAAAAGCAGTACACAATAACGATGTTGCTGAAGCCTGGATATCGTATGTGCATATGCTAGAGGTATACAATGGAGAGAGAGAGAGAGAGAGAGAGAGAGAGATGAGGTGAGGTGAGTTTTTCACCACATGCGTGAATGTGTGTGTGAAAAATTGAGCAAACATCTATGTGTGCATGCTCAGCATGAAATTCCATGCTTTTCCTCATCAGTAACATGGTCAGGATCATGGGTGGGTGGTGTTCTAGCCAAGGATAGGTAGTGGATTTGCTAAGTTTGGAAGCTGTTCAGTGCATGGGTGTGCACATCGAGGAGGCGTGCAAGAGCTGGGCAGAGAGTTCCTTCCCCCCCCCCCCCCCCCCCCCCCCGCTTTCGCTCCCTCCCTCCCTCCCTGTGTGTGTGTGTGTGTGTGTGTGAAAATGATGGTCGAATGGGTCATGCATCGGGCTTTAGTCGATTCAAGTCCCATTGCCACACACCGTTGCCGTCATATAGATCATGTGTGAGCGCTCCACTGACTTGATCATATTAAAAGACCACTGATTTCCATACATTGAATGTTGGGTGCAGAAAGCAAGAGTTTTTCAGAACTGGCTTGCTGTATGGAAGAACATGCAATGCAGTTTAATGGCCTCATGGCCCATCCCACGTGAATAAGGCAATCAGGGAACAATTGCGGCAGGGAGTTTTTTGTTTGCATGCGATTTATCATGGGCGAGGCAGTTGAAGAGACAAATGAGTGGTATGTTAAAGAAGCACAAGCAAGGCCTCACACAAGCCTAGGTATCCCTAATACATGTCAAAGTAGGAGCAGCACCCGGTTATCGGAGCCTTTGGGAAGTCCAGAGTTCTTGGTAAAGCAGTTGGACAAACTTTGTACTTTACTTTTGATTCTTTAATCTCAAAGAAACAGCTGTCTAAACACGATTTATCATGTTCCTTGTCCAAGGGTGTCATGGTTAAATCATTTTTTAGGGTGGCATGGTCAATCAAGTCCAGGGGTGTTTTGTCTATGCCCTTGGTAGCTGTATTAATTGTTTGAGAGCTGGTGACAGTGGAAATCTTCAAGCAAATACATTGATCCTGGATATGGCTATCAGAGGGATTGGCGTTCATCAAGAGCAAGAGTTGAAGGAGGGGGTGATTCTCATTTTGGAAGGGCAGCAGCACCTGTGGCTTCAGGAGAGGTAGGATTCACATCCTAGCATGCTTGTGATGGATACATAGCTGAAACGAAACATAATTTGAGTGTCCAACCATGTGAAAACAGCAAGAGAAGTGGAGGCCATCGATTCGCTACATCAATCCCGGGAGTGGGTCGTGGAGTGCCGTGAAGTGGAGGCCGTCTATCAAGGCTGTTGAACAACCCAAGTGCCACGACATATGTTCACAATGGAAACCAGCAATCCGCGTGTTTAAACTCTCAGATTGTTGCACAGAATGGAGGATGAGAGGCGGCCGGCGCCACGTCCCAGCCATCATACACTGCGAGCCGGTATGGCGTTCTTGTCGGGGCCCAGGTAGGCCACCTCCTTTGAAGTGGGCCCCTCCCTTCAGGAACCTGAAGCTGGTGCCTCCCAAGGTATGTAAAAAAGATCTCTCACAATGGGATACTGCATGGTAACATGACAGTTGGTTTTTGAATGAAGCCTGGTGGTTTAATGCATTTGGGGTGCACCATATGTAGCAGAACAAAGGTTTAAGAAGGAAGGTTTCGGGTTATTCTAGGAAGCATCCCCAGTTACAGCTGTTTCCTCAAACATTGGAGATGGCGGAAAGATCAAATCCTGGCAACTTGTTGACACCAAATGTAAGTTTTCATTTACTTTTACGTGTTCTTTATTTACACATTAGTGTTCGTATGCATGTTAGTCTATGGTTGTGGTGCTATAGGGTCATGTGATTACCAAGTAGACTGCTTGTCCACACTTTGTGACCATCATGAGATGGGTTGTCCAGACTAACTCGTGTTCTTGAAAGCTTGTGAGCAGGCAAAGGAAATAAGAGCTAAAGTTGCTGCCTACTTTAAATTGCATCCACCTCTGCATTTGTTTTCGACCTCGCTCTGGAAGTTAGGAGTAGGTATGACATTTCACTCTGTGTTTTCAATCAATGACAAGTTTTAAGTTTGGTTCAAAAGATATAAAATGTGCTGATTTTTTTAGAGAGAAGCAATAAGGGATCTTTTACGAATGGGGGTTGGACAGGGGAGATCCTTTGTCTATGACAGGCAGGTGGGGTTTGGATGGGGGAGGTTCTTGGGCAGAGGTTGTGTGTGTAAAGCTTCCAAGATGACCGGTTGAAGTTCAAGCTGTCCTAGCCTAGCCCCATTTATAAGCTAGCATAGTTTGTCATTTAGGCACAAATCTTGGAATACGCATTGGTATCTGCCTTGGATTTTATATTCGCATTTAGATGGATCCTACCTGGCACAAAGCTTGGAATACGCAGTGGTAACTGCCTTGGATTTTATATTGGCATTTAGATGGATCCTACCTGGCAGATGCTATGTGACACACCTAAGGGTCTTCAGTGCACATACTTGTATTGCAGGTGGTTCAAATCCCCTCTCAAGGTTGCAAATGACAACTCGTGGCGTATGTGGCTTTGGGACAATCTCCCCTTGGCCTGGTTTTAGTTGGACTAGGGAGAGTGGCATTGGAGGGACCTTACTGCCTGGTTGGAGCATCTCGGTTTCCCCTTCTTTGAGTACTCTGTACTTTTGAGACAAGGGGCCCAAAAGAATAGGAAAAAGTAGGAAAACTCGCCAATTTCTGGAAGCTTTGGACAACTTTTGGTCAAGGAAGATCACCCCCTTGCATTGGTTGGTTGCTCACAGGAGCCTTGCGTGGACACATGGCTTGCCATTGCCAATTGCCCCGCCTTGTATGGCCGATGTGGCGTTCCCAAGGAGTCTCAGCGTTAGTGTCTCTGGGACCACATGAAGGCACAATAGGTCTAGAGGTGGATTGTGTGGCTGCTCACTCAGCAAAGTTGTTGGGCCATGAAAGCAGGACTGGCACACTTTTACGAGGACGGCAGGGGTCTTGCACTTCAGCTCACCTACCCTCGGATCTCTGTCATCACCACCGCAGCGGCTCTAGTGGTATTAACCAGCGGTAAGAACTATCAGTGGCATATCTGGTGGGTGCAATGCAGCAAGGCCATCTCGTGACTAGCGATTGGGAGAGTATGCAGCAGCGCCAGGCAGTCTTTTCCACATTTAGAGCTTGAGTCCCTTGGACAGCCACGTCACTTGGCACTACATCCCCCCATTGTGGCTTCCCCCTCAATGTAGTCTCTGTCACCATTTAGCCGCCCAAGTGGTCTTCCTCTATTTTCGTGCTAAGGTACAGGAGCCCAGGGAGCTTCGTGTCGCCCGTACCGAGGCCAGGACTCGTGTCACCTACGGGAGGCCAGGCCTCGTGTCACCTGTAGTGTGGCCAGGACATGGAACCCACTGTCAGGGATCCCAGTTTAGTTGAGCCAGTTCCGTGCTCGGGAAGACTTGCTATTTACAGGTTCTAGGAACAGGATATATTTCCATTGCATTATGCATATGCATGCATCTCTGCCTGTTTGAAACTGTTTTCACGTGACTTGTTTTCGTGTGAATGCCTGTTATGACGTGTCTAGTTCATGGGTAGGGGACGCCCATCCGTGAGCTCCCATCCGTGAGCTGTGTGAATGCCCTGTGGACGCCCACCCGTGAGCTGTGTGAATGCCTTGTATACTGACCGGGGCTTGTGGCATGTGAACAGGTGGTAAGTATTCATTTAACCCTTGTTTATTATTGCAAAGGTTTTATAACCTTAGTAGTTCACATTTGTTTCCATTGCATGATGCATATGCATGCATCTCTGCCTGTTTGAAACCTGATATATTTCCATTGCATTATGCATATGCATGCATCTCTGCCTGTTTGAAACTGTTTTTGCGTGACTTGTTTTCGTGTGAATTCTTGTTATGACGTGTCTAGTTCATGGGTAGGGAACACCCATCCGTGAGCTGTGTGAATGCCCTGTGGATGCCCACCCGTGAGTTGTGTGAATGCCTTGTATATTGTCTTGGGCTTGTGGCATGTGAATAGGTGGTAAGTATTCATTTAACTCTTGTTTATTATTGCAAAGGTTTTATAACCTTAGCAGTTCACATTTATTAAAGCTGGGCACCGGCCACCGGCTTAGTGCCCGGGGCCCAAGGTCAAAGGTGTGGCCAGCCCAAATGCTGGGCGCCCACACAGGGCCTCATAAGTGTGGACGCTTTAAGATGGTGCCCACCATTAATTATGGTGGGCTGTGCCACATGGCACAAGGGATTTGGACCCCTCTACCTCCTCCCCCCCATTCTTCTCCACCTCTTTGCACTTTCGCTTCTAGAAGCTGGTGCCCAACTCTCCTTGGCTCGCTCCCTTTTTTTTCTGCTGTGTACCTGCTGTACCTGATGAAACCCTACAGTACCTGCTGTACCATCTGTACTGGAAGTGTACCTGCTGTACCTGCTGAAACACTAACAGTACTTGCTGTACCTTCTGTACCTACTGCACTTCCTGAAACCCTAACAGTACCTTCTGTACCGGCTGTACCTGCTGTACCGGCATGTACCAACCACCATACCTGCTGAAACCCTAACTGTACCAGCTGTACTTACTGAAAATCAGAACTGTACTCCCTGTTGTACCTGCTGAAAGTTGAAACCCTAGCTGTACCAGCTGTATTTGCTAAAAAACTCAGAACTGTACCGACGGATGTACTTGCTGAAACCCTAATAGTACTAGCTTGGTATCGAATCTTCTACAAGTACCTGCTCGTGTACTTGTAGAGTGTAAGCACCTGTTTGCGTGCCTACACTTGGGAGGACCAAGCCCGTTCCTCTGCAAGTTGTGCGAGCCAGGCTCTAGTACGAGAGCGCCTATTCGTGCGTGGTCTCGGAACGACAGTTTCATGTTCACAACTCCAGGTGTATGAGGAGTCGGGTTTGGTTGTATTGACTCATTCGACAGTCCGGCTTCGTAATTCTTCACCGGCAAATACTTGTTTGGATAATATGTCTTCATATTATGCATTACATGGATTATCTGGCTAGCAAGCCCTTGGAACTTTGTACACAAATAAAATACTCCAATAATACACCTTAGTATTGAGGGGGAGGTCGGCCCGTTGGCGGCCCCAATGGTGGTGTATTGTGCAGTGCTTCTCTTTTGCAGATTGTCTTGAGCACTGATGTATCGTTCAGTGATTATGTGTATTGTGGTTAGTTCATTTTAGTGTTGACGAGCAATATTGTTCACGAGACGGTGCTCAAGGACGTTTCACACCTAGTCGGTGTAGTTACAGTGGTATCAAAGCACAATTGTTTCCCTCTTCTCAGTGGGGAAACGGTCGTTTGGGCATTGAGCATCGTGTGAATAGCCGTCATTCACTATGGATAGCCATGCACACGATGGACAAGGGCCTAGTTCAACTGGCCAAGCAAGTGGCACTCATGTTTTTGAAGCCTTGGGTAATAAAATAAGCATATGCATACAAGTTATGTAGAGAAGCAAAGACATGTCGAACAACCTTCTTGAGGCAAAGAGAAGATGCATGAAGACGACCTAGATGTATTGAAGGCTAGATGGAGCACATGAAGAGGCAGCTGTATGCCAAGGAAGAAGAGCTCAAAATATTGTATGAGAACCCGCAAGTTCACAAGTTTATGGAGGCTACAAAGGCCGAGTCTATGGTGGCACACACGATGGATTCTATGGCAAAGGAATTGGGTGTGAACCCTTGTGAGATAGCTCTCAATTATCTCATACGCAGTGGGGATATGGTGAAAGGACTTGGAGTTTAACTTTGTGTTAAAAGAGCCCCTATATGTGGAGACGGGAAATGATGTATCTCGCAGAGTTAAATCTTATGTACGCAGGGAGGAGGCTTGAGTGACCTCAAAGCAAGCCTCCAGTCCGCATGGGTCAAGAAAAGAAAGAGATGTACATGGCAGAATGAGTGGCAGACATGCTGAAAATGTACATGTGATACATGCTTCTTATGGGGAACGTGATAGGTATGTAAGCCGTAGCACTTTGCCTATGGAATTGATGAGAGAAGAGCCCCATCATGGGCTGAAAGCTATGTATAAAATTGGGACAGCCAAGGAAGACCATGTGTCGCCGGCTACTCATGCCATGGAAATGGTGAACAAGTTTCACGCAGGGACCCTTATGTGAATGCAAGACCACCGTTGCACAGATCACCACTGCATAGGGCACCTACCTCCGTGCCGCACGTTTCTCGCCATGGGCATATGCATGTACCTACTCCTGACCCATTGGACAAGGGGAAGAGAAAGCTGGAAGATGAGGGTCACCATGCCAAGTGGCTTAAAGAATTTAAAGCAGGTGACAAATGTGAAGTTTGAAGCCTATCATGGTGATTATGATGCAAGCAAGGCAATGGCTTTTATAGCCCAGTTTGACATTACCTTCAGAGATGAGGAATTCTATGAGAAATCCAAGATTCACCATGTAAGCATGTTTCTAAAGGGCTCGGCTGCCCACTGGTGGATTACGGAAAAGCTTTCTAGTAGCCTTGTGCAGTGTGTAGACATGGGTGGACTTCAAGGAAAGATTTTATGCACAGTTTCTACTTCCAAAGCGGTAGAGAAGATCATCAGCAAATGGGACAAGATAGAGCAAAGGACAATGAGTCTGTGCAGGCATATGTAAACAGATTTTGGAAGATCTATTTGGAGGCCTCTCCATTTTTACATGTGGGTGAACTTGAGAAGAAAAGGAAATTCAAGTCCAGGCTCCAACTGGTCTACAAATCTGGACTTGATATGCATCATAATGTTGCTTTACAGGACTACATTGCAGCCGCTCTTGCCACCGGGCAATCGGAGTACAAATTGCAGCGTTTTGGCAAAGGAGACCATGCATTCAAGGGCAAAGAAAGGGTTGGTCATTTATTAAAGCTGGGCACCAGCCATTGGCTCAGTGCACAGGTCCCAAGGTCAAAAGTGTGGCCAGCCCAAATGCTGGGGCCTCATAAGTGTGGACACTTTAAGGAGGTGCCCACCATTAATTATGGTGGGCTATGCCACATGGCACAAGGGATTTGGACCCCTCCACCTCCTCTCCCCCATTCTTCTCCACCTCTTTGCACTTTCCCTTCTCCTAGAAGCTGGCACCCAACTCTCCTTGACTCACTCTCTTTTTTTCTGCTGTGTACCTGCTGAAACCCTAACAGCACCGGCTGTACCTCTGAAACCCTAACAGTACTTGCTGTACCTTCTGGACTTCCTGAAACCCTAACAGTACCTGCTGTACCTTCTGTACCAGTTGTACCTGCTGTGGGCACCTGTTGTGCCTGCTGTGCCGGTTGTACTGCGTGTACCAGCCATCGTACCTGCTGAAACCCTATTACCTAACTGTACCAGTTGTACTTGCTGAAAATCAGAACTGTACTCCCTGTTGTACCTGCTGAAACCCTAACTGTACCAGCTGTACTTGCTGGAAAATCAGAACTGTACCAACAGATGTACCTGCTGAAACCCTAATAGTACCAGCTTGTGTATTGGATCTTTTATGAGTACCTGGTCGTGTACTTGTAGAGTGTGAGCACTTTTTTGTGTGCCTACACTTGGGAGGACCAAGCCTGCTCCTTTGCGAGTTGCGCGAGCCAGGCTCTAGTATGAGAGCGCCTGTTTGTGTGGGGTGTGAGAATGACAGTTTCGTGTTCACACAACTCGAGGTGTATGAGGAGTCGGGGCTGGTTGTATTGACTCATTTGACGAGTCTGACTTCGACATTCTTCACCAGCAAATACTTGTTTGGGTAATATGTCTTCGTATTATGCATTGCATGGATTATCTAGCTAGCAAGCCCTTGGAACTTTGTACACAAATAAAATACTCCAATAATAATACTTCAATATTGAAGGGGGGGGGGGGTTTCGGCCCGTTCGTGGCCCCAATGGTGATGTACTGGGTTGTGCTTCTCTTTTGCAGATTGTCTTGAGCATTGATGTATCTTTCAATGATTATGTGTATTGTAGCTAGTTCATTTTAGTGTTGACGTCGTATTGTTCACAAAGACGGTGCTCAAGGATGTTTCACACCTAGTCGGTGTAGTTTCAGTCTCCCTCCAACTAGCTACATTGGAGGGAGCCCCCTCTATTTATTTAAAAAGAAAAACCAGCCGTATGGCTGAATACAACGCTGCTAAAAGCAGTCCAAATATACATTTGAGATAAGGGGGGGGGGGTTCCCTCCTTGGCTGGCTGTTCTATCGGAGGGAAGCTAAAATTGGAGGCTGAGGGAAAAACCACATTGGGGGCCTGTAGTGCCAAGAAGGTCCGCCGTTCTCCTTGGATAGGAAGGGTTTGGGGGTCTAGGCATGGAAGAAAGCCTCACGCTGCTGTTGTATGCTCCCCGAATCACCAGTCAAGTGCTGAAAACGGCCCCAGGATGGTGTGTATGAGATCAACCCAAATGGAACGGATGATATCCGCAGGGTGGGGTAAGTCAAGCCGTCAAAGGCCTCGCTACATTGGGCTCACCAAATGTGCCAAGCTGCCATTCTGTTGATGATCTCCCATCACAGGCTAGTGTGTAACTCTAGAGTCTAGGGTATTGGCGTTATCGCCACTGTCGTCACAGAGATGCGCATGTGAGTGAGACTCAAAGCAAGGCCACGTCCATCATCCTCATAAAGTAAGGCCTTGCTTGCCTTTGCAACCCAAGCTACAGCCCCCCATGTGACGGTACGGGCAGTGCTTGGATTGGAGGTGAATATGCAAAGGATGCACTGCCAAACTTGCTGTGCCTCGGGGCAGTCCCACAGGCAAGGTCTCTTGCTCTCCTCAGGGCTCCCCTCTTTTTACTTTGAACATTCTACATCCTTGAATGGTTGTTGTCTGCCATGAGTGGATGTCCTTTTTCTCTACTAGTAGAAGGATCCTCTATGCATAGGGATGTCCAAGATACTGAAATTTGACAAAGAATATGTTTCTAGAGAGACCATGTGGCTTTGTCCACTTCGTTGCTCCGGTATACCAACAATTTTCAGCCCCTTGTGATGCAAGATGGACGGATGAGACAAGCGTAGCCACGTGGTTATGATTTCAGTTCAATATAATTTTAAAAACAACAAAACGGATGCATGGATAAGGACAGTGCTAGCGATGGATTGGTTGTCTACCCTGTGCTATGATTCCAGACCTGCATACTCTGTATGCAAGTGGCCAGCATGAGGCATCAAAGTGGAGAGGGCGGGCTGCAATGTCTGCTCGTATGGTGTGGTGCAGGTTGAAGGGTTTGCTGCGAATGACTGGTGGGAGCATCATGACTTGTTATCTCTTTAGTGAACTCCAATGATGAGAGAGAGAAAGGATACAATCTTCTTTAGCTAAAAAAATATATTTTGCTTTATTTTCAGGTACAAACTTGGGTGAATCAAATAAAGACGACTCTTACCATGCCACAAGGCGGTACATCCCCGAGGGACATGAAGATCACTTTGAAAACCCTGGGGTATGACACAAACTCTCCTTTTGTGTGTGCACACTCACGCGCTCGCGTGTGCATGGGGGTGTGCATGTGCGTGCATGTATGTGGGGTGTGTGTGGGTGTGGGTGTGGGTGTGTGTGGGTGTGCTAAGCAAATGTAATACCCAAATCATCACATGACAATAATGTCAAAAATCAAAGTACATGGTATTGAGTTGACATGAGTATTGCATTGTCATTATGTGGAGACCCCAGAGTGTAGTACACAATCCATATCAATCTTCATACCATACATATACATGTGTATGTATAGTCAAATCGATAAGCTTCCAAAATGAGTTGAACAAAGTTTCACTGCTCACCGGCATCCGTTTAACAAATACTACTAGTTATAACTATGATAAAATGTTGGGTATGCAGGCTTCAAAAGTGCAACCTAGTTATTATCCCTGTCAAAGCAAAAGCTTATTTTAGCTTAAGTATGGATTGATAATGAGCTGTAGAGAAATAGCAAGTGTATTAGCACTACAAAAAACTATACCAAGTCATATAAATGATCAAATTGATGGTTAAAAACATTAGTTTAGCATATGTTACCATGTGCAGCTTATGGTATGACCATCATATTCAAGGTAACTACACATTAGAATGCCATGAAGAATTTTGCATGACTCAGACGCCTTGGAGTGTTACCTTGTTTGTAGCAGGAAGATCACAAAATTTTGTGGTGGTTAACGATGGTTTGCAAAGAGTATTATGGGTTAAAGAACCAGGGTGATCCAGATGTTATGCAACCTAAGTTTGGACTGTGAGTTTAAATAGCGACCCTTAGTTGCCATTGTTAGGAAGGGCAAGGCTGATTTGAAGCTCACAAAGAAATGAAAGAATGTACTAGTATGTTAGGAAAAGTTGTCATGTAGCACTGTGGTTGTGTCTCACAGTGTAGTCGAAAGAAAGGTGTGTGAGTGAGCCCATTAATCAAAATCGGTTTTCTTTTAGTAGTAATGCTTTGCTTGCAGACCTCAAGAGTTTAGAACCAGCCTCTGTAACGCAGTAGTGGTGGGGGTTCTTACCAGGCGAAACACAAGCTCATAGTAACACCTAAGCACTGTCAACTGTAGCTTTTGTGAGAACCGTGTGGAGCTTACATGGAAGTGTAGTAGCTGCAAATGTAAAGGCAGACAGAACCTAGTTAATGCTCTTGCATACATGCACCAGCTAAAGTTACCATATGTGCCATGTGGAGTTCTACTCGTTGTAGAAGCTGTGAGCATAAATGCAGCCAGAGCTCAACCAAAGCTTTTGCATGGCCCCTGTGAAATCTTTGCATAACTTGGGTAGCTGTAGAAATATATGTAGCCAGAGCTCTTGCGTGTCGAATGAGTTGAAAAAGCCATAGCTGCCTGCCAGAGTTCTTGGGTGTGGAGTTCACTGGAGTGTACCATGAATAAATTCCTGGTGTAGGCAGTAGGGTCCTAGTTATTACCATCTCCTAGGGTTGAAGACCAAGGATGAACCTTAATCATATATTAAGGTTGTGGTTTTTATGTTATGCAGATCCCAGATGTTTAATAGTAAGGTTGACAGCCTCTTATGCCCGTTCCTGGCTTGTTATAGATGCTTATGTACATATCCAAGTTCTTCCTTAGACTCTAGTAGAGTGCACTTCTAGTTGTTTGCATCTGTAGTCCTTGGAACTTTGGTCAAGTGGCCTCCTGGTCTACCTGCATTATGTCCAGTGACAACAGTTTGGGATCTCCCAAAGTGCTACTACTGCGGCACTATGCTACTCATTTGTTGGGTAATTGCTTCTTTCACTTGTAAAAACCCTTCACCAAACCTGCTTCTCTAAGTGGCATTGACGTCATGGTGCTCTCATAGTCCTTTCTTACTTGCTGGACCAGGTAACTTCATGCCAAGTCCTGTCCTGACTTCGCCTCTGATTCATGTTGGGCTGATCACTCCTGTCATCAATCGTTGGGTCACGTCAAGCGGTTCATCTTGATTCCAGATTGGTTGAGGTTCTGGAATCTCCAACCTGTTGGGTTTTGGGTTTGACAACCAGACGTACCTTTCCTTTGTTGGCGTTGTGGGTTGTATGTGTGCGCACCTCTAGCTTTGAATGTGTGCTTGGAATTTCACCCATAAGAAAAGGCTTCTTCTGGTTCTGCTGATTCAGCCTTTGATGATGTGTGGGCTTTTCCAACTCGTATTGAAAATGGTTTCAGATATTTAGCTTACTAGCCTTTTTCCCTGTGGCAACATGGCTTCCAATCTTCTGCAAATGCTCCCTTGCTTAGGATTTCCAACCTGTTGACTTGGTTTTAGATTCTCAGCTCGGGTGTCCTTTTGAATGGTGTTCATCATGGTATTATGTGCATATCTAAGAATTCATCGTGCTGACTCAGGCTTCATCTACCCTGCTGCTTGAACATCATGCTAGCTCAGGGAGTATCTCCATCCGGCTGATCTCCATCAGCTTTACTTGCCCGATGGTCAACCTGTATGAGCATTGAGGGTTCAGCCTGTTGACGCACATGATAAATAGGAATCTCTAGTCACCATTCCAACTTTTCGGTCAGGTTCTTTCATTTCCCTCCCGACCTTGTTCTCTTTCCCATATTTCTTCTTTACCATGAATGTAGCAGGAATTTATAGTCGCCCCACTCCGACTCTTCGAATGGGTTCATTTAAAATCTGTATCGGGTCTCCATCTGCAAATTCCACCTGTATTCAAAATCCATTATGGGGTTCAAAGCCTCTTGTTGGTCTTCACTCCATTCCGTTCCATTGCGTAGCTTTGATATGATTTTTTTAATCTTCTGATACCTGTTCCCATATGTTTTAAAAGAAAATGGTGGCTTCATTGCCATAAGGCTCATGATGGCCTTAGACAACACATTGCCGCTTAGCAAGTTCATACTGCTGAAAGATATCTCCCAAATGATTTCAGCTTGGTGGCTTACATTCTGCTCTTCTTTGTTTCTGCTTGCTTTCTCCTCTGTTTTTTGTTATGCTTGATGAAGAGGTTGTGGATACCCAATAAACATATTATACCATGTTGATCATATTTATATATGTTTATTGGGTATACACATGGTATAATATCCATCATCGTGTGTTTGTTTAGGGTTAATGCAACAGAAGGCGCTTGATAAATGATGGTTCATGTTTACACATGAAATTTACCATAATTATCATATCACCAAAATCAATGCCATTACGTTCAGTGATTCCAGGTTTATTGAATAGACTCAAAATATGCCAAATTTCAAAGAGAAGTCATCATGTAGTTGAGCTCCTGATGAGATACACCTTTGTATTTCATGCTACACCCAATGTTGTGACAATGAATGGAGATCTCTTTTACATAGAAGTTGCAAGAATGTAGCTGTGTGTGTTTTGATATCCTTTTTTAATTAGTTTTTGTAACATTGTTTTGCGTGTGTTTCTCAACACTGAGGATCCCATGGGTCTCTTGGATGTCCAACCAGGAGGTTGAGGGTGTTAGATATCATCCCCTACTTGCTGGCTTCTTATTTGGTGTCCTATTTTAGCCTCTGGGGCTGACCATGTTAGTTTGAGGGGCTGGTCACCCCTCACATGTATTTTACCCATATTTATTCCCCATTTACGGTCCTGGGTATTTTTCCCAGTCGTGCAGATATTTATCACCAGTCTGTTGCCTTCATGTAGAGGTATATATAGCCGGCATGCCTCCCTCATATTTCATTGCTTGCCTTGCTTGTCTAGCTGCAGTCCCTCACTTACGAGGTTCTCCCCTCTTGCTCGGGACATGTATTCCTTTTGGTGATGATATTGAGAGCAGGTCCTCACATGTGTTTCCTCTCTCTCTCTCTCTCTCTCTCTCTCTCTCTCTCTCTCTCTCTCTCTCCTCTGTGTTTCCACTTTCCCTTCTTCCGCTGCACATTTTATCATGGTATCAGAGCGCCGGTGATTTTCAGCGTTGGATGCTCCCTATACCTCTTCATATCTGCGTTTTCCACCCATGGATAGATCTGCGTTTCTGGACAGTATACCTGTCCTTCTTGGTGGCACCTTCCAGGGGTTCTCAGGTGTTTTTTCAGGTCTGGACAGCAACATAGCTGTCCCAAACAGGCTGCATTTTTTGGCCTGTTTGGGCTTGCTTTCCCAGCCCTGATCTTGGAGCTCTCTAGGCTCCCTTTTGCCTATCCTTTTTGGTTATCTTGTGCCATCCCTCCCACCCCCTGATTGTCCTCTACAGCAGTTCTTGGTCTGAGGCTTCAGCGTTTCCATATTCAGCCCTTTATACCTGTGCGTTTTCAGATTTGCAGCCATGGTTGCTGCGTTTTTCTGAACCGATTTTGCTGGTAGCTCTACCTTCACTTGGACTTCATCTATTGGACCTGAAGGTACCTTCTCTTCAGCATTTTTCCTCATAGGAGGTGTGGACACTGTTGGCCTAAATTTTTAGGTATGTAGCCCTTGTTTGGTTGCGTTTTCTTCTCCAGTGGACACAGATCACTTGCAGAGGGGGTTTCTTGATTGGATTGTGGCTTTGGAGGCAGTTTGGTACTTGAGGAGGATTCTGAATTTCAGTTTTCAATCAGCGTTTTGCTGATTTTGGATCATCTATACCTATGTTTTGTTCCTGGCCTACACGGTTTCCCGGTTTCTACATGTTCCTTGCCTTCTGTTGGTGGTGGAGTGCTATTTTTTGCTGGTTTGGCTGTGTTTTGCTTCCCACAGGAGTTTTCTACACTCAGAGGGGGCCTTTCTCCAACTACTTCACTTGAGGATCAGTTTCGGGAGCTGTGTTGTATCTGTGGAGACTTTCTTCTTTGACAAGAGTTTACAGTTATTTGGAGGAGAGCAGTGATCTTTTCAGAGATCCTGAGCAGAGTTTATTTTGTCCGAGCTTGTGTTCTTTGTAGAACAAGGAGGTTGTTTTGCTCTTTTGCGGTGTGATCCTTTCACATGGATCCTTTATTTGTTGCTGATTCTTGGGATCTGGTTCTACTTCTAGAATAGTCTTCTGCTATCTGTGATGCTTTTGAGGACTTTGTTACCACTGCAGTCTATATTCCTACTTCCCTTCCTCATTGTGAGGAGTCTATCTCTGCCTCTCTTTGTGATGCTTCTGAGGATGCTCCTCCCCCTGCCAGTTCTGTTGGCTTGTTGTTTTGGAGGATGGTTTTTTGGACCCGGTGGGATGCTTTGGATCTGTGGTTGCTAACCGTGCTTGGGGCATAGTGGTACTTTCAGAGTTTTTTGGATTTGGATCAGAATCAGGTTGGACTTATATCAGTTCGATGATATTTTTTTTCAAAAGGGGATGTGGAGTCCTTTCATCTTGCGATGCCCACCTCAGTGGCATGTACTTATGTACAGCATTGGGCAACTCATGTTATGGAGTTTGAGGAGATGGACCCCATCTTTTCTACAGAGTCTTTACATCTTGTGATACCAACCTTTTCAGAGGATGCTTTTATACAGCATTTGGCTACTCTTGGTACAGAGTTGGAGCAGATTGACTCTCTTTCTTTTGAGGGTTCCAGTGAGGAGCAGTTTGCTTCTCCTACGATTGATTATATTCAGGATTTGATCTTGGTTGATTATGAGGTTTTTCATACCTTCTCTAGGCTGGATACACGACATTCGACTTCGGGGAGTGTTCTTACACTTGGGTTTGGAACCATTATTTGGAGCAGCACGTCGCAACCTATATGGTTGTTTTCTTCTAGAAGAGCGGTATACTTGGCAGCTTGTTCTGTTGCTTTTGTAGCTGAGTTACTGAGGAGATTGCTTGTGGAGCTTTCTTGGTACCTGTTTCTGCAGTCTTTCATCTTTGATCAAGGATGGCGTCTCTGGCTTCTTGGAGTTTGCTTAGCATCCGGTGCTGAGAGGGGGTGTTAGATATCATCCCCTACTTGCTGGCTTCCTATTTGGTGTCCTATTTTAGCCTCTAGGGCTGACCATGTTAGTCTGAAGGGCTGGTCACCCCTCACATGTATTTTACCCATATTTATTTCCCATTTATGGTCCTGGGTATTTTTCCTAGTCGTGGAGATATTTATCACCAGTCGGCTGCCTTCATGTAGAGGTATATATAGCCGGCATGCCTCCCTCATATTTCATTGCTTGCCTAGCTTGTCTAGCTGCAATCCCTCACTTACGAGGTTCTCCCCTCTTGCTTGGGACATGTATCCTTTTGGTGATGATATTGAGAGCAGGTTCTCACCTGTGTTTCCTCTCCATCTCTCTCTCTCTCTCTCTCTCTCTCTCTCTCCCCTGTGTTTCCACTTTCCCTTCTTCCGCTGCGCATTCTATCAGAGGGTAGTATGGTTTGCTCGTTGTCCATATAATGAACTAGTAACCTCTTTTGGTATCATTGACCAAGATCTTGAGGTTAATGGGTGGAAATCCCATAAGTTCTAAATTTTGATTTTAACTGTATAGTTGTTCAAGTGTCCCAAAAATTTGGAGTTGAAGAAGATTGATCATTATCTTGTCTCTAGGTTGAATCTAGAAACCCATAACAGATACGGAATATGTATATCTCCATGATAAGGATCATATCATAAAAGCCAATAACCTCATGGTGGTTTGAGGTTAATTAGACAAGTTTTCACTAATGATTTGTGGATATGGATGTGTGTGTGTGTGTGTGGTTCTGATGAGATGTTTAAAGTAACTTATGGATGTTTTTGAACAGACACCATGTACAAAGCTTTTTCAGTTTTTAAAATTTTGGTTTATACCTGACTTATATGTATGGTGGTATGCCAGTGTAATGTCAAGGCTAGTACCATGCCTCCATTAAACTCAATCAAAATGTGGTGTGGTACAGGTCCACAACATGACCCAGGTAATCAACTCATCCCAGATATTACTCTGGCTGCTTTAGAAGTTGCTAAGCATGTAGTTTTTGAGTGGGTAGCTTTTTGTAAGTGCAATTTCCTGATCAGGCCATTGTTCATGATTGTGGAGGTTTCGAAAAGCTTCGTAAAGAATAAAAACCTTCTCTGAACTTTGCAGCCAATTGCAGAAATGTGATTACTGGAAAGATTGGGCTATCGGATCACTGGAAACCTCCCAAGGTCACACTAGGTCCTTCTTTGCTTGCACCAGCCAGTAATTATCAGAAAGATGTGATTGACAGTCGTTTCGCTGGAGCACAGGTATCTTTGCCGTGTGATGTTGACATGTTTGAAACTTGTCATTGACAGAAAGGCTCTGTGGTGTGGGTAACCCAAGTTTTGGTTTGTATAATGTAGAACACACTTGAGCCAGAAATCCCTAGCTACTCAAGTCAGCTTTTCAATAAAGCACATGAAAGTGCTCATGAGGTATTGAATTTCAGAGTCTTTTTTACCTGCAGCAATTATCATTTTGCCTGCTTCAATTATTTTTATTGTGCACTGTGAGCTCAATTTAGCGCGTGTGTGCTTGCGGAACGAGAGAGAGAGAGAGAGTTTAACATAGACGCCATGGCTGCTCAAATCCAAACAGGTCTACAAAAGGAATCAGGTCAAGGATATCTCTACGGATTATTTGAAGGATTATTTGTACGAGGTAAAGGATGCTGCTGGCAATTGATACTCGTGAAAAAGCCACAGAAGTGCTTACAAGTGCTGCTCTGCCAAGGCCATGCTTGTAAGGGCTAAGTACCCTCCCTACAAGTTGTCAACCTTTTGACAATTGAAGCCAGAAGCCAGTCTTGTTTGCAATTGCTGGCGGCAAAAAATCTTTGGTTTTTTGCTCCCGGCTCTTCTGGTTCAATGAAAGAGCCTTGTTTGCTGACAGGAAGTAGGACATCACCTCTTTTGTGGAGTGGGATATTTGCAAAGTGGAGAGCATGTTGATATCTCTTGATGGCAGTGTACAGTTTGCTGCATGTGTTTGATATGTTTTTGATCCATCTCCGAGCCTCTATTTCCTTTACTCATGGAATGATGGAGTCTAATGCAAAGCATTGAGCCTCATTGTGAAAGTCTTAAAAAATGTTGTAGTTGCACTATGTGTGCAGATGCCAAAACTGTTTTCTCTTGCTCTGAGAATTCAAACATCTGATGTATACATTGTATTATTTTGTTGATTGCAGATATGTGAGCATGCACATATTGGAGATCTAAATTGGAGACTTGCACAGAGGGTTTTAGTCGATAGCAATGCTCCACAAGATGCTCCAATTGTAGGCTGCCATGTTGATGTTTTGAATTCTTTTCTCAATAGGAAAGTGTAGCTATCTGGTACTATGCTGAGGGAGAATCTAAAATTTGGGGGGACATCTTATGAGCAATGTATTGCCTCTTGTGCATGCTAAGGCCAACATTGTGATCTTAAGTGGCCAACTCCACTGGAGGTGCCAATCAATCGCCCTAGAGAGTTAGTGTTGAGTTTATTGAGTTAAGCATATAAGGCTAGATATGGGGTGAAAAACCTTAGTGGAGGTGAAATCCCTTTGGTGGGGAATCTGATTTGGGCATCACATTTGGGGTTTGAATGAGGGTCTTGATCAGGAGCTCTCATTATGGGCTTTCGTTAGGGAATCTGATTCTCTTTTAGGTAAGGGGCATGTGGCAAATACACGACATGAGGCTCAATTGTCTTCAAGTCATTGGGCTAAATTGTCTCCAAGTTATTGGGCGCAATATGCTGCAAGTAAATAATATGCTTGAGAAACAGTGCACCATTGAAAAACAAAATAACAAGGATATGAAAATGTAGGAAATAAGTGGAGCGGTATCCGATAAAGATGGTTACTGAATTCCATGCCGACATGCACATGATGAGAGAGAGAGAGAGAGAGAGAGAGAGAGAGAGAGAAGCACTTGAGACGAAAACAAGTGGACATTGTACCTGAAGTCTGTCTATGCGGCAGTTTGGCATCTTATTGTGCAACCATGCCTACCAAGAGATGATGATGATGTCTATGGACATGTAAGGGAAGCTCCTCCAAAATATGAGGGCTTGCACCCCTCTAAAAAAGCACTCATCTCAGCCGACTTTCAAATACCAACTGTTAATGCATTCTCCCTCCTTCTGCTTCCTCTTCTTTGCTGCAACCAAGTTCTCCCTTCTCTTCCTCTAAATGAGGGAGAACTTCTGTATTGCTGAAAAGTAATCATTACATTGATGAAACCAGAGACTGATTGTTGTATTGCCATCATAGTTACAGAAGTACATAGACTAAATTTTAAAAAGTCTCATCATAAATGAGCACTTGTGGTCGTGCACCTCTAGTCTGTTTACCGTCTTGGCTTTGTCAATCCTTTCTTTCTTTGCTTTGAGACTCATTATATACTCATCTGATGTGAGACTTAGCTTTTTGTGAAGTCCACAAATGCCTCTAGAAGCACCCTTAATAGACACATCCACTGTTCGGACTCGCAAAATCTCTAAAACCCTAGTTCTCTGTTTTGTTGTGGAAGAGATTTGCTCTGTGGCTTGGCTTCGCTACTCCGAACTCATGGCCCCGACAGTGTAGTTGTCTAGTTCTTAGTTGATGGAGGTGCTGGGGACTTACGAGATGCCCTTGAGCTTCCAAGATCCATTAGGAGAACTTGCAAGACGATCAACTTTATGATCTTCATCAACTCCATACATGACCACATTCTTGTGCTCACAAGCCTTGCAATTGATTGGGACAGCATCCTCATGAAGGGGCCAATAGCTCCAAACCTTGCCTTCATTCATGTTAAGTCTCTGTGAAAGAAAGTATCAGGGCTCTGAATGTGCAGTAAGCCACTCATTTTTGCTTGCTTGCATGCTATGTGCTTGAATCCGCCAAACGTCCCCTCTTCTTTTTGAAATGTTTTTTGAAAGATTTAGAGACCCACACATTTGGAGGCTGTAGTTTGTGAGGGTATGCCATGGTAGTGTCATGATGTTTAGGCCCCTTTCTCTAGCTTTTACCACGTCCTCTACGCCTACATGGATAGCATGAGCATCCACTATTAGCAAGTGGCGGTTGGTGGGAGGACATCTCCTTGGAACCTTATGGGGAAATGATACAATCAAGCATGGAATAATTCTCTTGTTATTAATGCTTTCATTTGATGGATTTGGTGCCCCTTGTTTTTTTAAAGTATCATTGAACTAACATAATAACAACAAACCCTCAAATGGCAAGCCAAATAATTGTGTCAAGTGTTATAGATGTGGGCGGCCCTCAAATGGCAAGCCAGATAATTGTATCGTCAAGTGTTTTAGATGTGGGTAGCCTTTTTTGCTTGTTCTTGGTATGGCTATCGTGCCAATAAACGTTTGTTGTGGTGCTCATGGAAAATATGATTTTGATTATTTTCTCGGTGGAAGACCATTTGCATTAGCTTCAATTGCACTGGCCATGTTCTCCAGCGTCTGTGCACATGGTGGGGGTTGGAAACTCATTTTCTCCACAATTACTTCTACACTGCATTTGCACATGGACGTAATGCATTCTAGGGTGCTTTTCTTGCTGTTTATGAGGCAAACATAATTAGACCGGAGTGAATTTGTTCTGTGAGAAGCCCTTGTCATTCTCCTTTGCATTTTGATGGATAATCCTGCAATCAAACATTGAAAGTAGCAACACATATACCATGTGAACAGAAAACTAGTAAGATAATTCTAATCATTCAGAGAAATTATCTTTGAAATTGTGAACGAGTGCACTTTTTTGACACAAGTTTTGCTATGGTTTCATATGGGACTGTGACTACTGCATGCAGGTATGGTAACTCCTACATTTTTTACCCCTAAAACAAACCATGAAAGATCTTTTTTTTATTGTGAGAGTATTGTAATACTGAAATTAGAAACTAGCACCAATGGGTTTATCAAGCATGAACACATACTAAAACTAGAAACTAGCACCAAATGGGTGTAGCGAGCATAAACACATGTTGAAATTGGAAAGCAAGCAGGGGTTGAACATGGTGAAAGCTGATCACCCCCCTAACTACTCATCACAAAGCCATTGGGTATCAAGTAACCATGAAAGGTCCTTAAATCCTTCCACTAGGGATAGTTTAAGGGAATAAGGCTTTCTCATGGCTTTGTAGTAGTGCAATAAACAAGATTACAATTAGGCTTAATAAACAAACCACCTTGAAAGCCTTTATGAGAGAGAATCCGTGAAAGACCAAAATGGTGGGGGTGCTATGATCACCTTTTCATGCAATAGTTTTCTTGTGAGCTCTCCTTCCTTCCCTCTTCTTGCTTGCTTGTATGATTTTGAATTCATGCTTGCTAAATGGATGCATGCTTAATAAACAAACCACCTTGAAAGCCTTTATGAGAGAGAATCCGTGAAAGACCAAAATGGTGGGGGTGCTATGATCACCTTTTCATGCAATAGTTTTCTTGTGAGCTCTCCTTCCTTCCCTCTTCTTGCTTGCTTGTATGATTTTGAATTCATGCTTGCTAAATGGATGCATGCTTGAATAGGTTTGATCGTAGACGTCCCTCTTCGATTAACTTTTTCTATGCATGTTCGATTAACTTTTTCTATGCATGTTGTCATGTTGCTGAATTTGAGAAGCAAGGGCCTCTCCTTTGTTGGGTCCTTCCGAACCCATCCCATGCATCAACAAATGGTATCCATGTAATACCCAATTGCTTGTATAAGGTCTCTTCATCTTTCTTTGGAGATGTCCCTATGGGAGAAACTTGTACCCATTCTGAGGTGGCCACAATATCTTTTTTTGCAACTTCCACCCATTGGAAAGTTGCCTCGATGTCTTTTTTAAAGCCTTCACTCTTAATCTTCATGGGTGCTTATACGTCTTTGCTTGTGGGTCCTTCTGCGGTTTTGCATTGGCCCTCTTTAGTTGCTTTCTTTAAGTCCAATGAGAGAGCAACATGTTCACACACTTCCCCTTATTATCATCTCTATTCAGTTAGGGTGATGAATCAAGAATCTTAGCCTAGCTTTAGATTTGATAAGCTAAGGTTCAATTTTAATAATATATTAATTAAATGCAAATTGAAGCACTTGAAGCACTCATCGTCTTGGTCTAAATAGTGACCTTGTTTAGGTAAGCTTTGGGTGTAGGTTATATTTTGTGATGTATATTAGGAAGGTAAGGACAGGTCCCCAAATGTCTCCCAATAAAAACTACATTATTGACTTTCGTATTCTTCTCCATATAGTGCACCACACCAGCGCAAGCCCAAGTGTATTCTTCTTGGTGCAATACTAAGGTTCTTGCTATTCACATGCAAGGCTGCTTTTAGTGTTCATTTTGTGCAAAACCTCTTGCTTATGTGTATTTTCCATGCAAGGAAAGGAATTATAGCCCCATCATTCCAAGGTGTCCAAGGAATCATAAATAACTGTATCATCGTCAATGACATGAGGGTCATCATCAAGTAGCCCATGTGCATCATCGGCCATGGCTATGTCTACATCAAAGAACACATCATCATCATCGTCAACTATGTGAGGGATAACATCAAGTAGCTCATGTGCATCTTTGGCCATGGCTACATCAAATAAAACATCTACATCCTCAGCAAGGTGAGGGAATCCATCTAGTAGACCATGTGCATCATTGACCATGGCTACATAATTATAGATAATCATAACAACATTCTCAAGTGAGGTGGTGGAACATTCTTAACCCCCCTCATCAATACATATAATAGGACTTGCAGCAATGGACTCAGGATGGATGCGTGAAAGAAGCATCCCTATGGATCTGCATAATAGAAAAATGCAAGCAGTAACAAACAACAGAGCTAGGGCTATTAAACAATTAGAGACTTCCTTGGCATGTGCAGCCACTTCGGCTTTAAGCTCCTCCTTTGACTTCTTTTTCTGGCCCTTTGGCTTCGGCTTTGGGTGATCTCCTTTCACTTCTTTTTTTTTTTGCCCCTTTTGCTATCTCCTTTGATCTTAAAGCTTCATCTTTATTGCACTCCGTGCCTTTCTTACCCCTTCAAAAAGCTTGCGAAAAATCAAGCAAAATGGAAGGCTATGAGATGAAAACATGGTGTAACAAAAGCCTTCTCAGCAGGCCAGAGCCATAGCTGCAGCTGCATCCATAGCCAACTTGGGTCTCTGTGCAGAAAAACCCCAACAAGAGGCTACCGCCATAGCTAGAAAGCTAGCTTCGAGGTCCCCAAATGTCCCCACAAAAAAAACTGCATTATTGACTCTTGGTTTGTTCTCTATAATCCTTAATAATGACACAAGAGGACAACCTTGTGCCTTCAGAATCTAGCCTAGCCCATTCACCAAGCTTCTTTGCACTTGGCACATTGATCAAGTTGACATTGTGCTCAAAGCACACAAGTCTTGCACAAGTTTACTATAATCCGGTTGATTCGCAATCTTTGGCCAAGACACATAGCCGTGCTGCATGCTTCTTGATGGCTTTGGCAGTCTCTTGAAGTCCTCTGGCCAAGCCATCATGGGCAAGAGACTTTTTAAGCATGAGTTGCAAGCCAATCAAGATGTCCATGGGTTCGGCAAGTCCTGGACCCAAAGAAAATGGCGTCATAGTAGCAAGTACATCTTCCTCTCAGTAGCCATTTCTTTCAAGAAGGATACGAACACTCCGCACAATAGGGTAGAACAGAGCTACCTTTGCTTGGGCGAAAGAGGTAGATACACATTAACTCGCTATAATTAAGAGACATGGATCAACAACAAGATAAAGATACAAGCAAAACATCATAGTGTATTCCATTTCATTATGTATATTGTATTGTGTCAAATTTGCATACAAGAGGGGCTTTATATAGCCATCCAACCATGTGACTCTTGGGATACCCATGTGACTATCAGCTCCCATAACCTCCGTAACATCCTAACTCCCCACTAGCCCTCTTGTAACCACTTCTTGATATAACATCTTTTAATGACCAAATCTCACAACTCATTAGCCTAAGCAAATGCTAGTAATGCTAGGGGGTGTTTACATCTAAGCTAATGCCAAAATGCTAGGGGGTGTTCACACCTATCACCCCCTTTTTTTAATTGGGGATGTAATATCTCCTATCAATGCCAACTACATCATGAAATTGTGTGAATAAGTGGCTTCTAGAAGGTGCAATGCAAGCCATTTCCAGTCATACAATATAATCATGTAGAACCACCTAAAACTGGTGGTAGACCAAGGAGATGGTGCGAAGATGATTTTCACCAATCCAATGAACAATCCACAAGCATATGTCGATGAAGAATCTCATCCATGGGCACTCAAGTGTTCTACCCTCTGTGTCAATGTAGCCACGTGCTTTTGCTCCATGTGTCCAGGAAGTCAGCCTTATCTCCGGAAGTCCACAAAGTGAGTCCTCCCTTGGGTTCTGAAATTATAACACCCAACAAGTAACTACATTCTAGAAATCATTACATCATTTTCCTCTATAATTTTCTTATGCTTTTAACATTTTCCTTTTGGTTTATATTCTGCATGTTCCTTTTCCTTATAGGAAACTCGGTAGGGATCTCAATGAGCTTCTCCTCTGAACCTCATACCTTCTCACTTGGTGTGCAATACCAAGGTTCTTGTCATTCACATGCAAAGCTACTTGATCTTAACGTTTAGTGTTCATTTTGTAAAAAAAATCTTGCCTATGTGTATTTCCCGTGCATGGAAAGGTATTATAGCCCCATCATTCCAAGGTGCCCAAGGTATCATAATAATTAAAGTATCCTCAATGACGTGAGGATCATCATCGACTAGTCCATGTGCATCATAGGCCATGCAACATCTACATCAAAGAACACATCATCATCATTCTCAACTATGTGAGGGATAGCATCAAGTAGCCCATGTGCATCATTGGCCATGGCTACATCAAGTAAAACATCTACATCCTCAATAAGGTGAGGGAGATTATAGCTACGAAAATAATTCTGTTGGAATTATTACACCATGGACATAAAGCAAATGCTCCTGTAATGAGGATAAAACTATACCAACAAAGAGTAGTTATCAGCACATTCTACCATCTAAGGACAAGCCACCACTGAAGAGTGCATGAGGGTGGTGATGTCCTGTAGGGGGTATCGAGGGTGCCTAGTAAGTCCACATACAAGAATGTGATGAGAGTTAACTATACTTGTCCTTGATTAAAATGCTTAAAGCTTAGGGCCCCTGCTGTTTTCTCAATTTTATGCACATCCACTACCTTCTTGAAGTAATCAAATAATGTGTCCCCATCAGAAGAGAAGAAGTGTAAGGGAACTAGGTGACCCTAGTGCCACTGAACCACGATACTGCTATAACAAAGACAATGTTGAGATATCGAGCTCATCTAGTGAGGCGGTGGACACTAATGACCCACATGGGGGATAGGCCCCACACTTACACCACTGGCATGGTTGGTGAGATCATGGGTGATATGCGGCCAGTGGGATGACAGGCTATGTGACAGCCATTCTAGAGACTGGCATAGTTATAGCGCTAGCTCATTTAGTTGGGTTCACACTATAGAGAATTCTAGTATGTATTTGGTTGAGTACCTTTTCATAGTGTGTACTCTTATCTTTGTATATGGTGTGTTGAGTGTTATGTGAAGATAAAGAAGATTTTCAGCCTCTCACCTTGTGTGTTCTCTTTTAGGGTTTTGTGAGTGTGTGTGTGTGTGCTTGCAAGAGCTCAAGCTCTCTTTTAGGGTTTTGTGAGTGTGTGTGTGTGCTTGCAAGAGCTCAAGATCTCTTCTCCCCTGTATCTTTTCATGGTATCAGAGCCTCGTTCATGCTAAGGGCTGAGCTGCAAGCAAGAGAAGCACAGGAAGCGGTACGAGGGTAGGAGCTTCATCTACTCTTCCCTATTTGTGTTGGCGACTACATCCTTGTCGGGAGCTCTACAAGAGGCACCGGCAAACGATCTTTGATTGAGGAGCTTTCTTCGCGGGAGTAAAGCTATAGGGCAACTATACTATCCTATTGGACAGCCTATTGTGGATAGAATTTTTTGGGCCGAAAAATGCGATTCGGGCGCGTTAGGACCTCTGTTTTTTGGAAAGCAGGCGATTTCGAGCACTGCGGGTAAGTCAATAGAGAACCCTAGTATGTATTTGGTTGAGTACCTTTTCATAGTGTGTACTCTTATCTTTGTATATGGTGTGTTGAGTGTTGTGTTAAGATGAAGAAGATTTTCAGCCTCTCACCTTGTGTGTTCTCTTTTAGGGTTTTGTGAGTGTGTGTGTGCTTGCAAGAGCTCAAGCTCTCTTCTCCCCTGCATCTTTTCAAACAGTGCCATAGATCATGGCTCCCTTGATGTTCTTGATAAGGGCATAGCTGATGATGACAAAACCGACAACCCCAAGCCAGAATGTGGCACTCTCCATGCGGTAGTTGAGGCATAGTTCAGTGTTCGAGACAGTGCCGCCGCCTGCTACAAATGAGCCGAGTGATGCCATTGATGGTGGGAGCTGCTTCATGAGACGACCATCATAGTTGCTTCATGGGTTCCATCTCTGCAAATGTCTTCACTTAGCAGAATGTATTATGCAATGGAGTTGTTGATCATCAATCAGTATCGTCACCATCATTATGATCAGCAGCTTATCATCATCACCATTCGCTAGCAGAGCAGCTTGTCAAATCATCCCACACCATCATGGTCATTATCCATATACCATTAGCAGCAGCATACGATCATGATCATCATGGACATCCTCTCTCTCTCTCTCTCTCTCTCTCTCTCTCGCAAGGTTTGGGACAATTCAAATTATTAGGCTAGACATGAGTAGATGATCACAACTGATGACAAGAGAGAAAGAACAAACGTAAGAAAGCAATAATGGTTCCTTCCTACTAACAGAGAAGAAAAACAAACCTTAATAAACGTATGCCTAAATCATGGAAGACTTTTGAGCAAAAGCAACACAAACATTTCATCTTTCCTTAAGGGATTACAAGTGAACAAATGTGGCAATTTAGACTGGTTACAGTCATGCGTATAGACTTCCAAAGTGGAGGCTAAGTTTACTGTGGATCATCACCTTTGTAAGGCTCACACGACGTAGAGGAGTAGCCATAGCTAAAGCTTTGAGCGATGGAAGGAGGACCCAAGGAGGATATAAGATAAAGATACAAGCAAAACATAGTGTATTCCATTTCATCATGTATATTGTATTGTGTCCAATTTGCATACAAGAGGGGCTTTATATAGCCATCCAACCATGTGATTCTTGGGATACCCATGTGACTATTGGGCTCCCTAACCTCTGATATGACATCTTTTAATGACCAAATCCCACAACTCATTAGCCTAGGCTAATGCTAATGCTAGGGGGTGTTCACACCCAAGCTAATGCCAAAATGCTAGGGGGTGTTCACACCTAGCAACACATGTATCAATGCCTTCACATAAACAAGGCTTTTCTACTTCTTTGACAAAAAATCTTGCCCCTCAACCAAAAGTTTCTAATTCTAACTACAGCGGCCAATCTGTGTCACTTTTACAAGGTAATCTAGGTCTTGAATTGAGGGGTTAGTGGTACATGGGGGCTACAAAACATGAGCAGGAAGGGAAATCGCATGCATGCATCATGACCATTGAGGCACTATATAGGGTAGATTAGGTGAGTTACAAGCCATGTGAGCCTTAACTATACCCAAAGTAGTCTTTTAACCTTGCAAGCATGGGTTCAACATAGGATCTTCTGGTGAAAGCTGATCACCCTAACTACTTCCCTATCACAACACCAGTGGCTTCCCACTTGTTGTGGCTTGGACTCTTTCTAGTGGATGTTGGTGTGCAGACTCCAAGTAACGAAATATCCTTAAAAACTTCTAGTAGGGATAGTTTACGGGAATAAGGCTTTCAACTAGATCACAATTAGGCTTAATAAACAAACCACCTTTAATGCCTTTATGAGAGTCCATGAATGACCAAAATGGTTGTGTGCTATGAGTACCTTTTTCTTGGATTCTAATTTATTCTTATACTAAAAACCTACTTCAAAACCACCTCATGAGAGTATTCTCCAATGTTTCTAGTGTTTACAAGGATGCTTTTTGATGGTGATATTTCTTAGTAAGTGATTTCTTGAGATTGAGAAATGCAATAACAAAAGGCAACCCTTTTGAAGTAGTTTTATGGGTGGGCTTTCTTCAAGAGTAGTTTAGGGGTGGGATTTCTTCAAGAGTAGTTTAGGGGTGGGCTTTCTTCAAGAGTGGTTTATAAGTGGATGTTAACCCCTATACTTATCTCTCTCTCTCTCTTATCCCTCAAGAGTGGTTTAGGGGTGGGCTTTCTTCAAGAGTGGTTTATAAGTGGATGTTAACCCCTATACTTATCTCTCTCTCTTATCCCTCAAGAGTAGTTTAGGGGTGGGCTTTCTTCAAGAGTGGTTTATAAGTGGATGTTAACCCCTATACTTATCTCTCTCTCTTATCCCTCACCTCACATTTAGCTTCTTGTATTCATCCAAGGGTATCCCATTCCGACCTCGATATGTGAAAAGCATTTTTTGCCATATGTACTGACAATTTTCAAGAGACGTGGTTCGATAGGCCGGATCCCTTCAAATCATATATGCGATTGCCTTCAGATGCGAATCTAATATCGGCCAAAAAGTACTTTTTCCCATGAGGTTTTTCCCCATGGATAGCCCACATTATCATTGTACACAATTCATATTGCTTTGTGTACATATTTTGGATAGTTTGAGGGGTGATGGGTATACCCACACCCTATTGGTTGTAATATGTGGGATCACTCTATGCTTGCCATGTGGCAAAGAGTTAAGCCTCATTTTCCTATATAAAGAAGCATAGGGTGAGACGCAAGGCCATTCCCTCTAGCCCAAGTTGGAATCCACCACATTAGAGTCATTTTGGGAAATCTCTCTAGCTCTTGCTTTCTAGGTGAGGTCTTCACTAGAAGCTCTTGCATGTGAGAGATGCTTTCATACTTACCCACTAAATCTCTCTCTCTCTCTCTCTCCCTCTCTCTCTCTCTCTCTCTCTCTCTCACACACACACACACACACACACACACACACTCTAACACCAACACGCACAAAAAAATTAACTTCACTAACAATTATTCTCTTTTAAAAAAAAGAGAGTGTAGAGGAGCAACATGCAAAAATAGAAAAGAGAGGATTAAGAAATATACCATTGTGCACCATCAAAATTTGTTCAATTTTTTCATGGAATAGCACATAATTCAAATCCTTTCTCATAGGGTGGGGTATTTTTCCATTTCTTGAGAGCATATGGGATACTCTTGTATCCATACTATTTGATAAGTCATGGACATCTCATCTCATGAGGTGCTCTATCGGGACTCATCTATCGGGACTCAATGCACTTCATGGCATTACATGGCTTCCCATAAATATTCATTTTACTCCAGTATCATATTGATTTTTTCTATCCATATCATCACATAGAGGTGTTTCAATTCATACATCATGTTAATATGGTCGAATGTGCCCAAACTAATGCACCCATCACATACCTTGACCACCTAGAAAAAGTTATGCGGTAGCACTTTTCTATGCTCACCCCCTTGAAGATTGTACCCCATGATGAATCCGCCACAACCTCTACATCGGACATTGTATCCACTTATGATTCACCATGGGAGATACATATTGATCCTCATATAGCCTCGCCACATCGATTATTGTATTTGACACAGGTTTTACTACATACTTGAATGATGTTTCTCTTCCTTTTGAGCCATCTTATGAGGAGGAAACATCTATTCATGTATTTATAGAAGATCTCTTGTCATATATTTTGGGGAAGTCATCCACTTGGATCCCAAATGAAAATCTTGTTTCAAATCTATTGTTGCCCTTTCTGCTGTTACTGTTTCTCCGCCTATGGCTTTGAATTGCTTTATGAAAACCTTTAAATATGTGTGAATCTACCATTTCTCACATTCCTTGGTCATGGCCGGCTCACACCATAGCCTACAATCTTAGACATGGCCAATTTTAAGGTTGCCATTACCATTGTCTCTTCACACAAAGCGTGGCCATGGTTCCTTCATAAGGACTTGCCTATAGCCTTCTTTCATAAGCAACACACATGGCCATCCTTCCCACATGATTCTTGGCTATGGCCTTCTTCACATACAAAACTCAACAAATCCCCAAACAAAACCCTAGAATTTTGCACTAAAAGTTCCACATTTTTAAGCAAGTCCTAAGCAAAACTAAAGGTGATCCCCAAGCAAAATCCAAGGTAAAAGAAATCCTTAAACTATACTTGACTAAAGCTTTTCAAGAAAATTTTGTATGTGCAATTTGATTGTCGATTATTGAAATACTTTGAAGACATGCATTGTTGATGTCATATGAAGGGTAAACTCAGTAGGAAAGCCTCTTTCCAAAAAGTTCATTTCTTCTATTTTAATTATTGGGATCAATTCAACTACAATTCAGAGCCACATAAAAATTTCTAACCCACATGCAACAAACATTGCCAAAGAGCTAAAAGATGATGCCGTGTCACATGCATCATCCCCAGCATGGATGTATGTCATACTGCTGTGAAACCGTGAGAGGTTAAATGTGTTCACTATGTGTGAGCCTTGATTGATAAAGGGACAGAGACCTAATGAAGGCAGGTAGGTAATATTATGATTATCTTATTTCAATTTGAAGTTAGCAACAATAAAAGCGACCACTATTGAAAGCACTCTAAAATCACTTTACAGTGAGCCCAAGAATCATAAAGCTTACCTAACTTAGTTATGTCTATAAGGGTATAGGCACGGAGAGGGTTGCTCCGAGCGGGTTTTAGAGTGATTTTTTTTTACAATCACTCTCTCTCCTATACCCATGTCTTCTCTTTCTTCTCCCCTCCTCCCTACTTCCAGCCCAGCCCAACCCACCTCTTCCCCCCACCTCCCTAGCCCAGCCCCTCCCCCCCCCCTCATGCTCTCTCTCCTCCTCCAACCCACTGTAACCAACATGCTCTCCCTCTACACACTCTATCTCTCTCCCTCTCCTTCTCATCCTCCTTCAACATGCATGCTCATGCTCTCTCCACCTTTGTCTATCCATCTCTACCTCTACACACTCTATCTCTCTCCCTCTTTCTCTTCCTCCTTCAACACGCACCCTCATGCTCTCTCCACCTCTATCTATCCCTCTCCCTCTATCTCGCATTGCCACCGTATGCCCTCTCTCTCTATCTATCCCTCTCCCTCTATCTCGCGGGGAGTGTTCAAGGGGGATAGCTCATGCGGCAAAGCCTATCGAGGTCTTGACCAGCCTCGGTATGGTTAAAATGGTGCGCTTCCAGTACGGTGGACGAGGGCCGACGAAGCGGTCCCTGAGTGAAGTGCCAAGACACCTAAGGAGGATCTTGGAGGGTTCTGACCAGGCAATGCACGGGCTCGTGGTGCCGAGGACACCCATTCGTATATCGAGGAAGATATTGTATGACAGACCAATGTTATTATAATCTATCACTGGATCTCATTGTTGACTCGCTGGTCTCAACGGAGAGTCCAGAGTGATACTGTTTTGTGAGAAACAAAGACTCAATGGAAATTTTGAAGTATGACATGTGTACCCAGTAAATTGTTTGTCAATGGAAAGAGGAGTGTGTGCGTATCTGTTTTCTAAAGCTAAAGTTAAGAAAGGCATTTCAGTTATGGGTGGGTGAGTACTTGTTTGGTTCCACCGATTCTAGTGGTAGGGTGGTGGCTAACCCATGGGCCGGATGGGGTTAGGCTGGAATCAGCGGAGTTTTAATAATCAAACTGAAAAATCTTAGGATTACGCTAGGATTCGAGTAGATAGTTAATTCCCTGATAAAATTCTTGATAAAATTCTCGATTGAGTGGATCAACGGCTGTGCCTAATCTTCATTAGGAAAAAAGCGTTGAATTGCTCAGATGATCAAATTATATCAATGATAGTTTCCTTCTATCTGGTTTAATTCAGGTGGAGGATAGTTTAGATTTTGATCTCGTTGGAAAACTCGTTAAGAAAAATTCAAAAAGGTGGAATCGTCCTCGCTTTCCGGGCATGGGAATTTTTTCCGGTTTCGGTTTTCGGAGTGACCACTAGCCTAGTCTCGTGCCCGGACATTCGTGGGCAAGGCCCCGAGTGAGAAACCCTACCCCGCGCATGAGGGGGCTGCTTCCGTTGTCAGCTATACCGGGAGTCCGGTGCACGGAGGGGGCAGAGGGAACTCACAATCAAGCTCCCATGGAGATGAAAGTGTACTAATCATGTATTATCAACATGATTAATACTAATCTAAACTAGGAAGAATGATACCTAAACACAATCATGTAAATACCATAAACTAATTTATCGTTAGACTTAGGCACATATAGGTTACAAGATTGAGACTTGTACTCATAAAGAGGATTGAGAGCTTGCTTCATGTTTTATTGCTTGAAATGGTCCCTTTTTATATGAGGAGATACACTCTTGTGCTTGTACATCAATGTGGAATAATTCTCAACTCTTCTCTCTACCTCACATGTCACCTCAAATCTTAACAAATTTTCTTGATTCTTAGCCACTACGTTGCCTCCTTCTTTTGTTTCTAAGGCTTCCTCTTCCTTGTGACTTTCTAGGTTTTCTTATTCTTAATCATCATCTCCTTATTTCTCACAAGCTGTAATTGCTAAGGTCTCATTGTTTTGTGCAAACTCCACTATCCACTTGAGGTGTCAAAATCTTATGTCGATTTTTTTTAAAGGCCGACATCTCACGTGCAAGGTCCTCCTTAGCTTTATTATCACCATCTTCTTATGACAGCATCGTGTCATCGAGTGCCCTCATAAAGGCGTTGCACCAAGCACCCCAACTTTGTCCCTGAATCCAATGCCAAACCTTAATGTCATATAGAGGTACATGTCACAAGTTCGGATTTGAACATGCTTTCAAGGATTATCCCAATAGGACTTATTTATATAGTCTCCCTTAATGCCATCACAAGGCTCCAAACTAAAACGAGCAAAGGAAACATCCAAGGTAGCATAAGCAAAAAGCTCAGCCTCGACCTCAAAGAAAATAGCCAAAGAGCCTAAGGTCCAAGACCTAAAGGCTGCAGTAGCCCCTAATAAAAAGCATATAAACTAGAACCAAAGGTCCAAAAAAAGAAGACTTTAAAAAGCATGTAGAAACATAACACACGAGAAATTGTCAAGGACAATGATGTCATGACTATCAATAATGGTTTGGATGAGAGCTCTGAAGCTACCACCCTAGTAGAAACAAAAAGTGATCTCCTAATAAAACCAGCTTTTTCCAAAGAAAAGAAGCCCAACTATTATGCCGACCTCCCCCAAGAAACTCAGAGGAACCCAACCTCATGTTGGAAAAGGAATAAATAAAACGAGTCCACATGGCTAGATGTAGTGAGGGAGGACTCAATGCAAGGTGAAATTTGGCCTTCCATGGGGCATCATAGTCACCATAACATTTTCTCTAACGTGATTAGCGATGACTTTATTTTCAAAGCCATCACCTCCTAGGGCAATGTGCATCCCTAACACATTGTCTAAGTCCACCTCTGAGTACTTCTATAAGCTCTACTTGTTGGTGTGGTTGGCATCCTTCTCGTGTTTAGAGCCCCGTCCACCAAGCATTAGCAACATTTGCACCGCAAAGGTATTAACTAAGTAAATAAATTTGCAAGTGGCCTCCTTAATAATCAAAACTTTTTGAAGTGCTAAAATTCCAAAAAAAAAAAACCCAGTATTGCAGCAAAGAGGAAGAATGCTCTTTGAATCTAGGCACTTGTTTTTTCAAAAATTCCTAAATTTGGCATTTATTTTTTAACTAAAAATATATTCTATAAAAAAGCAAAGAAAATATTTGACCACAGGACATAATTGCTTGTGTTACACTGCTAAAATCATGGAGCGAGGTGGGATAGGGATCTTATTAGGTCTACTTTGTGTCTTGGTTGTGACTATCATCTTTTTTGTGTCATTTTCTCTTTTCCTTGCCCTTCTTCTCTAGGTTTTTCCCTTTTACTGTGTATATTTACATGTTGGCTTCTTGTCTCCTCCTTCCTCTTGAGCCTCAGCCTTCCCAGCCTTTTTTTCCTCTTCACTCTTTTCACCCTTTTTCTTATGTGCACACTGCACAGTCCTAGATTTTGCCTTCCGGCCATTTTTTATTGCCGTTTCTTCATCTGTCTTTATCTCTACCTTGTGTGCCAAGATTTTCTCTTCATCTGTCTTTATCTCTACCTTGTTTTTGGTGCGGCTTGTTTTCTCCTTATTTCTCACAAGCTGTCATTATGGTTTCCTCTCTGCTCTATAACTTTTAATCACTAATGTCTTGTTGTTTTGTGGCAAACTCCACTATCCACTTGAGGTTTCAAAATCTTATATCGATTCTTTTTTATAGTCCAACATCTCACCTGCAAGGTCCTCCTTAGCTTTATTATCACCATCTTCTCATGACAGCATCGTTAATATAGCACCGTATTGTTTAGTCCAACATCTCACCTGCAAGGTCCTCCTTAGCTTTATTATCACCATCTTCTCATGACAGCATCGTTAATATAGCACCGTATTGTTTAGTTCCCTCATAAAGATGTTGCACCAAGCACCCCAACTTTGTCCTTGAATCCAATGCCAAACATTAATGTACTATAGAGGCACATGTTTCAAGTTCGGATTTGAATATTCTTTCAAGGATTAACCCAATAGTGACAAGAAGGACTTATTTATATAGTCTCCCTTAATGCCATCACAAGGCTCCAAACTAAGACAAGCAAAGGAAACATCCAAGGTAGCATAAGCAAAAAGCTTAGCTTCAACCTCAAAGCCAATAGCCAAAGAGCCTGACATGCAAGCCCTAAAGGCTGTAGTAGCCCCTAAAAAGGATAATGAGCGAGAATCAAAGTTCCAAAAGAATAAGACTTTAAAAAGCATATGTAGAGAAATAACACACGAGAAATTGTCAAGGACAATCATGTCATGACTATCAATAACGGTTTGGATGAGAGCTCTAAAGCTACCACCCTAGTAGAGACAATGGGTGATCTCCCACTCAAACCAACTTCTCCCAAAGAAAAGAAGCCCATCAATTATGCTGACCTCCCCAAGAAACTCAAAGAGTAATCCAACCTGCTGTTGGAAAAGGAATGAATAAAACGAGCCCACATGGCTAGATTTAGTGAGGAAGGCGGACTCAATGGAAGGTGAAATTTGGTCTTCCATGGGTCATCATAGTGACCATAACATTTTCTCTGACATGATTGGCAATGACTTCATTTTCAAAGCCATCACCTCCTAGGACAGTGTGCATCCCTAACATGTTGTCTAAGCCCACCTCTGAGTGAGTATGAATAAATTGAGCATGACTATTTTCGGCGAGACATAGCATCCCTCAAAGCTTTCTTGTCCTTGGAGGTCTAAGTTTTGATAAATTCTCTTTTATAAAATTCTTAAACGAACCTTCAAGGAGGTCACTAAAAAGGAGTAGGTACCCAAGACTACCCTGATAGCCACCGTTTAATCGGGCAAGCATATGCCCCAAGCAAAGAAGTTTTACCCCACAAACCAAGCCTCACTAGATCTCCATAAAGATGTTAAACCCTTCCATCTAGGTCCCAAATTCCTCTTGAACCATATCGCATTCTCCTAAACCAAAAATATTCAAGCGGCAACCTCGAACCTCAGTCTAAGCTTAACCAGATGCTAACATTCTATTGGATCACATCCAAGGTAGAAGTAAGGCTTCTATAAAGGGAACCCCTACAACTGGGTTCGGAAGTCAAATAAAATTGCACCATGAGCCTCTACAACCATGCCATCGAACACTAAATTAAAGATGCAGTGGAGACCTAACACTATGACTTCGATACCATCCCCAAGGTTTAAGTAGGTAACGAGTTGTGGCATCCCCAGCTCGATTCATAAGCAAACACCATCTCTTTGAAGAATTTGGAAGAGTCTGTAATACATCAAGCAGAAAAAGGTAATACCTGGCCCGTGTGCAAGAGGCCTTATACCTGGCCCGTGTGCAAGAGGCCTTATACCTAACCATGTTTCCTTTCAACAAAAGAGCAACCCACAGCATTGAAACCCCAAGGGAGTAATGTACACACTTTGTTGGGAGAACCAAGCAATCTCAGGGCTCTAAGTGATCACTACAGTCCCCACCACAACATCCAGCTGCACACCAACTCACCTTATGGAACTCAAAGGACAAAGCTCCATCAAGCACACTATCAAAGCCGACAATGATGATGGAAAACGATTTTGATGTGGATGGGCAAGCAGTTTTTCACCTTTGCTCACAGTGAGCTTATAAGGTAAGCCAGAAGACTTAAACCATTTGCACATATGTAACATAGCACCTTCTACCAATTGTACAAACATAGATTTTGAGAATAATAGAAAACTTGAAAACTTAAACATATCAAAGAAACAACAAGGATCCATGCATATACTTGCACGCACACAAAACACACCCACCCACATGTGCACACACCCCCCTCTATATCTGCACACACAAAATCATGTGCGCACACATAAAACACACCCAACACAAGTGTACACTCTCTAGATATATACACCCACACATGCACAACCTCTTGAAACTTGCATGTGCAGGTCTTATCTTCTCTTCCTGGTTCTCCCCTTCGCTTTGACCTTGCCTTCCGCCTGTGGTGGATTGGCTTTTCTCTTGTTGCCTTTGCTTGTTGATTTCACTTCTACAAGCTCTACTTGGTGTGGTTGGCATCCTTCTCTTGCGTTTAGAGCCCCGTCCCACATTAGCTGCATTTGTACCGCAAAGGTATTAACTACATAAATAAATTTACAAGTTGCCTCCTTAATAATCGAAACTCCAAGGGAGCCAAGGACACACTTCATTGGGAGAACCAAGAAATATCAAGGCTCTAAGTGATCACCACGGTCCCCACCATAAATCCAGGTGCACACCAACTCACCATATGGAACTCGAAGGGACAAAGCTCAATCAAGCGCACTAGCAAGGCCCACAATGATTATGGAGAAAGCTTCCGATGTGGATGGGCAAGTAGTTTTTCCACCTTTGCTCACAGTGAGCTTAAAAGGTAAGCCAGAAGACTTAAACCATTTGTACATATGTAACGTAGCACCTTCTACACCAATTGTACAAACATAGATTTTAAGAATTATAGAAAACCTAAAAGCTAAAACAAAACAAAGAAACAACAAGAATCCATGCATACACTTGCATGCACATAAAGCACACCCACCCGCATGTGCACACCCCCCCTCTATCCACACCCACAAAAGCATGTGTGCACACATAGAACACACCCAACACCTGTGTACACTCTCTAGATATATACACCCACACATGCACAAACTCTATAAACTTGCATGTGCGGGTCTTATCTTCTCTTCCCGATTCTCCCCTTCGCTTTGACCTTGCCTTCTGCCTAGCGGCTACTTCTTATTTACTTTTCTCTTACTACCCTTGCTTATTGATCTCACTTCTACAAGTTCTACTTGGTGTGGTTGGCATCCTTCTCTTGTGTTTAGAGCCCCATCCCACCATGCATTAGTAGCATTTACAATGCAAAGGTAACAAAGTAAAGAAATTTGCAAGTTCTCTGTAATAATGGAAACTTTTTGAAGCACTGCTAGAATTCAGAAAAAACCCAGTATTGCAAAGAGAAAGAACGGTATTTGAATGTAGGCACCTGCTTTTTTAAAATTTCCTAAATTTGGCTTTTTTTTCAACGAAAAAGATATTGTATAAAAAAGCAAAAAAAATATTTGAGCGTGAGACACGATTGCTTGCGTTGCACTACTAAAACCATGGAGGGAGGTGGGACGGGGCTCTTATAAGGTCTATGTTGTGTATTGGTTGTGTTTGTCTTCTTTTTGGGTTTTTTAATCTTTTTCTTGCCGTTCTTCTATGTGTTTTTCCCTTCTACTATGCAAATTTACGTGTTGGATTTTTGTATCTGGCTTCCTCTCAAGTCTTGGCCTTCCCACCCTTTTTTTCATGTGCACTCTTTTCACCCTTTTTCTTATGTGCACACTGTGCAGTCTTGGGTTGTGCCTTCCGGTCATTTTTTATTGTTGTTTGTTCATCCGTCTTTATCTCCGCTTTTTTCTTTGTGTGCTCGACTTTTCTCTTTTTTTTTGTGTGGTTTGTTTTCTCCTTATTTCTCAAAAGTTGTCATTAGTGTTTCCTCCTTGCTCTATAACTTTTAATCACTAAGGTGTCGTTGTTTAGTGGCAAACTCCACTATCCACTTGTGGTTTTAAAATCTTATGTGGATTGTTTTTTTAAGTCCAACATGTCACCTCCAATGTCATCCTTAGCTTTATTATCATCTTCTGACAGCATCATTAAAATGGCACCATATTGTCGAGTGCCCGCACAAAGTTGTTGCACACCAAGCACCCCAAGTTTGTCCCTGAATCCAATGCCAAACCTTAATGTCACACAAAGGCACATGTCACAAGTTTGGATTTGAACAAGGATTATCCCAATAGTGACAAGATGGACTTATTTATATAGTCTCCCTAAATGCCATCACAAGGCTAAAAACTAAGACGAGAAAAGGAAACATCCAAGGTAGCATAAGCAGAAAGCCCTAAAGGCTACAGTAGCCCCTAAAAAGGGTAATGAACTAGAACCAAAGGTCCAAAAGAAGAAAACTTTAAAAAGCATATGTAGAACCAAAGGTCCATTTCACATCACATCTATCCCACATCACATCACATCACATCACATCCATTTCACATCACATCTCATCCATTCACATCTATCCCGATTCACATCACATCCATTTCATATCACATCTCATCTATTCACATCTATCCCGATTCACATCACATCACATCTATTTCACATCACATCTCATCCATTCACATCTATCATGATTCACATCACATCACATCCATTCGCATTCATCACATTCATTTATATCACATTCATTCACATCCATCATATCACATCCATTCATATCCATCATATTCATTCTCATCACCATCCCATCACATACATTCTATCCACATTACATCACATCCACATCATATCTCATTCATACACATCCCTACATCCATCCAGTCATTCACATGTACGACTATTCACATCCATCCATTAATTCACATTCACACCTATCACTTCACATCTCATCACATTCACATCCACATCCCTTTACATCACATCACACCCACATCCCTTTACATCACATCACATCTTATCACATCCATATCCACATCCATTTACATCACATCACATCCTTTCACATCCACATCCACATCCATTTACATCAGATCACATCCTTTCACATAACCTCAAATCTCATTCTCATCTCATCATTCACATCCACATTCATTTACATCACATTCTTTCACATACACATCCATATCCATTTACTTTACATCTCATCCTTTCACATAACCTCACAACATCTCATCATTCACATCCACATTCATTTACATCACATTCTTTCACATACACATCCACATCCATTTACTTTACATCTCATCCTTTCACATAACCTCACATCTCATTCTCATCTCATCATTCACATCCACATTCATTTACATCACATTCTTTCACATACACATCCACATCCATTTACTTTACATCTCATCCTTTCACATAACCTCACATCTCATTCTCATCTCATCATTTCACATACACATCCACATCCATTTACTTTACATCTCATCCTTTCACATAACCTCACATCTCATTCTCATCTCATCATTCACATCCACATCCATTTACTTCACATCTCATCCACATTCATTTACATCACACCACATCCTATCACATCCCATTCACATCTTATCACATCCATTCACATCCTATTCCCATTTAGTAGCTTTTCTTCCTTTGATACCGATAATGGGACTTTTTCTAAATTTCTGCCAGTTACTTGGCCTAGATAAAGGTTCTTTTTCTCGACAACCATTTTCATATTCTTTCTCAATTTCTCAAATGAATTATATTCAATATTCCTCTTTTGAATAAAAGAATTCATGGGATTTACAAAAATCAATTCTACCCATATTTTTACTTTTGATAAATATTCATAAATTGAATTATACTAAAAATTCCTCTTGTTTCCATTTGATTTCTTGGATCTCAAATATCATGGAAATTCCTCTTTATACATTTAATTATTTGAATTCTAAATGTCATGGGAATTCCTCTTTTATCATCAAATAAATTTATCTAAAATTTCTCTTTTCTTTAATAAAAATATCCATTAATTCAATGTGCCAAGAATTTCACTTTTACTATTAAATGATTGAATTTCAAATGTCATAGAAATTTCTCTTTTATCATTTAAATATTTCTCATGCATAAAATAAATTTATCTAAAATTTATCTTTGAATTTAAATAAAATATCCATTAATTCCAATATGCTAGAAATTTCACTTTTTTCATTTAAATGATTGAATATAGGAATTTCTCTTTTATCATTTATTTCTCATGCATAAAATAAATTTATCTAAAACTCATCTTTGAATTTATATAAAATATCCATTAATTCCAATATACTAAGAATTTCGCTCTTCCTATTTAAATGATTGAATTCCAAATGTCATGGGAATTTCTCTTTTATCATTTAAATAAAATTACCATAATTTTCTCTTTTCTTAATTATTTAATTACACATAAACCTTAAAAATTAGTTTTCCATTGAATGTGACGAAAATCATTATTTTAGCCTAGGATATTCAATCCTAGAATATGGTAGGAAGTCCTCTTTTCACGTTATGCATAAGAATGAATTATGTATCAATTTCTTACCATACCTTCGCTGCTATTACTGACAAATTTTAATACTTTTGAAAAGAATAAGACTTAGTAATGTAATTATGATAGTATAACTATCTTTTAACCTTAAATTCAATTTATGGATTTATCTCATAATATTACCATAATTTACAAGCATATAAGTATAAAAAACCATTTTCTTAACCTCTAGCTTCACAAGCCTAGAGTTTGATTTGTGAATTAGGAATTTCTCCATGAGAAACATTATTTGAATAGAGAATTGGTTATAGGAATGACCATTCTTTGGGGGAGAGAGAGAGATAAACATAAAAAGCATCCTAAATTAAGCATAAATATAATATTTTCTTAATTATTCATTACAACTCTTAAGAAAAGCTTGATTTGCATTATAACCACTTAATTAAAAACTTCTCAAGCTTGAGAGGGGTTGAGAAGTGAGAAACACTGAGAATAGTAGAGAAAAACCATAAAATTACACCTCTTGTTTTTGCTTGCTTCTCTATCATAGAAGAAGCCCCCAACCAATCAATTGGTTAGTGTGTTAAAAGGAAAGCTCCAAGGATGGTTGAAGAGAGAGAGAGGCTCCACTCTCTCCAAAAGTAGAGGATTTTTAAGGGATAATAAAAAATATCATTATTTTAGTATAATACTGGCATGGTATAGTTCATAGATTTTTTTACAAAAGACTAAGGATCTATTTATAGGTGAGGGAGGCCTCTAACCAAGTCCAACTAGGTTCTAGAATTTTCCAGGTTGAGTTTGGCTAAATTTGGACAAGATTTGGACCTAGTTTGGCTCCCTTTTGATTTGGTTTGATCCAGGAGAGAGGAGAGATAAAAATATCACAATTTTTTTGAGTTAAAAACTCCACCACATGTGTGAATTAGACACCTCCTTGAAGTCTCCCCTTTTCCTTACCAAGGTGTCAAAAATGTATCATTATACCAAAATATCTCATTTTTTTTTAGTAATATCTCATAGTTTTTAACTAATAAACCTTGTACTCAGTCAACTCTTCATCTTATGTGGTTATTTACTCATTTTTGGGTATTTTCTTTTATTCATTGGATTTATCTCCTCCCCACACTTGGATTGATCCTATTGGCCCATAGGAACCTTAATTGGACCATAATCCAAAAATTTCTAAAAATCTAGACTCTTAGGCTAAGGTCCTTTATACACATTTTCAATTAATTCCAATTGCACATTGGAAAGTTCTTTTTAAATTTCTGTTTCAGGGGAAACCATTTTAGACACTAGGAGGATTTTTATATCAAAAAATATCTCAATTCTGGACTCTCTCTCTAGACATTTTCTCTCTCCAGGCCAAAACAGGATAAAACATGATCTTTCTTCTATTTCAGAGAGGGGAATAATTACAAGATCAGAAGGGAAGGTTCTTACACCTGTACACCTCAAAACCTGGAGAGAGGAATCTTACATCCTACCCCACTTAAAAAACGTGGGATGTCCTCATCTCGTAGTGGAGGACAACTCTTTCTCTTAAGATCCAACTGATTCTGGGGTTCCTTATAGTCTAGTCAACCCAACAGAATCCTGGGATAAAGATCCCTTCATATAGAACTCATTATCAGATAACAATTCATTCAGAATAAATCATTCATATCCTTAACACAATAATGGTCCATTAGACCGAAAATTCCATCTGAACATTCCTCCATGGAAATTTTAGTTATGCAGGTTTTTAATTTGTCATCCCTTAACTTGATCCACTGGGTCAAGTGTAACAGCAACAATCTGTCAGCACAATCCACTATTCTCATAGTGATTTGCTGAAGTCATTATTGCCCTTCCAGCTATTAACATCATTACTAGGATCCGTCCCATTCATCCTCATTGTGGTTTTGTTCAACTTATCTTCTTTCAACTTTGTGGTTTTGTGGTTTTATTCATTACAACTCTTAAGAAAAGCGTGATTTGTATTATAACCACTTAATTAAAAACTTCTCAAGCTTAAGAGGGGTTGAGAAGTGAGAAACATTGAGAATAGTAGAGAAAAACCATCAAATTACACTTTACCTCTTTTTTTTAATTACTTCTCTATCATAGAAGAAGCCCCCAACCAATCAATTGGTTAGTGTATTGAAAGGAAAGCTCCAAGGATGGTTGAAGAGAGAGAGAGAGGCTCCACTCTCTCCAAAAGTAGAGGATTTTTAAGGGATAATAAAAAATAGCATTATTTTAGTATAATACTGGCATGGTATAGTTCACAAATTTTTTTACAAAAGACTAAGGATCTATTTATAAGTGAGGGAGGCCTCTAACCAAGTCCAACTAGGTTCTAGAATTTTACAGGTTCAATTTGAACAAGATTTGCACCTAATTTGGCTCCCTTTTGATTTGGTTTGATCTAGGAGAGAGGAGAGATAAAAATATCATAATTTTTTGCGTTAAAAACTCCACCACATATGTGAATTAGGCGCCTCCTTGAAGTCCCCCCTTTTCCTTACCAAGGTGTCAAAAATGTATCATTATACCAAAATATCTCACTTTTTTAGTAATATCTCATAGTTTTAAACTAATAAACCTTGTACTCAATCAACTCTTCATCTTATGTGGGCATTTACTCATTGTTGGGTGTTTTCTTTTATTCATTGGATTTATCTCCTCCCCACACTTGGATTGATCCTATTGGCCCATAGGAACCTTAATTGGACCATATTCCAAAATTTTCTGAAAATCTAGACCCTTAGGCTAAGGTCCTTTATACACATTTTCAATTAATTCCAATTGCACATTGGAAAGTTCTTTTTGAATTTTTGTTTTAGGGGAAACCATTTTAGACACTAGGAGGATTTTATATCCAAAAATATCTCAATTCTGGATTACCTCCCTCTAGACATTTTCTCTCTCCAGGACAAAACAGGATAAAACAAGATCTTTCTTCTATTTCAGAGAGGGGAATAACTACAAGATCATAAGGGGAGGTTCTTACACCTGTACCCCTCAAAAGCTGGAGGGAGGAATCTTACAATTATTATCGGGGCGAGACATAGCATGCCTCAAAGCTTTCTTCTCCTCGAAGATCTAAGTTTTGATAAATTCTCTTTTACAAAATTATTAAATGAACCTTCAAGGAGGTCACTAAAAAGGAGTGGGTACCCAAGACTACCCTGACAGCCACCATTTAGTAAGAAACTAACCCATGAATGAAATCGGGCAAGCATATGCCCTAAGCAAAGGAGTTTTACCCCACAAACCAAGCCTCACTAGATCTCTGTAAAGATGTTAGAAGCTCAAGGCTTCTATGAGGAAAACCCATCCATCTAGGTCCCAAAAAGTTACGGACCACACTGCATTCGCCTAAACCAAAGATATTCAAGCGCGCAAGCCTCAAACAACGCTTAATAGATGCTAACATTTTAATGGATCACAGTCAAGCTACTAGAAGCAAGGCTTCTATGAAGGAAACCCCTACAGTTGCCTTCTGAAGTCAATAAAAATTGCACCACGGGCCTCTATAGCCACGCCATCGAACAGTAAATTAAAGATGAAGTGGAGACCTAAAGCTATGCCTCCGACACCATCCCCAAGGTTTAAGTAGGAATGAAGAGTCATGGCATCCCCGGCTCGATTCATGAGGGAACACCATCTCTTCAAAAAAGTTGGAAAAGTTTGTGGATAGCAAGCAACAAAAGGTAATACCTTGCCCGTGTGCAAGGGGCCTTATACCTAACCATGTTTCCTTTCAAGAGAAGAGCAACCCATGGTGCTGAAACCCCAAGGGAGTGATGCACACACTTTGTTAGGAGAACCAAGCAATCTCAAGGCTCTAAGTGATCACCATGGTCCCCACCATAACATCCAGCTACACACCAACTCAACGTATGGAACTGGAAGGATAAACCTCAATCAAGCGCACTATCAAAGCCGACGATGGGGATGGAAAAAGCTTTCGATGTGGATGGGCAAGCAATTTTTTGCCTTTTCTCACAGTGAGCTTACAAGGTAAGCTAGAAGCCTTAAACCATTTGCACATATGTAATGTAGCACTTTCTACCAATCGTATAAACACAAATTTTGAGAATAATAAAAAACCTGAGAATTGAAGCAAAGCAATGAAACAACAAGAATCCGTGCATACACTTGCATGCACACAAAACAGGCCCACCCACATGTGCACACACCCCTCTATCTGCACACACAAAAGCATGTGTGCACACATAAAACACACCCAACACACGTGTACACTTTCTAGATATATACACCCGCACATGTACGACCTCTAGAAACCTGCCAGGGTAGTCTTGGGTACCCACTCCTTTTTTTTAGTGACCTCATTGAAGGTTGTACACTCTCTAGATATATACACCCGCACATGTACAACCTCTAGCCGGTAAAAGGCATAATGAACTAGAACCAAAGGTCCAAAAGAAGAATACTTTAAAAAGCATATGTAGAGAAATAACACACGAGAAATTGTCAAGGACAATCATGTCATGACTATCAATAATGGTTTGGATGAGAGCTCTGAAGCTACCACCCTAGTAAGAGACAACGAGTGATCTCCCACTCAAACCAACTTCTCCCAAAGAAAAGAAGCCCATTGATTATGCCAACCTCCCCTAGAAACTCAAAGAGTAACCCAACCTGCTGCTGCTGCTGGAAAAGGAATGAATAAAACGAGGACACATGGCTAGATGTAGTGAGGAAGGAGGACTCAAAGGAAGGTGAAATTTGGCCTTCCGTGGGTCATCATAGTCACTGTAACATTTTCTTTAACATGATTGGCGAAACGACTTCATTTTCAAAGCCATCGCCTCCTAGAGTAACACGTTGTCTAAGCCCACCTCTGAGTGAGTATGAATCAAGTGAGCATAACTATTTTCGGTGAGACATAGCATGCATCAAAGCTTTCTTGTCCTCGGAGGTCTCAGTTTTGATAAATTCTCTTTTACAAAATTCTTAAATGAACCTTCAATAAGGTCACTAAAAAGGAGTGGGTACCCAAGACTACCCTGGCAGCCACCGCTTAGTAAGAAACTAACCCATGAAGAACGAAATCGGGAAAGCATGTGCCCCAAGCAAAGGAGTTTTACCCCCATTTGCACCACGAGCGTTTACAGCCACGCCATCATCGAACACTAAATTATACATGAAGTGGAGACATAAAGCTATGCCTCTGACACCATCCCAAGGTTTAAGTAGGAATGAAGAGGTGTGCTATCCCCAGCTCGATTCATAAGCATACACCACGAGCGTTTACAACCACGCCATCATCGAACACTAAATTATACATGAAGTGGAGACATAAAGCTATGCCTCTGATGCCATCCCCAAGGTTTAAGTAGGAATGAAGAGGTGTGCTATCCCCAGCTCAATTCATAAGCATACACCATCTCTTCGGAGAAGTTGGAAGAGTCTGTGGACACCAAACAGAAAATACCTCACCCATGTTCAAGGGGCCTTATACCTAACCATATTTCCTTTTAAGAGAAGAGAAACCCATGGTGCCGAAACCCCAAGGGAGCCATGCACACACTTCAGTGGGAGAACCAAGCAACCAGTTCACCCTATGGAACTGGAAGGACAAAACTCAATCAAGTGCACTATCAAAGCCAATGATGGTGATGGAAAAAGCTTTCAATGTTGATGGGCAAGAAATTTTTCGCCTTTTCACACAGTGAGCTTACATGGTAAGCCAAAAGCCTTAAAACATTTGCACATATGTAACCTAGCACCTTCTACCAATTGTACAAACACAAATTTTTAGAATAATAAAAAACCTGAAAAATGAAACAAAACAAAGAAACAACAAGAATCCATGCATGCACTTGAACGCACACAAAACACACATACCCGCATGTGCCCACACCCCCTCTATCCGCACAAAAGCATGTGCACACACATAAAACGCACCCAATACACCTGTACACTCTCTAGATATATACATCCGCACATGCACAGCCTCTAGAAATTTGCATGTGTGGGTCTTATCTTCACATCCCAGTTCTCCTCTTCGCTTTTGACCTTGCCTTCTACCCATGGCGGCTACTTCTTATTGGCCTTTTTGTTGTTGTCTTTTTTGTTGATCTCACTTCACCTCCCGGTTCTCCTCTTCGCTTTTGACCTTGCCTTCTACCCATGGCGGCTACTTCTTATTGGCCTTTATGTTGTTGTCTTTTTTGTTGATCTCACTTCTACAAGTCATACTTGGTGTGGTTGGCATCCTTCTCTTGTGTTTAGAGCCTCGTCCCACCAAACATTAGCACCATTTGCAGCACAAATGTGTATTAACTAACTAAAGAAATTTACAAGTTGCCTCCGTAATGATCGAAACTTTTGGAAGCACGACTAAAATTCTGGAAAAACCCAGTATTGTGGAGAGGAAGAACTCTCCTTAATGTAGGTGCTTGTTTTTCCAAAATTTTCTAAATTTGGCATTTATTTTTCAACTAAATTTATATTCTATAAAAAAGCAAAGAAAATATTTGAGCGTGGGGACGATTACTTGCATTGCACGGCTAGAATCATGGAGGGAGGTGGGACAGGGCTTTTATTAGGTCTAAATTGTGTCTTGGTTGTGGCTGTCTTCTTTTGTGTGTCATTTTCTATTTTTCTTGTGCTTCTTCTCTGGGTTTTGCCCTTCTATTGTGCAGATTTACTTGTTGGCCTTTTGTCTCTAGCTTCCTCTCGAGTCTCGGCCTTTGCACACTTTTTTTCTGTGCACTCTTTTCACCGTTTTTATTATGTGCACACTGCACAGTCTTGGGTTTTGCCTTTCGGTCATTTTTTATCATCGTTTCTTCATCCATCTTTATCTCCACCTTTTTCCTAGTGTGCTTGGCTTTTCTCTTTTATTTTCGGTGTGGCTTTTTTTCTCCTTATTTCTCACATGTTGTCATTAGAATTTCCTCTCTACATATAACTTTTAGACACTAAGGTCTCATTTTTTTGTGGCAAACTCCACTATCCACTTGAGGTTTCAAAATCTTATGTCGATTCTTTTTTGTAGGCTAACATCTCACCTGCAAGGTCCTCCTTAGCTTTACTATCACCATCTTCTCATAACAGCATCGTTAAAATAGCATTGTGTTATTGAGTGCCCTCATAAAGCCGTTGCACCACCCCAACTTTCTCCCTGAATCCAATGCCAAACTTTAATGTCATACAAAGGCACATGTCACAAGTTTGGATGCGAACATGCTTTCAAGGATTGTCCCAATAGTGATAAAAAAGGCTTATAGTCTCCCTTAATGCCATCACAAGGCTCCAAACTAAGACGAGCAAAGGAAACATCCAAGGTAGCATAAGTAGAAAGCTCGGCTTCAACCTCAAAGACAATAGCAAAAGAGCCTGACATGCAAGCCCTAAAAGCAACAGTAGCCCCTAAAAAGTGTTGAAATATACAAGTAAATAGGTGTGTGCGGGAACAAGTCCTTAGTAAGACGCTATAAAAGAGAATCTGTAAATGAGTGAGAAGCAGTGAAAAGGTGAGAGGTATCTACTGGGAGAGAATAAAGGGTAGAATGGGAAGATTTAGGATGTGTGGAGATATTCTGGGAAAAGTGAAGAGGTGGAGAGAATCAAGCAAAAGAGGTGGAGTGAATCAAGGAGAGATAAGTGGGATTAGATGCTTGGATGTAAACTCTATAAATTGAGGCATTGGCCTAATGAGAATTTGCTGGTTTTTGATTATCCATGCCTACATTAAGCTATCAGTTAATTGCTCACTAATCTCATCTTAATCATCATCTAATCTCTTTGTTAATGATGTTGATTCTTGCATTTGATACACCATAGCTCATCACATTGCGGCAAATTTAATAGTATCAGAGCCTAGCTTAGAATCCATCAAATTTATGAGCTCATTATCTTGCTAATTACCTAGTTAATTTTAGGATTAAGAAATAATCAAATTTTTAGCTCTTTTTCAATTAACCTATGTACCCCCAGCTGGTGGAGGGGCTTTATCTCCCTCTTGCCATAACATTAGCCCAAACCCACTTAGCCACATCTAGCCAAGCTACCCACGCTTTAGCCCATCAAGTCAAATCGCCAAACCGCTGAGAGAAGCAGTTGCAAATTGCGATTTTTCAAGTGTCATTTTTTTAAAGAAATCTGCAGATCTACTCCTCCACAAAAGAAATTGGTCTAATTCCTCTTGGCCCCACAGGTTTTCAAGAGTGCTCTACATGTTGGTGATGTCAGATTTCTAAAATTCCTCAAGGAGAAGTGGCATCAAGCTTTGCATCAAATCTGCAAGTGACTTTGGTAAAATAGAGATTAAGCATTCAATGTTTGGTCAAATATTTTATTTCTTAGCTTAATCCTCTACTAGACTAATTGCTATTGATAGCTTTGAAAGGAGTTGAGCTCATTTGAACTCTAAGGCCCTAGATCTGGCCTCCCCGCACACTCTGTTTTCTGCACACAAAATAGGTAATTATTTTGCTAATCAATGATTAATCAACACTAATCACTGTATTTTGATGCAATTGAAGGTTCAAATTTACCATTGGGTATTTGATACAGATCCCTATAACTTCATATTACAATTTGGAGATGGTTTGATACTCCAACCATTCAGTACAGATTTGTTACCCTTGGATTTATGTAATTTTTAGTGAATTTATGCTGATAAATCTGGTAATCATCACCTAAACACCAGATTGAGTTGTAAAAGGGTAGACACTACCCTTGAATCTTGAAATTGGATCAAGAGGTAAGACCCCCTTCACATCATCATGAGCACGGCACAAGAGATAGCCAAATTTAATGGGGAGCAGTTTTATACATGGCAAACAAAAACCATGTATTTGCTCATGAGGAAAAATCTGTGGGGGCTAGTTGAGGGAAGAGATGAATGCCCAGAGGTGAGTGGAAAAAATGAGTGGAAGAGCAGGAAGAATGAGAAAGCATTAGGACTCATCGCACTTAGTTTAAATGATGAAATCATTCACCACATCACAGGGATATAATGGGCAAAAGATGCATGGAATGAACTCAATAAATTATTTGGCACTCAAGCAAAAAAATCAAAGATAAATCTATTAATGCAATTCTACAAACTGGATATGAAAGAAAGTGAACCTTTAATCACACACTTGAACAAATACAAAAACATTAAGCAACAACTGGCAGCCCCCATTGGCAAGAAGGTAGAGGATAATGAGGCATTAGCAGTGCTTCTGAAGAGTGTGGACAAAGGTGAATATGAAAACATTGTAGCAACCTTAAAGAATGATTGAAGCTACATGAGTTAGAAGGAGCTCTACTAGAGTAAGAGACCAAGGTCAAAGAGAAGAAATGGCTGGACTCAACAGCTGGAGAGGAAAAAGCATTCTTCACCCGAGGAGGATTTTCACTGCTACAGCAAACCCAGTGGAGAAGGAATGACACCAGCAAACTTCATGGTTGGAGACTCCTAAAAAGAAGTGGAGAAGGAATGACACCAGCAAACTTCATGGTTGGAGACTCCTAAAAAGAAGTGGAGTCAGATCATCTTTTCTTAGAGAGAGAGAGAGAGAGAGAGAGAAACCCCACAACCCAATGTAACCTGCCCCAATAGAGTAAAACCACCTCTGAGCCACTGATGATGTAGGCCATGTGGTAGATGTATGTGTGAGCACTTTAATCAAGGTCACGAGCACTTCTAGTAGCCTTGGACACATAGAGAGAGAGTGTGTCAAGGACTATGAGTTTAGGGACTTGAGGCACTGGTCGCGGGTTACCAAGTAAGAGGGAAACTTAGTATAGGGTCCATGTGTGCTAGGATTATTCACTTGAGAGAAGGTGTTGAAATATATAAGTGAATGGGTGTGTGCGGGAACAAGCCCGATGTGTGGAGATATTCTGGGAAAAGTGAAGAGGTGGAGAGAATCAAGCAAAAGAGGTGAGAAGCAGTGAAAAGGTGAGAGGTATCTACTAGGAGAGAATAAAGGGTAGCATGAGAAGATTTAGGATGTGTGGAGATATTCTGGGAAAAGTGAAGAGAATAAAGGGTAGCATGAGAAGATTTAGGATGTGGAGATATTCTGGGAAAAGTGAAGAGGTGGAGAGAATCAAGCAAAAGAGGTGGAGTGAATGGGTGTGTGCGGGAACAAGCCCTTAGCAAGAGGCTGTAAAAGAGAATCTGTAAATAAGTGAGAAGCAGTGAAAAGGTGAGAGGTATCTACTAGGAGAGAATAAAGGGTAGCATGAGAAGATTTAGGATGTGTGGAGATATTCTGGGAAAAGTGAAGAGGTGGAGAGAATCAAGCAAAAGAGGTGGAGTGAATCAAGGAGAGATCAGTGGGATTAGATGCTCGGATGTAAACTCTATAAATTGAGACATTGGCCTAATGAGAATTTGCAGGTTTTTGATTATCCATGCCTACATTAACCTATCAATTAATTTCTCACTAATCTCATCTTGATCATTGTCTAATCTCGTCTTGCATTTGATCCACCATAGCTCATCACATTGCTGCAAATTTAACAAAAAGGATAATGAAGTAGAACCAAAGGTCCAAAAGAAGAAGACTTTAACAAGCATATGTAAAAACATAGCACACGAGAAATTGTCAAGGACAATGATGTCATAACTATCAATAATGGTTTGGAAGAGAGCTTCGAAGCTACCACCCTAGTAGAGACAACAAGCAATCTCCCACTGAAACAAACTTTTCCCAAAGGAAAGAATCCCATTGATTAAGCAGACCTCCCCAGGAAACTCAAAGTAACCCAACCTCAGGTTGGAAAAAAGGAATGAATAAAACAAGCCCACATGGAGGACTCAATGGAAGGGGAAATTTGGCCTTCCATGGGTCATCATAGTCACCATAACATTTTCTCCGACATGAATGGCCAATAACTTCATTTTCAAAGCCATCACCTCCTAGGGCGCAGTGTGCATCCCTAACACGTTGTCTAAGCCCACCTCCGAGTGAGTATGAACCAAGTGAGCATGACTATTTCCGGTGAGACATAGCATGCCTCAAAGCTTTCTTGTCCTCGGATGTCTTAAGTTTTTAATAATTTTCTTTTACAAATTCTTAAACGAACATTCAAGGTCACTAAAAAGGAGTGGGTACTCAAGAATACCTTAACAGCCACCGTTTAGTAAGAAACGGACATAGCATGCATCAAAGCTTTCTTGTCCTCGGATGTCTTAAGTTTTTAATAATTTTCTTTTACAAATTCTTAAACGAACATTCAAGGTCACTAAAAAGGAGTGGGTACTCAAGAATACCTTAACAGCCACCGTTTAGTAAGAAACTAACCCATGAACGAAATCGAGCAAGCATATGCCCCAAGAAAAGGAGTTTAGCCGACAAACCAAGCCTCACAGGATCTCCGTGGAAATGTTAGAAGCTCAAGGCTCCTATGAGGGAAACCCTTCCATCTAGGTCCCAAAAACCTCACGAACCACACTGCATTCTCCTAAACCAAAGAGATTCAGCGACGGCAACCTCGAACCTCAGTCACAGCTTAACAGATGCTAACATTCTATTGGAACACTTCCAAGCTACTAGAAGCAAGGCTTCTATGAATTGGGATCTGAAGTCAATAAAAATTGCACCACAAGCCTCTACAGCCAAGGCATCTAACACTAAATTAAAGATGAAGTGGATACCTAAAGCTATGCCTTTGATGCCATCCCCAAGGTTTAAGTAGGAATGAAGACTCATGGCATCCCCAGCTCGATTCATAAGCAAACACCATCTCTTCGGAGAAGTTGGAAGAGTCTATGGGTTGACACCAAGTAGCAAAAGGTAACACCTCGCCCGTGTGCAGGGGGCCTTATACCTAACCATGTTTCCTTTCAAGAGAAGAGCAACTCATGGTGCCAAAACCCAAGGGAGCCGTGCACACACTTCATTTGGGAGAACCAAGAAATCTCAAGGCTCTAAGTGATGACCATGGTCCACACCATAACATCCAGTGTACACCAACTCACCATATAGATTTGGAAGGACAAAGCTCAATCAAATGCACTAGCAAAGCCAACAATGGTGATGGAAAAAGCTTTTGATGTGGATGGGCAAGCAGTTTTTCGCCTTTGCTCACATTGAGCTTACAAGGTAAGCTAGAAGCCTTAAACCATTTGTACATATGAAAGGTAGCACCTTCTACTAATTGTACAAAAAAAAAATTTGAGAATAATAGAAAACTTGAAAACTTAAACAAAACAAAGAAACAACAAAATCCACGCATACACTTGCACGCACACAAAACACACCCACACCCATATGCTCACACCCCCCTCTATACGCATGCACAAAATCATGTGCGCACACTTAAAACACACCCAACACACATGTACACCCTCTAGATATATACGTTCGCACATGCACAGCCTCTAGAAACTTGCATGTGCAAGTCTTATCTTCTCTTCCCGGCTCTCCCCTTCGCTTTGACCTTGCCTTACGCCCATGGCGACTACTTCATATTGGCTTTTCTCTTGCTGCCTTTTCTTGTTGATCTCACTTCTTCAAGTTCTACTTGGTGTGGTTGACATGCTTCTCTTGTGTTTAGAGCCCCGTGCCACCAAGCATTAGCAACATTTGTAGCGCAAAGGTATTCAATAAGTAAAGAAATTTTCAAGTTGCCTCCGTAATAATGGAAACTTTTTGAAGTGCTAGTAAAATTCATTTTAAAAAAACCTAGTATTGCGGAGAGGAAGAACGCTCCTTGGATGTAGGCACCTATTTTTTCAAAATTTCCTAAATTTTCCATTGCTTTTTTAACTAAAAAGATATTCTATAAAAAAACAAAGAAAATATTTGAGCGTGGGACACGATTGCTTCCATTGCACTGTTAAAATCATGCACGAAGGTGGGACAAGGCTCTTATTAGGTCTACCCTGTGTCCTTGTTGTGGTTGTCTTCTTTTTTGGGTCGTTTTCTCTTTTTCTTGCCCTTCTTCTCTGGGTTATGCCCTTCTACTATGCAGATTTACGTGTTAGATTTTTGTCTCTGGCTTTGTATCAAGTATCAGCCCTCCTAACCTTTTGCCTGTGCACTCTTTTCACCCTTTTTCCTGTGCACTCTTTTCACCCTTTTTCTTATGTGCACACTGCAGTCTTGAGTTTTGCCTTCCAATTATTTTTTATCGCTGTATATCTCAAGCACCTACACTAAGCCTCACAACAGTCGTCTAGGTACATAGGGGGACCATGGTGGGTGCAAGCATGGCCCATAGTACAACCCATCACCTAAATCTAAATTCGCAAGAACCTCCCGTGGTCTCCTCTTCGGCCATAACAATTACTGATCCACACAACCTCAATCCCCAAGTGCTCCATAACGCCACATCAACCGAGCAAGTGAGGCCACCAAGCTCCATTGAAGCTATGGACAAATTCCACTGCCATACATCAGCATCTCTAGACCTTGACTCCCCAAACCTTGTCTCTCTAGACTGTAACCCGCCAAACCTTGATCCCACTACCACATATCAACATCTCCATACCTTGACTCCAAGAAAAGGGTGAATGTAGTAAAGAGAGTCGAAGAAAGCAAAGTTAAAGAGAGTCAAATAAAGTAGAGTTGGAGAAATCTTCAAGATGCAAGAGTACACACATGGGACACACCTTCCACCCGTTGCTCATGTATGTCACCTATATATTACACTAAGGGCATTAATTTTTTTTTCTACACCTTATACCTCATAGCACGCACGAACACACGCACCTATGTCCTTGTGAATGACAACCCTGTAGGTACATCTCTAGATAAGGGGCGTGCAAGCATGGCACATAGTATGACCCATCACCTTAATAACTATCAACCTTCTAGATACTTCCAAAAAGAGCTTCAAAGCATACAACCTTTGCTTTAACCCAATTCAACACAAACACAACCTCACCTTGGCCCTAACATATTAGTCATGAAGAAGCCCAATCTCTAATAAGTATATCTCTGGATAGGGAGACCATGGCGGATGCAAAATCCTGGCCCATGGTATGACCCATCGCCTTGATAACCATCAACCTTGGAGGTGCCTCCAAAGAGCTTCAAAGCATAGAACCTTTGCTTTGGTTCTGACTCAACACAAACACAACCTTGCCCTGACCGATGTATTAGCCACAAAGAAGCCCAATCTCTAAGCATCAATATGTGAGAAGAATAATATCATATCGCACCACAAAGGTCCTATCTGCCATCCGCCACAAAGGTCCTAACTGCCATCCACCACCAATGTGAATCATTCAATGGTGGTCCTAACGCTAATTTTGCCAATCAAAGGGCATGGGCCGCTTCTACCAACCACTTGATTTTGAAGGACTCAAGCCACTTCCATAAGAGAAGTAGGCCTCGCATCAAGAACTTCTACATTATATATACTTTTCTTGTTACCCTCGACAAGCTACCTACTAGTACAGCTACCCAAAGATTATGATAAACATGCCCTATATTCAATTGCAGATAGGTCCCGAATCTACCACTTAACCTCACATCCTAACTTCACAGCGTATCTGGACCATCCACACCTTTCCAACCTGATAGAAGCTTCATTACTAACCTAGGTGATGCAAGAATGTAGTCACAATTAGGAAGGGGAGTATATTGACCACTTTGCTAGTTAACATGATTTTGCCCACTTGTCTTAACATAAGACACTTTGACATCTTACCCACTCGAATCGGGACCTATGTTTTGTAAGAGGTGTTGGAACATATAAAGCTGCCTTACCATATGAGTTCAATGTCAACAGTAAGAACCACTTGTACATACTTGCTTAGACTAGTAATAGTGGCTAGAGTTGCATTTATGGCTCAAAGGCAAGACCACAAAAAAAGCATGAGTTCCAAACACAAATGATCATTGTCTTTGATTTTCTCCAATCGGATGAATGGGTGTCCATGTAATACCCAATTGCTTGTATATGTGGACCTCGTTTTTGGGATATTTCGGTTTTTTATTTTCATGTTTTGACAGTCAAACTACTCATAAATCACTTGTACAACCTCTTTAACTCAAAGGCCTTTAATAGGCATCGATATAGCTGTCTTACAAAAAGCTCTTAATAAATGAAGGTCCAACCCCACAACAAAAATCATTAAGCACATCCACACAGTAAGCAATTAAAGCGAACATTTTTTCCAAAAAGAGTATGTGCTGGACATTAATGTTCATTGTCAAAACACATTCAAAGCTATCAAAAGGTGCATTTAGTAGTAGTGACCAAAGATACAGGGTAGCACCATACATTGTACAATGAACAAGATTAAGTTCAAAGCCAAGAGTTCAAGAATGTATTCAGAGCAAAACCAGGATTAGAACACTTTCAGTGCAATTTTGTTCTGGTGGGCATTCTTCACATCCAAAGCAAGCAATTCCCAAAAAGGATGAGATCTTTAAAAGCATGCACAACAACATTTCAGGCTAAGAATGCAATTCATTATAATTTGCAGACAAACAACTGACGCAAGCGGGGCATCAAGGCAGGAGTCTCCACTACATGAATTTGGGTGATCACTCTTGCACGCATGAAGCATGACTGCATCTGCTTGCAAGAGATGGCTTTTCTTTCATCATATATGCATAAAAGAAGAGGGGCCTCGTAAATTTAGATGACACATCTCCAAAAAGGAATGCTTGGCTTCGGTCCTGTTTGAACAGGAAGCCTTTCTTACATGGCTCCTGGAATCAAAACATAGCCTGTCAAGGTACATGGCTCCTGGAATCAAAATGTAAAATCTAGTGTATCAGGCACAACAGCTTGCTCAACTGTCAGGCACAACCCCATACTCGACTCATAGTACTGAACTGCAGAACCAATACCCTTCAGAAAAACCAGTTAGCCATCTGCATACATCCACCAGGCAGTTAGTGTGATCCCTTTCAGTTCAGCGCTTCAAAACACAGTAACAAATGTGCTATATATATTTTTAACATAGTATAAAGCTCCAGCCTGAGACTCTCAGTTGGGTTTGATTGGTGGGTGGCAGGGAAGGGATTGTCTTCTCTGCTGGTCAGATGCTGAGGAACTAGTGTAGGGAAGGACGTACAAATGAAGGGTGAAGGTCCCCCTCTTCATAGGCTGCAAAATCTGGCCAGTCAACTGCATGAGGTGGGGTCATAAAGGTTGCATCTGAAAGAAAGAGGATCATAGGTTGTAGGCCCAAAGCACAAACTGTAGAAGGCTGGAAACAGTTGATTATTGCTGAAAATGAGCACGAGGGAAGCCCATAGGTGCTTTTACAAGCATAAGAGACTGTTGCTACAGCCAATGACCTCCAGAAGATATGCAAGAATGAGATGAAAACTGAGGGGAAGGGTGAGCACCCTTATATATCCCTCTAGAGAGCTGGTCGGCCAGCTGTAGCAGGCCAACAGCTGTCCTGTAGCATAAAATGCCTAAAAATGGTAGAAAATGCCTAAATAATATTTGCTAAATATGCCAATGTGGGGTCTTATAAAATGACCAGTACAAGCATGAAAAGGTGATGTAGACCCTCTGGAGATGATATATAATCCAACACCTCCTCTTCAACGCCAGAGGGGCGGTCCAATACCAGCACGCTGGAGTAACACCTCCAAAGTAGCTCTCGGAAGTGGTTTGGTGAAAAGATCAACCACATTGTCCTTGGTAGAACAGTAGGCCAGCCGAAGAAGTCCGAAGAAGTCCGAAGTGTGCAGCCAGAGCCAAAACAACCCTGATGGTAGTATACCTGGCTGTAGGAGTTTGCAAATGTCTCATCAAAGTCTTCACCTGTCTTCTGAGCATATCCTCGAGCATCAAGGCAAGCTCTGTAGTTACCCAAAGTACCATCTGCATGAAACTTGACTTTGAAAATCCATTTCACACCAATCACGCGACGATGTAAAGGCCGTGGCACCAAAGACCCAAGTGTGATTCCTCTCAATAGAGGACATCTTTGCTTCCATGGCTTGCCGCCACTACGGCTGTGAAAGAGCCTCCTCTGGACTCTCAGGCTCATCGATCTCTTGTAGAGAACTCATGAGAGTACAATTCACTGTGTGATGAGATGTGGATGCTTGAGATGAACAGCGAGGTCCAAGGGTGGTGGTAGAGATCTGGTTATGGAGCTGTGCATTAGTGAGACTAGAATCTCTAAAGTGTTGCTGAACCCACCGAGGTAGGCCAACCTTCCTCTCAAAGTGTGAAGAAGAAGAAGATCCAGTTGTAAAAAGGACTCATCCAATGTTGCTCGGAGAGGTGATGAAATAAGCACTGGTGGGGGGTAATCCTGGAGTCAAAGCAGGACTCATAGAGGGACCGGGAGCTGTAGAAGCTGGTGCAATAGGAACTAGTGGCTGTAAAGGAGCAGCTAGCACAGGAATTGCAGAGCGGGAGGAGGTGGAGGAGGAGGAGCTAGATGTGGAAGAGGTATAAGATCACTAACATCCGCCGAGAATGGATCATCCAAAAAATTTGTAGATGCATCAAGTGGAGAGGAGTCAATACCAAACAAGCTCTCATCAAACCGAGCATCACAGAAAACAATGATGTCATCGACCTCCGGATCCCAAAAGCGATGCCTTTTGGATCTCAGACTATAGCTTGTGAAGATCATCTTCTTTAACTTCGATGCGAGTGTGGTCCTCTTCTAATATGGGACATGCACAATGCACATAAGCAACACAACCAAAAACACATAGATGAGAAACAGAAGGCTTGTGTCTTGCAAAAGCCTCCTCCGGAGTCATCCCCTCAACCGCTTTTGTGAGAGAGCGGGTAATGTGATAAACTAAGGTAGCCACAGCTTCACCCCAAAAAGCAAGAGGGAGACCTGCATGATCCAACAAAGAACGAGCCATCTCTTTTACAATCCGGTTCTTCCGTTCCACAACTCCATTCTGCTGGGTGTAAGGAACTGTGGTCTATCGGTGAATGCCCTTCGATGCAAGGAAGTTATCAAACAGTATAAACTCGCCACCATTATCAATCCGGAGAAAAGAAATTGTACCCCAAGACAGATTTTCCACCATTGTGATCCAAGTCCTGAAACTGGCAAAAGCATCTAACTTGCGAGCAAAAAAACATACCCAGTCTTTGCGAGTGAAATCATCCACAAGAAGAAGAAAATATCGAGCCCCTCCAAGAGACTCAACCTCCGTGGGTCCGCAAGATCTACATGTATAAGCTCCAATCTTCGAGTTGCTCGATGAGTGGCCTCTTTTGAAAACGCATCTCAATGATGCTTGCCCATCACACAAGATGAGCAAATGTGTGAAAGAGACCTGAGCTGAGGTAGTCTCCTGACAACCTGCTGAGAATGGAGCTGTCCTTGCTCTCGTCTTTGGTGTTGTCCTTGTCAGATGCTTTGAAAGTATCCTGGACTTTATACTTGGCTTTGGTTGCTCAAGAGTCATCACGACAAGCAAAGTAGCGAGCCTCAATATGACATGTTCTACCACAGTAATCACATTCATTGCTTTTGTCCTTGGACTCCTTTGAATCCTGTTCACCCTTGCCTTTGCCTTTGTTTTTGTTGTTGTTGGAGGTCCCTTTTCCGCCTTTGCCTTTGCTCTTGTCAGAGGCAACAAAAGCAAACTCCAACTTGTCTTTTCCGCGAAGCAAGCACTTGTCGTGGAGATAACTCACGACTTCCTCAAAAGGGAGGAGAGGATCACAAAAATAAATATTATCCTTAAAAGAATCAAAGGAAGCATGCAATTTACCAAGAAGTTTATGGATGGGATTGTTGATGGTGCTCCTGTACTCCTCAAGCTGCAGCTTGATTAAGATGAACTCTTCAATCTTCTCAATCAAGTTATTTGACTCATTGATTGTAAGCTTCTCCAGATCTGACTCCAATTTGGCAATCTTCACTGTCGAAACTCTCCCATACCTCCTCTAGATCTTTGTCCACATCTGATGAGCATTACTCCGAGTAGAGACAAACTCTACCTGTATAGATGGAGTCATGCAATGGATGATGATAAGACGAGCCCGAGCATCCAATATCCTTCTCAAAGCAGGGTCCACCAAGTGACGTGTGGAAATAGCCATCCACACACCGGCTCCTTCCAGCAATAACTGAGTGTAGAAAGACCACGTATGATAGTTGGTTGCTGTAAGCTTCATGGAGTCACTGACTTGGGGAGGATTGTAGGATGGTATATGGATAGGGGTGGGAGTAAGACTTGGATGAGAGAAACTCAAAGAAGAAAGATTGGGAAAAGGAACCACCTAGGGAGCGGGAGAAGGGGATCCAAGCAATGAAGGAGCTGGAGTATCAACGGGAGAAGGAGCAGCACGTGTCCTCTAACAAGAAACCTTCTCTAAGGAAAGAGGACTGTAAAAAAAAACAAATAGCCTCCTCTCAAGCTGTGCACAACAAGAAGAGAGGAAGAAGAAAGGTCATTGGTTGTAGCAACAGTCTCTTATGCTTGTAAGCACCTACAGGCTTCCCTCGTGCTCATTTTCAGCAATAATCAACTGTTGCCAGCCTTCTACAGTTTGTGCTTTGGGCCTACAACCTGTGATGCTCTTTCTTTCATGGTATCAGAGCCAAATGCGGAACTACAGGTGAGACTGAATTGCTGTGTTTTTGCTGTTGGAGGCTAAAGCTCTCTTCTAGGTACCGAGGACAGGGTTCTTGAGAGATTTGCTTTCTCTATTTCTCTTTTCCCACCCTCCCTTCCTCAGATATGCAAGAATGAGATGAAAACTGAGGAAAAGGGTGAGCACCCTTATATATCCCTCCAAAGAGCTGGTCGGCCAACTGAAGCAAGCCGACAACTGTCCAGTAGCATAAAATGCTATAAAGTGCCTAAATAATATCTACTAAATATATGCCAATGCAAGGTGTCATAAAATGACCAGTGCAAGCATGAAAAGGTGATGTAGACCCTCTGGAGATGATATATAATCCAACTGCATCCATATCAGACTTACTATTGTGCCGGCCCGTTTGAACTAATTCCCACCTGAAATAAAGGAATTGCATGTTTGGCTTATCTCCCATCACAATGGAGCACCAATACCAAAGGCCTGTAGCTCACCTAATCTACCTTGCATAGCACCTCATTATTCAAGACACCTATGTCGAAGCCTGAAGACCTAATGCATGTGACATGATCACCACCGAGAATGATCTGCTTCTGAGTCATGATGCATGTGGCCATAATAACCAAGCATTTCAAAAAACGCGTTTCTAAACCATTTCATACCTTTTTGAAACGTACATATAAAAGGAGGGTTCAAGCTTCAAAAAAAAAAAGTAGAATAAGCATATATACAATCATGAAATGTTCAAAATATGCATCAATATATACTTACAAACATGATTAGACACCAAGTTCAGCAATAGCATGGCCCAAGTTGTGTGCTCATTGCTATTGCCTACACACTGGCATGGACGAGAGTCTAACAGGCACATGCCAGAGGCCAAGACTAATGCGGGAAGTGCACAAGTCAATCCCTTCACCAAGTTGCTTTTGGCAAGAAAAGCCATGAATCCTTGGCATGGATGCGCAAGGAATTGACAGAAGGGGAAAAGCACTTGTATGCAAGCTTTAGTATCTCTATTGCATGGTAACCACGATCTCGCCTCGGCTAGCTTTTGATAAGCCTTGAATCTGTGCTTATGTTCCTAGACAAGGGAGCCAAAAAGCTTGTATGCATGGCATGAGAATGGGCTGGTGTGTGCACAGCAAAACTTGAGCAATCAAGAGTGGGTGCAAAGCCCCTGGTTGTGCATGAGGCAAAGGGGGCAGCCCAGCCAGCCCTGAGGTGGCTGTATGTCCAGCCATGCGGCACCCTATGGGTGGCTGTCCAAGCCAGCCCATGTGCCCTAAAAGTGGCTGCCTAGGTGTAAAGCCCCCATAGGATCACATGATACACAAGCTAAACACACAAGGTTAGCACATGTCGAAAGGTGCAAGCAAACTCACCTCCCAACCATAGATTCCATCAAGAATCTCCCCCGAGCCAAGGGTTAGGGTTCCACTCCCCATAGGCCAAGCCAGTCAACATACCACTAGAGCTTGTCCTAAGAGACCTTTGGCAAGACCGCTTGTGAACCACCATGTCCATGGTGGGAGTCTCGTCCAAGCACAGACCAACCACATGCTATGACAGAATGAATCACAATAACGTTGAGTCACTTATATAGTGACTACTGCCGCTATAAATAACAATCCAACTATAAATAGCTGGCAACCATGGATTATGAATAATAATGAACCCTAGCGGGCCTAGCCACCTGCAACTTGTATGCGGCCTTCCCCTAATCCCAAGGCTCCCCAACCCTAACCAAATAAGGACCTAATCTCGAGGATTAGTGTTAGGTACATATGGCCTCCTACGCTTTAGCCAACCTATCTTTCACAAACTCCAAGATCTTGGTTCCCCCTACATCTCCTCTTGTGGTATAGGCTAGGCTCCCAGATGGGAGCTCCATACAATAGTGTAGGTATGACTAGCGTGTCAAATAACCATAGTTTCGTCCTCAGCTCCTGGAACTGTATCTGTGAGCACTGCCTCTCTAGTTAGCCCAAGGTTGCATAGCCACGGGCTCCCACTTGTAAGTAAACTGCTGTGCATATTTACCTATCCACTATGGGGTAGTGTTAAAGATCATAACCTTGGTCTTACCAAGGTTCATAATGAGGTCCCAGTCCTCACAAAAGGCTTGTAATGCATCTCGGTGCCTCTGCAACCCCTCCAACGAATCAAATATAAGGACAATGTTATGTAGAACAAGAGAAGTATGGCCATAAGCTACTTGAAAAGGTGTCATTCCAATAGCTGAATGATAAGAATTATTATAAGCAAATTCCACCAAAGGTAAATATTCTTCCCATGAAGCTAATCGAGACTCAACATAATGACGCAGTATTTCTTCCAGAATCTGATTAACTCGTTCCGTTTGTCCATCTGTCTATGGATGATAAGCAGAGCTAAAGAGTGAATTTGTACCAAAAGACTTCAATATCAAAATCCAAAAATGTCTATGGATGATAAGCAGAGCTAAAGAGTAAATTTGTACCAAGAGACTTCAATATCGAAATCCAAAAATGTCCTGTAAATTTTGGATCTCGATCAGAAACTATAGATTTTGGTAACCCATGAAGTTTAAAGATATACTGTATGAACAGTATTGCAATATCCGAAGCCTGGGCTGCTTTCTTGCACGGAATAAAATGTGCCATCTTAGAAAATTTGTCAACCACCACAAGAATCTGTGTATTGCCTTTAGAAGAACGTAGCAATGAAGTGATAAAATCCAGACTAATACTTTCCCAACGTTCATTGGGAACTGAAAGTGGTTGAAGAAGACCAACTGGAACTTGTCTGCTAGCTTTCATACGTTGGCACGAAAGACATGCTATGACAAAGTTAATAACATCTTGCTTCATTTGAGGCCAATAGTATGTAGCCGTCAAAAGACGATATGTCTTGTTGATGCCTGGGTGTGCAACATAAGTAACCTCGTGAAGTTCTTTCACCACCAAGACTCTTCGAACATGAGTATCATGAGGTACACAAATACAATCCTGATAATATAATAAACCATCCACTAATGTATATGCTCCATAAATCTTTAATTCGGAAGGAGTTGCATTCTGAGAATTGAGAATTCGAAATGCATTTTTAAAATCGCGATTCTTTGAATAACGATCCTTGAGAAACTTTGAGGTATATCCATTTCAACTGTAGAAATAGCCAAGACCGAAGTTGGCGGCATATGACTGAGGGCATCCGCAACCACATTAGTAAGACCAAGAACATACTCAATTGTCATATGAAAATTGACTAAGAATTCGACCCAACGCGCTTGCCTCGCATTCATAACTGGCTACGTGAAGATGTATTTCAAAGAATGATGATTTGTTTTCACCACTGAATCCGCACCAAGGAAAGAATGTTTCCATGCAAGATAGGTATGAACAATAGCCAAAAATTCCTTGTCATATACTAGGTATCTTACTTGAATTGCAGAGTGCTTATGACTGTCAAATGCAATAGCACGTCCTTGTTGCATCAAGACAGCACCAGTGGCAATATCGAAAGCATCCGTATAAACAGAAGTGAGAGTAGGGTTAGGAATAGCCATTACAGGAGTTGTGGTCAAAGCTGTCTTTAATCTTTCAAAAGCTTGTGTTGCTGCTTTAGTCCACTGGAATGCAGGAGCGGACTTTAAAAGTTCTATGAGAGGAGCAGCTATTTCTGAAAATCAATGAACCTTTGTGTGATAGAAGTTGGCAAGTCCCAAGAAAGAACGAACATCATGGATGTTTGTGGGAGTTGGCCAATTGACAATAACCTGTATTTTCTTCGGATCCACAAAAATACCGTCTACTGAAACAACATGTCCGAAGTACTCCAAGGATGTTTTGAAGAATTCACTTTTGCTTGGATTAATGTAAAGAGCATTGTCACGAAGCACTTGGAAGCACTTGGAAGACGATCTTAAGATGTGTCTTGTGTTCTTCCATATTACGACTGAACACCAGGATGTCGTCAAGATAGATAATAACAAAGTTGTCCAAAAAAGGACGAAAAAGATCATCCATAAAGCTCATAAATGTTGCAAGGGCATTGATTAAACCGAATGGCATGACCACGTACTCGTAATGACCATATTTTGTGTGAAAAACTGTCTTATATTCATCACCTTCGCGAATGCGAATCTGATGATATCCAGACTTAAGATCAATTTTGGAGAAAACCTTTGCATCAATGTGCGAAAGAGGATACTTATTCTTGATAGTCAACTTATTAAGAGCACGATATTCGATGCAAAGATGCATAGACTTATCCTTCTTTTTCACCAAAAGTACTGGAGCTCCAAAAGAGCTTAGAGCTTTTGCTTGGTCGAATATGTCCTTTCTCCAAAAGTTCAGTTAGTTGTCACTGTATCTCCTGAGATTCCGTAAAAGAAACTCAATATGGAGCACGAGTAGGTGGAGCACTGCCAAGAAGGAGATCAATAGCATGGTCGACTGGTCGCCGAGGTGGGAGAACCGCAAGAAGCTCCCGAGGAAAAAGATCCAAGTATGGAGCAGAGAAAGGTTGCTTGAGGTACATCATCTTCGTATCCATATCCTCGAGAGAATCATTGGCTGAATAAACCATTAAAAGTACTGAGAAACAACCACTCTTGCGGACCCACCGTTTTGCTTAAAGAGCTGAAAGGGTTGGTATATAGAGGGTGTCACCAACTTACACATTTCCCAATATGAAAGGGGTCTAGTGGACTCCAGGATGTCTAAATGTTTGGAAAATACAACCTTGGAAATAGGAGATTATCCTAGAATACAAAGGACCACACTCCCTAAAATTTAGAAGCGTTGCTATTTTTGGCCCGACTCCGATGGAAATTTTGTTCGCGTCATTACATCTGGAATTGAGCAGATACCAAGAGTTGGCAAAGTGTCTATGACACAATGTCTACCAGTTGGGATATTTTTAGAGATAAAGTTTATAAGGACCCATCTCTTAGATTGGGACATGTGCAAGAAAGTGAATCAAAGTGAGACAAGTGGCCTCACAGTTGTCAAAAAGTGGATCAAAGTGAGACAAGTGGCCTCACACTTATCACTCCAGCTATTGTGTGGCTCTCCACTTGTCATCATAGCATTCTCTTCCATTTTCACTCATGGGAGCCCCAAATCTATAAATTGGAGTACTCTCTTTATTAATAGAGACTCTCTTGCTGCACACTAGCCTTACAGGCTACCCTAATGATAGCTACTCTCTCTTGAAGGCTGCCCATGAAGTATACCGGTTGTTGGGAATTGTTTTGGAGGCTTCCATCGCGAAGAAATACTGAAGGCAAGGGTAATTAATCATTTATTATGATTTCTAGCCATTGTACTTGTTGTATCAGCCCTTGTACCTACTGTACCAACCACTGTGTCTTGGCTGTATCAATCCTTGTACTTGTTGTACCTATTGTACCAACCATTGTACCGACTGTACCAACCATTATACCGGTTGTACCAGCTTTTGTACTTGTTGTACCAACCACTGTACCTGCTATACCAGCAATTGTACCTACTATACCAGCATTTATACTCGTTGTACCTACTGTACCAACCACTATACCGACTGTACCAACCATTGTACCTGTTGTATCGACTGAATGGAGCGTTGTACTCTGTACCAACTCTATTGCATGAAGACCCGTGGTTTTTGGGGAAGAATCAGTACCCACACGGAGGTATATGGATTATATTATTGGCTCGGCATTTCTACAGCCTTTGTTCCGGCTTGGTTGCCTCGTGTTGGGCCGTGTTATGGCATTTGTATATGGATAATCCGGTATCTCCCGTGGGGAGAGCAAGACCCTCAAAGCTTGTACATGATATTTTACTCCTTGGATAATAAAATACTCCAAGGAGGGGAGGGGGTCGGCCCATTCCGGCCTCTATGCGGTGTCACATGTGCAAGCTCCATTTTCAGCATTTGTGGATGTTTTGTCCAGCTTTTATGTTTTATGCAAAGTGATGATAGATATGTTAAGGCTGTGGCCATGTTTAAATGTTTTAAGATGCATTGATGGTATCAACAAGTGTGTCAAAGACCCTAGTCCCTCGGGCACCGCCGCAAGTTTTAAAGGATTGGTCTCGGATGCCTTCAAGTACCACAAGCGTATCATTTTGAGCAAATTGTATGGAATGGTTCCAAAAACTGATCAGGGTATCATATTGATACAACCATTCTTGACCAAGAATCATATCATAATGTGCCAAAGTCATGACTTGGAAATCCAATTTGTCACGATAATGCTGAATTCGAAAGGAGAGGTGTTTGGCAACGATGTTACACAAGGATGTGGAACCATCAACAAGCTCTACTTCATAAATAACAGCACTTTGAGAAGTCCGAATCTTCAATCTCTGGATCAAGGTGGTTCCCACAAAGTTATGAGAACACCCACTGTCGATGAGCACATGAATAGGGTGATTGGAAATAGAACCTTAAAGAACCAAAACCTGAGTAGACCGCTGGGGCAACGAGATGAAGAGGCAGATCGAGTTGTGGCAATGGCGGTGATCACCGAAGCATGTGCAATATAGCATGGTGATTAACCACACGCTCTCCTTTGTCAACAACTGGGGGTTTCTCCTCGGAAGTGGAGGGTTCAACATTAGAATTCTGTCGATGGATTGATCTTTTGGGACACTCAAACCAACGATGAGGTCCATTGCAAATTGTGCACAATCCTGTCTTTTGTTGATCCTGTCTAGAAGGGACAGTGGAAGGACAAGGATTGCCAGATTAGTCATGTCCTTGGTCCCGTCTACGATCCGCACTACGTGGTTGGAAGGACTGAGGACGTCGGGACTCAAAAGAGGACGATCCTTCTGATCGACGAGTGTTGAGAATTATTCCATTGGGGATTAGGCCGAGAGGTAGAAGTGCCAAAAGATTCTCTTCGACTATCTCGGTTCATACGAGACCCAGTAGCTTTTTGAAAGCCATTAGCTCGACCAAAAGAGATCGAATTTCAAGAATTAATGTCTGCAACGCGCTCAACGTAACGTATGGCATCAGCAAAATCAACAAGACTATTTCTAAACATCGGCACGCAGTGTGGAATCAAGACCTTCAACGAAGACATGGAGTTCATCCGTTGGGGACAAGGAGTCAATGTCCAGTATCAAGTTGATAAACTGGGAGATTTAAGTGTAGGCATATGCTCACTTATGGTAGTGCTATGTGTGAACAGGGCTTAACCAAGGGCACTTTTTTCCCATGTGGTTTTTTCCCTTGGACATCAAGTGTGAAAGGACACTCTAACATATAATATTTTGTACTTCTATATTATATGGATGTGACACACATGCAAGGGTTGACTTGCATTTTGTGGATACCACACTTTTGGCTCTCTCTCTCTCTCTCTCTCATTTCTATGTGTGAGCTTCTCTACCCTGCACCTAACCCTAATGTGCAGGTTTGTGTGTGTGAGTGTGTGAGTCCAACACCCAACATTTGGTATCAGAGCTAGGAGCTGGGAGCTGGCTCTGGAAATCTGCAGCTGGAAGAAATCCTGCGAAATTTCGTCGAAAACAGACGTTCCGTCCGTCGCCTGCATTTATCCGTCGACGCTGAGCTTTTCCGTCGCCGTCCGTCCGTGGCTTCCATCGCTGCTCCACCATCCGGCCGCCAGAAACGGGCGGCACTAGTGGGGAGCCCACCACCACCGCCCAGCTCGCGGGCGACTCTTCCATCTCCAGCCAGCGCCCGGTTCTGCCGCCGCCCAGGCCCGCCTACGCTCCGTCCCAGCAGCCGCCGGCCGACGCATCCCGTCGCTCCTGCCGTTCCGGCGTCTCCGTTCAGGCCGTCTCGACCCGCCGGTCCGACCGATCAGCGACTCGCTCGCTCGTCATTCCGCTCTGTCGCACCTTCGAAGTTCCGTTCTGGCCATCCATCCACCCTCCGCCGACAACTCCACGCACCACGTGCCTCCGTTCGCGCCCAACGCTCCCTGCGCCCTTCGTGCTGGCCCACGGCTGCCGCCTCCGCCTGACTCATCACTAGCGACTCCAGCACGCCTGCTCGCCTAGCGACTCCAGCACGCCTGCTCGCCTAGCCGACTCCAGCTCGCCTACGCTCACTTGGCTGCCAGCTACACGCACCTGGTTCCACCTGCAGCTCCTCGACACTCTCACGCCTCCATCTTGCTGCCCGGTACACGCACCCGCCTTCTCCACCTGCAACGACTTGGCCAACAACGTTCATTCTCCAACTGCAACGACTTGGCCAGCCTGCTGGCTCCCTCAATTCCACTGACTGCTCCAAGCCTGCTGCTCTTGCAGGAAGGTATTTCTCTATACACATTTCGGGTCAAATACAAATACAAGATTTTGCAACCATTCCAGTGCAGGTCATATGCAGATTTAGCAGACACTTCTCTGCAAATCAAATTCATAGAAAAATTGCAGGTCCAATTTGGGGAATTTACCAATTTCAGGACATTGAAAAAAATTGGACATTTTGCTTTGCCTGCAATTTGGGGGTTTTTGAAATTGAGGTCAAAATCAGCAAATTGAACCTCTCACTTGCAGAAATTTGGAGCTTTTGTGAAAATTGGCCAATTAGATGCACATCGAAGCGATTGGAGTGCATAAAAATTAGGGATTTTCTGATTGGAGTATGTAATTGGGCATTAGAGCTGCGATTTGTCGCGTATGTATACACATTGTGTGTAATTGGACAATTTGGTGCAGATTTACACTTGCTTTGGTTTGCAGGCATACATTTGCACAGGACATTTGGTTGCCTAGCAGTGCACATTGGTGCTTGGTTTGCTTGCAGTTATACTTTGTTGACATGGCACAGAATGCTACAGATGTATTTGGTGTGCTCACCCAAGAGGACAAGCTGGATGGATCTAACTACTCCCTCTGGAGTTTTATGATTCGTAATTTGCTGGTAGCCAAAGGGCTTTGGGACATCGTGTGTGGTGATGACACACGCCCACTTACCATACAACCAGCCACGCCTCAAAGGGAAGGTGCTCAAAGAGCTCCTGATGTAGATCCTGCTCCCACACAAGAGCAGAAGAGATGGGACTCTAGAGATGCACAGGCCTGTCATTGATAGCCCTTTCAATGAAAAGGACTATTATTCCGCACATTCGTTCATGCAAGACATCGAAGCTTGCATGGGACACATTGGAAGCAATGTATCAGGTACGCAACGAGGCAAGAGTTGCCTACTTGAAGAGGCAATTGGATCTTCTTTCTATGGATGAGGGTGACTCTATGGCAGATCATCTCACCAAAGTGAAAGATTTGCAGGAACAATTGCTCAACATTGATGAGGTTATCCCAGACAGACAGATGGTCACCAACACTCTTCATTCTTTACCGCCTTCCTACTTGGGCTTTCACACCTCTCTCGACCTCTCAATGAGAGGAGGTGGTGATCACGTCACTTTTGAAGAGCTCGTGGGTTTACTCTTGCAGGAAGAGCAAACAAGAGCAAACTTATCGAGCAACCGTGGTGGAGAAAAGGCATTTACAGCCAAGGATAAGGGTAAAGCAAAGAGCTTTAAGCATGGAGGACAACACTCTAGCAAGGCTGGTCATGGACAGCCCTCTTCTAGTGGTGAAAAGTCTGACAAAGGGGATGCAAACAAGCCCAAAAAGAAGGACAAATGTCACTACTGCCATAAGCCTGGACACTACATCAGTGAATGTAGGAAGCGGATTGCAAAAGAGAAAAGGAAAGAAGCAGGCAATGCAGTAGCAAACTCTTCTGACGACAAAGCACAACAATCAGCTAATGTAATCCAGGAAGAGTACACTTTTTTGGTCACATGCACTAGTGACACACCAGGTGCTTCAGACACTGATATGTCTTGCATTGCATCTGATAGACAGAATGCATCATGGTATTTTGATAGTGGTGCTTCGAGCCACATCACTTCATGCAAAGATGTATTTCAGCACTTGGTTTATGCTTCAAAAGGCCGCACTGTATCATGTGCAAGTCATACCACATATCCAGTAAAAGGAATTGGTAATGTCATACCTATTACAGCCAATGGTGCCAATATATGTATGAAAAATGTATTGTATGTTCCAGGGATAAAGAAAAATCTGCTCTCCATCTCAGCCATAAACGACCAAGGTTTAAAGGCTGAATTTGAAGACGGGAAGTGTTTAGTAAAAGACCCATCAAAGGGTTATAAAATAGTCACTCCTGGAACACGACACAAAGGCTTGTATAAGCTGGACAACTATGACAAGCGCACTTATGATGCAAATACAGTGGCTACCCACACTCCTGCTATGCATGATACAGAGCTATGGCATGCTCGTTTTGGGCATGTGAATTTTCAGAGTTTGATGCTTTTGCAGAAGCATCGTATGGTTGATAATATGCCGCCTCTTGAGTCTCCACCAAGACATGTATGTGAGGGGTGTATTTTGGGAAAGATGCAAAGCAAACCATTCCCCAGAGATGGAGCTGTTAGAGCTGAAAGTAAATTACAACTCATACATAGTGATGTATGTGGTCCAATGCGGACACCATCCATAGGGGGGCATCTTTACTTTGTCACATTCATTGATGACTACTCCAGGTTTGCTTGGTGAAAGCAAAAGCAGATGTGTTTACATGCTTTCGGCACTTTGTAGCAATGGCTGAAAATATGTGTGCATGTAAAGTCCAAACACTCCGCTCAGATAGAGGTGGAGAATACATGTCAAATGCATTCAAGGATTATATGCTTCAGAAGGGCATCAAACACCAATGTACTGTGCCTTATACACCGCAGCAGAATGGTGTAGCTGAAAGGAAAAATAGATCTCTCATGGAGATGGCAAGATGCATGGTGAAAGCACAAAAGTTGCCTCACAAATTTTGGATGGAAGCTATAATGTGTGCAACTCATGTGTTGAACAGGTGTCCAACAAAAGCTTTGAAAACCATAACACCATTTGAGGCTTGGTATAGCCAAAAGCCAACAGTGGATTATATGCGTACATTTGGGTGTTTGGCATATGCACATGTGCCAGAACAACTCCGAACAAAGCTTGATAACAAAGCAATTAAATGCATTCTTGTGGGCTACAGCAATGAGAGCAAAGGATACCGTCTTTATAATCCAACTACACGAAGGATTTTTGTCAGTAGAGATGTGGTATTTGCTGAAAATTCAGAACAACCCATGTACAGCTTGTATAAAAGCAATAATACAGGCTTACAGGACATGTTTGATGGCCTTTTACCCATTGCAATTAGGGGGGATTCAGATCAGCCAACCCCTACACAAGAAAATCCACATGTAGAACATGTGGACCAGCTAGCCATTCAGCCCCCTTCTATGGAGGAAGTGGAAGATCTTGTCAGGGAAGAGCAAACAGCCATAGACACAGCCAAGTCGGTGCCAAGATGGTTGCTAAAAACTTTGCAAGAAAGCAAACTTGCAGCTCCACTCACAGGTAGAACAAGGGCTAGTTCCAGCCATGTTTTGAATGTACATCGTGGGGAGTCTGCATTCGCAATGGGTGGTCTCTTTGATTCAGAAGAGCCTTCTTCTTATGAAGAAGCACATGAGAATGAGCATTGGTTGCAAGCTATGCAAGCTGAAATTTCTTCTATCATGAAGAATAATACATGGGATCTTGTGGAATTGCCTAAAGGCAAGCATGTAATTGGAACAAAGTGGGTGTACAAAGTCAAAAGAAAGTCTGATGGTACTATTGACAGGTACAAAGCAAGACTTGTGGCTAAAGGCTACTCCCAGAAAAAGGGAATAGATTATGAAGAGACTTTTGCTCCTACTTCGAGAATGACCACAATAAGATCTGTGATTGCATTGGCTGCCCATAAAGGATGGAAAGTGCATCAATTGGATATCAAAACTGCATTCTTAAATGGGGATTTACAGGAGGAAGTATATGTAAATCAGCCCATTGGTTTTGTAGTGTCAGAATATGCAGCGGAAATGATAACCAAACTTGGGTAGACAAGAGATAACCAAACTTGGGTAGACAAGAGCAAGTAGACTGCAGAAAATAATCAGCACAAGAAACACAGAGAGATAGGTGTGTAAACTCTTCTCTATACACAAGATCCCGGAAATACTGAATGAGAAAGTGGTGGGGGCTGAGGGGCAATATATACAACTCCTAGAGGGCAGTCGGCCAGCAGCAAAGAGTGCCCACGACTGGAGAAAAGACCCACGACTGCATAAATGCAGTCGGCCAGCAATCTGATGCCCACGCCTGATCAAAACAAGTCGGCCAGCAGCCCTGAAGCCCACGACTGATGTAGATCCAGTCGGCCAGCAATAGGATGCTCCTGGCATCATCTGGCAGCCCTCCCACCCATAGTTGGAACCGGACGCGTCCGATTGAAGATTCCAGACGTATGATACGTTGGATATCATACGCGTATGGAAAACAGTTTCAGACGTGGCCTTTTTTGGGGAAAAAAACGGCGTGCCCGATAAAGTTGTGTTAAACAATTCTGGCTGGAGTCGTACGTCGTGTCGCTGTCATCTGTGGGTGCGCTTCTCGACAAAGGTGCCGCTCTCGACAATTGAAGTTGCAGCCTTGCAAGCTGCAGCCACAGCCTCCACCTCCTACGGTCCGTATAAGGGCGCACATGCTTGGGTTGTCAAGCTTGGGGGTTGACAAGTGTACCAATCCACCCCAAAATGTCAGAGATGCTTGCCGAAGGTTGCATGCAAAGGCGGAGGTGATTGATTTGAAAGCAATGGTTGATGCAAAGGTGGCTGATTTGGGGGCTGCTAGTTATGTAAATATTGATGCAGAGGGGGCAGAATTTGTTGATTTGGGGGCTGCAAGTGCAAGTGCATCATCAGGTCAGCCTTTGCAAAAGAAACAAAAGGTGTCCAAGGGAGCTTTGGCTGCAGCATGGGAGTCACAGGCAAGAAAAGATGCATACATTGCTCTCCGTCGTTTTTTCTTTGCAAAGGACATTCCTCATTGGAAGGTGAGGAGTCCTTATTTTTTGGACATGGTTCAGGCGATTGGGAAAGTTGGACCTACCTTTAAGCCTCCAACATACAGAGCTTTGCGTACTACGGAGTTAAATAATGAAGTGGTTTGCATAGAGCAGGAGTTGCTAGACCTTCAAGAGAAGTGGAAAAAATATGGTTGCAGCATTGTGTGTGATGGTTGGTCTGACACTCGACGTCGGCCTATCATCTTTTTGTTGTAGCTAGTAGGCTGTAGCTACTATTTCAAAATTCATGTTGAACTGTTTGAACTTTGAAGTTGAACTTTGAACTTTGAACATCAGTAACCAGTTGGAACTTGGAAGTTTGAACTTGGAAATTGGAATTTGGAAGTACTAAAGTGTCTCTGAAGTTTAAATGTGTGCAAATTAAATTGTATATTTTCTTGTCTTTTTTCATGGAAATTAGGGTCACGTATGGTTCAGCCCCAGGGGCTGAACCGTACTCCAATCATACTTCCGTACACGTATGCGTTTGCCGTATGGTCCCGTATGGAAAAAACTATGCTCCCACCACTAGGAAAAATGGAAAAAAATAGGAAAAAAATACGGGGAGTGTGGAAAAATGATATACGGGCGGGCACACCCACAACAGAGGCCCTGGTGTATACAAATAGACAGGAGATGACTTCTAACACCCCCTCTTAGCTCCTGGCTGTGAAACCAACCCAAGGGAGCTGGAGTGCCGCCTGAGCGTAGCCTGAGGTAGAGACTTCGTGAAGAGGTCCGCCGCATTGTCCTCCGTCGAACAATAAAGTAGCAAGATGTCACCCGCCAAGATCTTCTCACGTACAAAGTGATATTGTATCTCTATATGCTTGGTCCGGGCATGGAAAACCGGGTTCCGAGCAATAGCTATACAACTCTGGTTATCGCACTGGATGACTGTGGGCTCCCTCTGTGGAAACCCAATCTCGCCTAGCAGCCTCTGCAGCCATACAACCTCACAAGCAGCACCACAAGCAGCCCGATACTCTGCCTCTGTCGAAGAAAGGGCAATAGTTGGCTGCTCCTTGCTCCTCCAAGAAACTGCTCCTGAGCCGAGGGTAAAAGTGTATCCTGAAGTAGATCTCCTCGTGTCTGGATCTCCTCCCCAATCTGAGTCACTCCAACCTTGGAGCTTGACTCCATTCCCTCCTGTGTAAAAGAGTCCCAAATCCTTCGTACTCTGCAGATACCGCAAGATCCACATTCCTGCGTCCCAATGAGTCTTCAATGGCGTCTGCATAAAAGAGCTCAACAGCCCCACGGAGAAGCTCAAGTCCAATCTGGTGTTCAGCAACCAGATCAATGAACCAACCAACTTCCGATACTGCGAGGCATCAACTAGCTCACAAGGATCTGTAAGGGTTAAATTTGTGTTCGGGTCCATCGGCGAAGTAATAGGCTTGCAGTTCTCCATCCCAAAGGCCTCAAGCAACTCATGAACATACTGCTACTGAGAGACGAAAAACCCCCTCTAGGTCTGCCAGATCTTCAATCCCAAGAAGAAGTGGAGTAAGCCTAAATCGGTCATCTCAAACTCCTTTGACAAGGCAGCCTTCGTCACTCCAATGTGCTCCACATGACCGCTGGTGAGAATGAGATCGTCCACATAAAGGATGATAAGTGTGACCATGCCGCGTTCCCGAAAGAGATACAGGTTCGGATCTGCAACCGATCTCTGAAATCCAGTCCGAATAAAGAAGGAACCAATCTTCTGATTCCAAGCCCTGGGAGCCTGCTTAAGACCATACAAGGCCTTACGTAACCTGTAAACCAACCCTTCCGATCCTGGAACAATAAAGCCTGGAGGCTGCTCAACGTACACCTCCTCCTGCAGGTCACCATTGAGGAACGTAGATTTTACATCCATCTGGTACACGGGCCACCTCTGAGAAGAAGCAAGGGCAAGAACGGTCCGAATCGTGGTCATCCGCACTGTCGGTGCAAAGGTATCCTCGTAGTCGATGCCTGGCCGCTGAGCATAACCTTTAGCCACGAGCCTGGCTTTGTGTTTGTCCACCGACCCATCAGCCGCGTACTTGGTCTTAAAGACCCATTTGACACCAATAACGGACCGCTTCGACGGCCTTGGTACCAACTCCCAAGTGTTGTTCTTCTCGATGGCATCAAGTTCCACCTGCATGGCTTCCCTCCAAGTATCCTGTGAAAGGGCTTCCTTTACGGAAGTGGGCTCTTTATTCCGCATGATACGAGACATCAGAGCATAGTTCACCTGAAGAAGCTCCGCCGTGTTGTTTTTATCTCGGACTCGATGTGATCTTCGAGGGCCGGCCTCTGTGGTCCACTCGGAGGGTAGCTCCGTGACACCTGACTCCCGAAGGGTGTCTAACAACCACCTAGGTACTCGAACAGATCGTGGAGCCTCCTGTGGTCGCGGGGGCTCAACTCCAGCTGCGGGCTCAACCTCCTGTGATGACTGAGGTGGATCAACTGGAGTAGTAGACTGGGAATCATCATCAGACTCCTTTGGATCTCCAAGAAGTGGCGGCTCCTCGACAGTGGATGCTGGAACATGCTCGTCAAAGACCACATCCCGACTGACAACAATCTCGTTCCTCTCTGGATCATACAACCTGTATCCCTTGGAAAGAGAGTTATACCCCACAAATACCAACTTGCAGGGCTTGGAGTCAAGCTTCCCCCTCTGCTTCTTCGGAATATGTACATACGCGTCACTCCCAAAGACACGGAAGTGCGAGACATCGGGTTTCCTGCCAAAATATGCCCCAAAGTCGTCGGAGAGCGGTTAATGGTATGGACAGCTGTTGCCACAGCCTCACCCAAAGTGGACGAGAAAGATCACGATGCTCCAGCATGGTCCTCGCCATCTCCACCACAGTCCTGTTCTTGCGTTCAACAACTCCATTCTCCGAAGGCGATCCGGTATTGGCCAATTCCCTCTTGATGCCATGATCTGCACAAAACCGAAAAAATACAGTCGAGGAGAATTCACCTCCTTTGTCAGCCTTGAGAGTCTTGACCTGAAATCTAGACTCTTTCTCCACCATCACGTGCCAATCCTTGAACCGAGCAAAAGCTTGGTCCTTCTAGGAAAGAAAGTAGACCCACGTGAATCTGGTACAATCATCAACAAGCAGCATGAAGTAGAGAGATTCTCCCAAGGATGATATCTGCTGTGGTCCACACAAGTCAATGTGAATCAACTCCAATGGTTTCGAAGCCCGCCTGGAAGCCTGCTTCGGAAAGGATTCCCTGTGCTGCTTACCACGTATGCAAGAACTGCAGCGTCCTTGCCTATTTCCAACATCTGGCAAGCCAACAACCATCTGGTCCCGGAAGGCACGCCGCAAATCATCCACATTTAAGTGGCCAAAACGAAAGTGCCACAAATCTCCGACCTGAGAGTCTGTCAATGAGGAGAGTGCAGAGAGCTTGTAGATGCCATTCTCCACACCGCCTTTCCAAACAACTTTGCCTGTCTCACGGTCCCTTAGAGCAACTGAATGCTCCTCAAATTCCACCCGAAAGCCAATCTTGCATACCTCATGCACTGACAGAAGATGAAAACCCAAAGCAAGGACATAAAGAACACGGAAAGCATGCTTGCTCCCCTTGCCGTCGGGGATAATCTCCATCCGGCCCTCACTATGTATCGGAATAGTGAAGTTATCGCCAATAAAGATACGACCTGACTGTCGTTTCAGATCCAGAAAGAAGTCACAGGATGGAGTCATGTGCCTGGAAGCACCACTGTTGAGAATCCATTCCCGAGTATCCTTCGCGGTGAAGCCAACTGCCTCCTCGCTAGAAGATGATGAAGCATCGGAGTCCACCATCTCTAAGTGCACAAATGCCGGAGTCTTCGCAGCTGAGGCTGGGGAATCAGCACTCTTCCCTGTCCGCTTATGTAACGCGCGGAAGCTCTGGGGAGTCTTCTTTCAGCCCTAAATACTTTTGGAAACCTTCTGATGCAAAAACGCACCATCTAATGCAAAAACGCAGGTGGAGAGAGAGTAGAGAGAGAGAGTGAGAAGTGCTGGAATTTCAGTATATACTATGGTACAAAAAGGTACATATCTTTGCAGCCCTTGGCTGCCCTCTTGAAAAGGTGATAACACACCTAAAATCTGCCCTAGACTAGGATCCTACTGACTCAAACCCCTAGTGGGTTGAATGAATAAAACAAGGAGCCAGGAGCCCTATTTATATGGGACTTTTGACACTTTATGCTGGCCGACTGCTGGTCGGCCAGTTCCATGTCCAAACAATCCCCTTTTTGCCCTGCCCGACTGCTGCTGCCAGCTGGTCCTTGTCTTTGATGCGCATGCTGCCCACCCCTCTGCTGACATAAGCCGACAGCTCCTCTGGCAGCCAGCATCCACTGCACTGCAGCCAACAGCCATCTGATCATGCTTTGCTCCATGTCCACCTCAGATGAGTCACCTGAAGCTCCTACCTTCTGGTTCTACTGGTTCATAATCTTTATCTGTTTGCCTCTTCTGGATCTAGCCCTGAGAAGGTCCATGGCATTGCTGATGCACATGACATCCCCCCCTGCTAAACTTGATGACGGGAATCCAACCTGCTCTTGGATGACTGTCATCATCCCAATCCTGTTCCGAAGTCCCTCTGTCATCATCCATCCCTGGCAAACCTTTGGCACTGTGGAACACCACCAACAAACCTCCTGGGAGTTCTTCCCGCTTTGTGCTCCTCGCCTTGGGCTTCGAATTCGTGTACTTTCCTGTACCTTGGACCTGTACACCATCATCTGGGACTGAATCAGCGTTTAGCTTTGCTGAGCCTGATGCTCTGATACCAATGTAACGCGCGGAAGCTCTAGGGAGTCTTCTTTCAGCCCTAAACACTTTTGGAAACCTTCTGATGCAAAAATGCACCATCTGATGCAAAAACGCAAGTAGAGAGAGAGTAGAGAGAGAGAGTGAGAACTGCTGGAATTTCAGTATATACTATGGTACAAAAAGGTACATATCTTTGCAGCCCTTGGCTGCCCTCTTGAAAAGGTGATAACACACCTAAAATCTGCCCTAGACTAGGATCCTACTGACTCAAACCCCTAGTGGGTTGAATGAATAAAACAAGGGAGCAAGGAGCCCTATTTATATGGGACTTTTGACACTTTATGCTGGCCGACTGCTGGTCGGCCAGTTCCATGTCCAAACAATCCCCTTTTTGCCCTGCCCGACTGCTGCTGGTCCTTGTCTTTGATGCGCATGCTGCCCACCCCTCTGCTGACATAAGCCGACAGCTCCTCTGGCAGCCAGCATCCACTGCACTGCAGCCGACAGCCATCTGATCATGCTTTGCTCCATGTCCACCTCAGATGAGTCACCTGAAGCTCCTACCTTCTGGTTCTACTGGTTCATAATCTTTATCTGTTTGCCTCTTTTGGATCTAGCCCTGAGAAGGTCCATGGCATTGCTGATGCACATGACAGCTTAGGGCACTTCCTCCAGTAGTGGCCTTTCTCGCCACAATCATTACACGATCTTTCGGCCTTCAGCTTCTCTCGTTCTGGATCAGGCTTCTTCTCAGAAGACTTCTCCGGTGAAGCCTTCCCTTTGCCCTTGTTGGTATTACGGCCTTTCGACCGTTGGCCAGTTAAGGCCTCCGAACCTCCGTCGTGAGGAGGGTTCGTGAAACGTTCCTCCTGGTCCAAGACCATTGGCACAAGCTCCTCCCAAGTAATGGTACTGAGCCTGCCACTCGTGATCAACGAGGAATAGAAAGCAGAATACTGACCAGGCAAGTGGGAAAGTAACGTGATGGCCATATCTTCGGATGATATCTCTTTCCCAGCTTGAAGGACTTCCTGCTGAAGGGCCTGCAGCTTGTTAATGTGTTCCCGCATCTTTGCAGGGTTCATAACCCGCATCTGCACTTCCAAGGATATCCGCTTCATGGGTGACACCCTGTTATACAAAGAAGCCAAATGCTCCCATATGTCCCTCGCTAGCGTCATGTGCTTCACATGGTTGACCACCTGTGGTGTGCAATTGAGGATAATAAACGACCGGACCCTGGCGTTGACACGATCCCACATGTGTGCCTGTGCCTCTCGGTCCTTCCTCGTCGATAATAACTCCCCTTCCTCAGCCTCCGGTCGTGGCACCCCTATGATAATAAAATCAGCAAGGTCATATGACTCCAAAACTGACTCCATCATGACCTTCCAGATGCTGTAATTGGACCCGTCCAACTGACGATCCACTGGGAACGTGGGGAGAGTCGGAATCTTCACGTGCTTCTCAGCCATCTCTAGTAAATCTGCCATCGCGGAGAGTAACCTGAAAGGGTGGGTCGGTGGGAAAAAAATCTGAAAATCTGCAAGTGGCTGTCCAACATCTTTGCCCGCCTTCCTCTTGCACCTTCTCTTCCCGTTCAGCCCGAAACAGTCCACCAATCAGCAACCTGTTGCTCCCCCTCTTGCTCAGAAAAACGCCCAAGATCTCCTATAGCCTAGGGCTCTGATACCATGTCAGAATATGCAGCGGAAATGATAACCAAACTTGGGTAGACAAGAGCAAGTAGACTGCAAAAAATAATCAGCACAAGAAACACAGAGAGATAGGTGTGTAAACTCTTCTCTATACACAAGATCCCGAAAATACTCAATGAGAAAGTGGTGGGGGCTGAGGGGCAATATATACAACTCCTAGAGGGCAGTCGGCCAGCAGCAGAGAGTGCCCACGACTGGAGAAAAGACCCACGACTGCATAAATGCAGTCGGCCAGCAATCTGATGCCCACGCCTGATCAAAACAAGTCGGCCAGCAGCCCTAAAGCCCACGACTGATGTAGATCCAATTGGCCAGCAATAGGGTGCTCCTGGCATCATCTGGAAGTCCTTCCACCACTAGGAAAAATGAAAAAAAAATAGGAAAAAAATACGGGGAGTGTGGAAAAATGATATACGGGCGGGCACACCCACAACAGAGGCCCTGGTGTATACAAATAGACAGGAGATGACTTCTAACATGTAGTTCCTGGTGAGGAACATAAAGTATGCAAGTTGCACAAAGCATTGTATGGGTTAAAGCAAGCTCCAAGAGCTTGGTATGATAAGATACATGCTCATCTAACCAACCAAGGTTATGAGAATAGTCCAGCTGAAAGCACATTGTATGTGAAGAAAACCGATGTCGATATTCTCTCAGTCATCTTGTATGTAGATGAGATGCTCATTACAGATACAAGCAAAGCACAAATTTCAGATTTCAAAGCTGATTTGAAAGCTGAATTTGATATGTCAGATTTGGGGCCTTTACACTACTATCTCGGCATACAGTTTATGCATACAAATGATGGCATTGTTATGCAGCAAACTAAGTACATAAAAAGTTTGCTAAAAAGGTTTCACATGGATGAATGTAAGCCCATTTCTACTCCAGTAGAACCAGGTGTATGGCTTACTATGCATGATATTGGAGAGCCTTTTGAGGCCGGCATTTACGGCCAGGCAGTAGGATGCCTCATTTACTTGTGTAACACGAGGCCAGACATATCTTTTGGGGTGTCTTTGTTGAGCAAAGACATGCACAGCCCAGGCACAAAGCATTGGCAAGCAGTCAAACGCATTTTTCGTTATCTTAAGGGTACCCGGATCTTGGTTTGTTCTATCCCGGGGGGCAGCTTGCAGCTTTATGCATACAATGATTCAGATTGGGCTGGTGATTATGATACCAGACAATCCACCAGTGGGAATTGTTTTTTTCTTGGCAGTTCATGCATATCTTGGTTGAGTAAAAAGCAACCCACTGTTGCTACATCTACTTGTGAGGCTGAGTACAGGGCAATCTTTACAGCTACAGTAGATTGTGTATGGTTGAGGAGACTATTGGCTGATCTTCGTGAGTGTCAGCAAACACCCACCACCATTCTCACTGATAGCCAGAGTGCTATGGCCGTGGCACGAAATCCAGTATTTCATGCACGTACCAAATACATAGAGATTCATTATCACTATGTCAGAGAGAGGCTACATGCAGGGGAGATCAGTTTATCTTATTGCCCTACACAGGATAATGTTGCAGATCTATTCACAAAGGCTTTACCTCGAGAAAAGTTTGAAGCTTTCCGCAAAGCTTTGGGCATACTCTCATACAGAGAGTGATCTGCTACCTTGTATAGGTTCACACTTCCACTACAGGGGAGATTTGTAGGCATATGCTCACTTATGGTAGTGCTATGTGTGAACAGGGCTTAACCAAGGGCACTTTTTTCCCATGTGGTTTTTCCCTTTGGACATCAAGTGTGAAAGGACACTAACATATAATATTTTGTACTTCTATATTATATGGATGTGGCACACATGCAAGGGTTGACTTGCATTTTGTGGATACCACACTTTTGGCTCTCTCTCTCTCTCTCTCTCATTTCTGTGTGTGAGCTTCTCTACCCTGCACCTAACCCTAATGTGCAGATTTGTGTGTGTGAGTGTGTGTGAGTCCAACACCCAACATTAAGAGGCCAAGGAACCATTTTGGTCCAAATGGCGTAAACGAATACGGGCTTGAAAATTTGCATTGGCAAGTATGAACTGCTTACGGAGAACCCGCTTGAATTTTTTCCACGTTGTAACCGATTTTCCGGCGTGTTGTTGTCGTTGCCACCACAATAAAACAGTGTCTTTGAGGAGAGATACAGCAAAAATCACCTTTTTGAAATCAGAAAGTGTCATGGTTTCAAAGTATAGCCATAGTTTGTAGAGCCATTAGTCTAAGATGCACTTATTGCGTTGACCACCATAAGATTCAGGGGATTTAATTTTCAATTTCTTTGTTTTACTCGCTTGTAAAAGATGATACAGAGTTTTAAGGTCATCACCTTCTACCTCGAAAGGAATGACATCTTCATCTGTTGATACTGTTGCTGAAACATCTGCTGTTGGTACTGAACTCGTGTGGGAGTGGCGATCCGTGTGGAGCTATTGGATCTGTGAAGCCAAGGATGCCATGGACTCCTGGAGTTGTTGTTGGAACTGCTGTTGAAGTTGCTGCAAAGCTTGCTACCATTTTGGAGGAGCCGATGTGTCAACAAGTTCAGCCATGAGAGAAGATGCTGATGTGGAGACTGCAGGGTGACGAGACTCTAGGGGTTTTTGCTACTGATGACGCCGCCAGGCTCTAGTAAGAACCATTGGCTAGAGGGTGCGACATCTGTAAATCCTGTGAGGAGAGGCTACGTGCGGGTGAAGAAGCTATGGACCACCCAGTATAATGAGAGCGATCCTCTAGGACTGGACTCGTACGAGTCTGCTCTACTGGAGAAGAAGATACAGGGATAGGGGCAACTACTGGTATCAAAGGTGTATAATCTCGTGTATAAGGGCGCACCATGAACGAAGATGGATAAACGTTCTTAGAATAGGTGCAATATTCATGAAAAATGATGCTGCACTCAGAAAGGATAGTGCCTATATAAGGATGACGCTTGAGTGTAAAACAGTAATGATCCAGATCCTGTGCAGAAGTAAAAACACGGATCACCCTGGCTATCTGAACACGGTAATGAGTGAGCTGTAAAGAGGGGGACACACTCACTGGAACAAGGACAGAGACCGATGGAGAAGAGGACACTATGGACTGTGAGGGTGTATCTTGTAAATAACTGAATTCATGGGTTTCCTTTTCCATGGGCCGTCGGAGAAGAGGGTAATGTGTGTTCACGTGATTTGGGAGGTGCTCTTAAACCCGTCAAAAGTGATATTGATCCCTGATGAGTGGAGAGCACACAAAAGAATGAAGTGACAGGTTTCCAATATTCTAATGCGCCACATTAGGTGAGATTTTAATACCCAAGAAAATGGAAAAATCACACCTGAAGAAGATTAGCATAAATAATGTTGTTGCTGTAGAAGAAGCACCAAGGAGATGGTGGCCGGCAATCCAACAAAAATCTGCAACTGCAACAAGCGGTTGGTCCAAGCAAAGGTAGTGGACAACAGCAGGAAGCAAACGATGAAGGGAGCTGAGGCGTGCTAAATTCGTGGAGAAGAGAGGCGGCTGCAAGCTGGTACACTGAATTCGTGTGTAGGCGAAGGCTAAAAACTGCACGTATATGGACAGTTGGCGTTGAATCGTGAGAGAGCCCGTAAAGGGGATTTTTGTTTATGTTTTTTTTGTTGTTGTTTGAATACATGGCACGTAGAACCTTAGAGGCACACCCTTTAGGTGTTTCTTATATAGTTGTTTGCTTTTTTTTTTTTTTAATTTAAAAAGCAAATTAACATGCGCTTTCTCCAAAGGCAACCGGCTGGAGAAAAATCCACAAAGGAATGCGACTACTCATTGGAGGGATGCCTATCCATGAAAGGGTGCCGACTGAAGAGGTAAGCCTCTGTATTGAGGGATTGCATGCTGTCTTGCCTTTGTTCAAGAGTTTTCTACATATGGCTATATGGCTAGCCCGACATTAATCAGCAAAAATGGGGAGTTTGGGACTGAATTTGATAAGGCATTCTCTCTTGCTCTTCCATTCAATACTTGCTACACCCAATTTTAGGGTTTGGGCTGCTTGATTTTAGGGTTAGGATTAGGGTTTTGTAAGCCCAACGAGGCGTGCCATGATAGACTCAACCACGTATCCAAGAGATAAAAATATAAAGAGAGAGAGGAGAGAGAAAAGAGAATGGGGATCTTGCACACTACACCACATTGAGTGGGAAACAAGTCCCGCCCCCTTTCAAGAATTTATTCAAGAACAATCCACGGGCACGCTAGCCAGGAACAATATAATCAATGAATACAAAACAAACAAATATGCCGATGTAGGATATCCAAGTCGATGTCGATGTCGACGCACAAGATCTCTAATGCCGAGCACACCATGGGGATGACCCACAAGTATCTCTCACGAGGCTAGTACCAGATCCAATATCCAAATCCAATGGATCCCAAGTCCAATGAATCCAAATCCAAGTCCAAGTCCAAGTCCAAATCCCAGCCCAAAATCTAAGCTTTGTGTTCCATGTTCATGTCGAAGCTTCATGCCCAAGCTCTATATCCAACTTCTTCATGTCTATGCTCAAGTTCAAGCTTCCATGTCCAAGTTCCATGTCCAAGCTCTAAATCCACTCGCTCATCCCATGAATAATCTCCACAATTCCTATAGCCTTGTCGATGAGGAAAACCCTAGAGAAGCTCTTTCTGGCAAGAAAACTGATATAAAGTCTGTTTTAATGGTTTTCGAGCGATAAAAACCTCCAAAAAGCAATTTTTAAGGTTTTTTGAACAGTTTTAGGATTTTAGGAATTTTCTGTCCGTACAATCCATACAATCGCATGGAAAGATGGTGACATGGTATTGCAGTTGCTAGAGACACTCTGAAATCAACGGGTAGTGATAAAAAAACTCCATGATTTGGTTCATAGATGATGATGAAGAAGATAATCTCCACGCGTGGATGAAGATGGCAACGCGATAAAGAGGTTCTTCTTCAACTTGATGCTCAAGAGAGGCTCATGCTTCTTTTATACTTGGAAAAGCCTTGCTTTTTGCCAAAAAGTAATGCTTTTGTCTTTTTATTAAATATTAATAATAATAGTCAAAGTTCTTGATTTGTGCTTTTACAACTTCAAGGCCTTGCCACTCCCACCAGTCTTCTTTTCATTTCATTTAATTCTCAATACTTTTTTGTTTCCAAGATCACAACCTACTCATGGAACTTTTGTAAAACATGTTGGTCTCATAGACCCATTGGGTCTTTTGTATATGTTAATAAACTCTCTCTCTCTCTCTCTCTCTCTCTCTCTCTCTCTCTCACACACACACACACGTGCATGCGTGTCTTTTTGTGTTGCAAATTAGAAACCATTACATATAGAAAAAGGATAGAATTTCTTACAGCTAACATACAGCACATGAACACATCGGAAAATTGGAAACGAACACATAGAGATAAAGAGTAGAATCTCTTACAGCTAAGCTATAGCAATTCTGTATGTGATGCAAAATTGTGCTAATCCTGCTTGATTGGCTGGCTCCACATTCTGCTGAATAAGAATGGGAAATTTTCCAGGGATATTTGCCGCTGCTCTTGCCAAGGAGCTCACTAGAAATTCCTTTGCATCCCGTATTTCCTTGACTGGATCATCCTCTTTCTTTCCAGCATTATGCAACTGAGCATAAACAGCAGCATAACCAACCATCTCATCAAGATCTGGGATATCTGCTTCTTCTTCAACTCTCTCTTCCTCTGGCCGAACTAGTAATGTCATCACACTATTCAGGAGTCTTCCCCAGGTTAAAGCAGCAGCATCAGTCTGTAAAATAGGAGACTCACAAAGAAGCTTTGTGGAAGCAACAGCACAGAGTTTGACTTCAAGGTCTCCCATGATAGAAAGAAGGTGAGGAATCCAAAAGGTCTCAAGAATATTCATAAACAAGTCCGGCTGAACCTTTTGAACTGAATCCACAAGGGCATGGTGCCCATATTTTATGCAGAAAAGGGACATAAAAACAATCAATGACTTTATGAACTTTACCGTCCGCTGAGTCTGCAAACGTACAAACAAAAGCTTCCATATGCTATCAATATAGCCAGAGATCATTTGATAATCCAGGTACTCAACAACCGTATTCAAGATAAAGAACCCATGGTGGTCAGTGTTCTTGGAGCTGATGAGCTTTTCAAAAACACCCAACACTGGTTCTAACTGCCTTGCCTGAATGATTTCATACGAAGCTCTTTGTAGATATGACTGCAGGAGTCGGACAAGTGCAGGCACATTAGCTGACCTCTGCCAGAGGATAGGAGTCAGCAAGTGAGGAAAAATACTGATGTACGTTGCAGGAAGAGGTGGACTATGGGTGTCAATGAGCTGAGCCAGAATCTGGAAGACATATGGTGCAAACTCAGCCACATCTAATGCTAGGATGTCTTGGAAAACTGGAAAAAGCTTGATTTCAAAGTTCCCAAGCAGCTCGGAGCTTTTTTCACAACTTCTCCTTACAAGAGCGGCTATTGCCTCAAATAAATAATGATTAAAGGTAGGATTGGTGGGATTTCTGTACAGAACCAAAAGAATGGCCACCAACTGGTCAAGGCAGCCAGATGCATACTGGGTAATGTCTGCAACACACAAGACCCTCATGATGCATTTCATCACGTAGATGTTCTCTTGAGATTCTGGCAGCTTAAGTGCGCCAAAAAGGTTATTGAGAAGATTTGAGATAAAGGGATTGAAATCTTGAGCACCAAACCTTAGCTGTTTTGCATCCCTTATGATCAACATCTTCTCGAGACAAAGAGCTGCATATGAATGCACAACATTGGATTCAGACACCAGAAACCTAACTAAATGAGGTATCAATGTCAAAGCCACCTGCTTCGGGAGCTGAATTCGAAAAGTTGTCACAAATTTTATGGCGTCAGCTTTTAGGACAGGTTGAGAGTTCACATCCTCACTCTGAAGTTCAGGAAGAATAGCAGAAGCAAAGAACTGCTCAATATCAACTAAACTTGAACCTGTTGCAACACCTGGGGGTTGTTTGGGTGCCAAAGCAATTACCAGATACAATGCACAGTCTTTTTCCTTCCAGTTCTCCAAGGGATTCACTGCATATCTCTCCATCATCCCTCGCACATATGTGGAAAACATGGTATTAACCTCTTGACTGTAATGAGTAAAAAGACCTTTGACGAGCTCACATGCAACTCGCCTCCTTGTATCAAAATCACTGCCCTCCATGTCTCTCCTGATGTACTCTAGTTGGTTCATCTCAAAAAGCTCTACATCATCTTCTCTGAGCTGCACATTTGGAATAACAACACTTTCACAAATTTGCTTCAGAGCACCCGGTTGATTGAACAAAGTATGATGAACACTCTTGCTAACAGTCGTCAAGAACTTGATTGCTGTTGTGGCCAACCTATCATGACTTGGAGAGAGAGAAACTTTCATAAGTAGCCCCCAAATATCAGAAGCAAATCCTGGTAGATAATCCTTGAACTCCTCTTCGTTCTTTTCCATGTAGAGGTTTATGTTCTCACAAATTGCAGCTTTCACTTGATCTAATACACCCTCTTTATCTTCATTACTTTCCCTTAGCAAAGGGTTATCATAAACCAAATAGTCGTGGAACAGACTCATCCATTGTTTCATGTTATCCTCAAAAAACTCCGGCAACTCCTGGTAGTTGAGGGAGTAAAAGATTCGACAGCACAACCTCTGGCACTCAAAGAGTGGCTTCAGCATGTTGGCAGACTGAGCATGCGTGCTTATAAGCTGACTTGTCCTGACAAAAATGTCCAGCAGCGGAGCAGCAAACTCATCAAGACAGTACTTCAGATCTACATAAAGCCCAGCACTTTTATACAGGTATCTGAACTGCTTGAAGATAGAGTTCACTGTCTGAAGAACCCCATTGATGACAGAGTAATCTGCAGCATTTTTCAAACTTGTCACAAGCTCTGGTAAAAGACTTCCCCATTTTTTAGGAAAGTCATGCTTACTGATTATGGCTAAGGCTTCGCTAAGCTGGCTTTGTATCTTTGGAGGTGTAATGAGCATCATTCTAACAACGAGTGCCTTGATCTGCTCCTTCTCTGCATCCCCAATGGCTAAAAGAGCAGAATCTACAGGCTCCCATCGGTACTTCACATGATTCTTGAAGTTTACAGCAGCTGAATGTCGGACTTGGTCATCCACAGATGGTTCTGAGAGAAGCCTGAGAACAGCCAGTCCATAACCAGCCTGCTCTGCCGCTTGCTTCAGGTAAGTTTCTGCTAATTTTCTTGGCTCTGGATTGGGAGCAAGTGTTTGCAAGAAGCAGTTGGAGAGGGTGTGAAGCATCTCATCAGATGGCTGCATGGTGGATGGTGCCTCAACCACTGCCCCCCCGCCCCCCCCCAAAAAAAAAAAAACATAAAGAAAACATGTGTAAGATTCAAAAACTAAGTGGAATACTATAGCAAGTGATGCAGATTCAAAACCCCTGACATAAACAATCTTGGAAGGAACTGACATAAGAGGTTTCTTGAAAAAGTACAAAAGATTAGCTAGAACGAGGGATTTGCACAGCACCGTGTCAAACAAACTAATAATTCAAAAGCCAGGAGGCACGGTCCTAAAACTATAGCAAGGACTCAAAAACCACATAGGATGGTCCAGAAACTATAGCAAGATGATGCAGATTCAAAAACCAGTTGGCATGATCCTAAATACATATCACATGATGAAGATCAGATAAAAAACCCAACAATTCAGAGGCTATCAAAAGCAAGTTACAACCAGCATGAGAGGTTCCTTGGAGGAGCATAAAGCTCGGGGTTTGCAAGGCACAATATCAGTTTTTTAGGTTTACAGTCAAAAAATAATGGCACAAAAATATCAAAGAGGCGCTGCAGATGCATAACAAATAAGTTGAGGGCAATCCTACAGAATTACTTTTTTCCTTGGCAGTCATAAATTTCTGCATGCAACTTTAACTTGAATTAGGACCCTAGCTGAGCCCTGGTAAACCTTGGAGTAGTGGAAGGATCTGCTATTGGATGAATCAAAATTAGGATGGAAGCAGATATCCCGAGAAAGTGCTGTACGGCACGATTTAGAACAAAACAGCGTGCACAGATGATGTACCCTAGCTTATATTTCTAGGCAGCAAAGCAGAAAAGAGGTAGGATATGATCAGCGATGCATTCAAAACTTAGCAAAGAGATGGTAAAGAAGGTAGGGCACACATAGGGTTCAAAACTCTAGCTCGGAATAGACCGCAATGATGACCAGGAAAGCGGCAGATTCAAAACCCTAGCTCGGGTAGAGATGGTAGAAAAGGTGAGGCATAGTTTCAAGACCCTGGCAGCAGAGACTGCAAGAAACCCCGGATTGTACAACAAATATTCAAAACTCTGGATGTACGACACAGGTTCAAAACCGATAAGAGAGCGCGATATCCATTCAATGATCGAATGAAGCGAGCGGAACACAGTCTACAGACGTGGAAAGAGCTTCTTTACCTGGCGAAGGCGATGGCGAGCTTCAGTCCTCTTCCCTGGGGCCAGAGAGAAAAACTGCGATCTGTACTGAATGAATCAGGGTTTTTAGGTTTAAATAGTGGGACGCATAAATACACACATTTGGCCCGCTTATTTTTTTGAAATTTCTCAAACCATTTAATAAGGCACCAAAACGTTCTTTTCACATTAATCAATAACAACACAAGAAGCTCCTTAGCATTTATAAGGTTTCACAAAATCTTATTAGCCTATGAGTCTCTAGAATCTCCTCGTAAGGGTAGGCGTGGAGACATGGTAGGGTAACGCGTGAGAGAAATGTACAAATGGAGCGTGAAGGTTATGAGATAGAACGAGGGTGGGGGGAGGGAGAGGAAGAGACAGAGAAGGCGAGAGAGCTGAGGGGGGAGTATGCAGGGAGAGACAAAGGAGCGCTAGAGGGAGAGCGCAGGGAGGGATGGCAGGAGAGCTGGGGAAAGCGTTGGGGGAGGACGAGTGCTTATTTTAACCTTAGTTTTACATTAGTGGCATTAATTAATGCAATACAAATCATTTTGTGTGAATATGCAATACAAATCATTTTGTGTGAATATGCAATAGAAATCATTAATCTTTAATGGAACACTCTCAGCATCATTTCCATGAGTTTTTCAATGCGGTCATGTTAAGATTGAGTTTTTCAATGCGGTCATGTTAAGATTGAGTTCTAGACTTGTGCCACATAGTTGAATTGATTGAGAGATTGAAGTCCCAAGGAAGAGGCCCCAAGTTCAATCTTGGTTTGCTACAAGTCTAGAACATCATCACATAAGGGTGGGGGATGGACCGTCCACGTTGGTGTGTGAATCTCTCTCTAAAAAAAGGAGAGAGGCTCATTAATTAAAATCAAGTTTGGCACATTCATGTCCAAATAGGCATGCTATGCTGGAAATCAGCATGACAATGGCAAACAACTACTTTTTTAACACTATGAACAGCTTAGTTGGAGAATGCATCATTTATAAAAAAAACAGGCTAAGGCTTACCATCACAATGCAAAGCAGGTCAAAAATAAAGTGACAGCTTTGGAGCTGGCCAATCAAGAGTTGAAGAAAAGAAACGCATAACTGGAAGACCAGCAAGCTCACGATGTTTAGAGGATTGACCACAGTTATTGGATCCAGAGAATTGAAAGCAAGAGTAGATAAGCTGGAAAAAAATGTAGAGGAGAACAAAATTTTAAAGGCAAATCATGAAGAATATGCTAGTTTAATGGAAAGCAGAGATAAGGCCTTGGAGACATAGGCCAAGGAGCTTAAAAGTTCTATTTGAGTGTTGGAAAGAGAGCTTGAGAGGTGTGCAAACTTTATTTAGAATACTATGGAGACTCTACATGCCGATGATTTTGCCCATTCCACCAAACTGGGGTGCTGTGCAAAGTGTGGTAGCACATTTTAATAAAGAAATTCCACCTCTTGCACAGCAGCCGCCTTTCTAATAGTCTCCAAACGATTCACATCCATTCCAAGATTAGGATCATCCTTTCTAAGATCAAGATCATCCTTTTGGATCTCTCGACCTCTACCATCTCAACATGTTCCAACTGGCTAGTGCCAACATCATGACTCATGCATAAAGGTGACGTTTCATTACGTAACTATATGGCCAAAGTACCAGTCCGAAACCGAAACCCAAAAATCTAGAAAATCAAAACAATTTTTTTATATTTATCTTCTCAAATAGATGTAACTTCATCCAGGAAGCAAGACAAAGAAGAAGATGTACCTAAGGACAAGCAACTGCGCCTTATAGTATAGCTGGCCTCCAATTCCTTGACATACGTTACATGCCAACATGAGCAAACAGCTGAATAAAAACTTCCAAGGAAATATTGTTGCATATGATGGAAGGTTTGTAGTATAACAATTTAGAAAAGTACGATGATATCTAGGATTATATCATTAATCTGGATAAAGAAAATGCCCACTATGAGTCAAGGCTAGCTCATTGCCATCTGATGAGACTACTCAGCTCATGGACCGCAACCTGGAACTTCATCATAGGACCATTAGTTTCCTATAAGAAAGGGCCAAGAGGGTGGAAGAGCACAAAGAAAGACAAGAACAACTCCTCTTGTCCCGAGAAAAGGAAATGGACATTATGGCCAAGAAGCATGTTGTAGCCATCAAAGAAGAAGATGAAGACCTACAAGCTCTCACCAGTAATTATGCCAACCAAGAAAGAGAATTGAAGAGGGCCAGAGAAGAACTCAATAAGTTGGCTACTAAGTTCCAGGCCATGGAGGTACATAATGCTTAGGTCGCCAGGGTCAAAATACAATAAGAAAGGTATGACGCACTTCAAACACACCTCTCTACTATCAGAAATGCATACAATGTGTAGCTAAGAAAGCACAAGAAAACAATGGCACAGCTCATGGCTAGCACAAAAGCTTTGGAGACAAGGGTTAAAGCTGTGTAGATAGAGCAAGAAACAACAAATAAGAGCCATGCATTGGTGATCTAATAGTTTACCGAGAAACTCAAGGAGGTTGTTGAAGAGAAAGAGGTTATTGCAACGCAACATGTAGTGCAAGTAAGTCACATTAACACGCAGTTAATAGTGGCCCAGATTGAAACTGCTCATGTCAAAAGCAAGAATTGGAAGCTCGGCAAAAGCTTAATGATGAAGCCATGGCTCAAAAAATGGAGGCAGAAAAGAAATTGGTAGACTATGAGACAGCTAGGATTGTAAGGGAATCTACAGTTACTCAGAGAAGCCGAGAGATCAGAAAGAAGAAATTGCTCACTTACAACAATAATTAGCTATACTGATCACGAGACAGACTATGATGGCATTCCCATTGAGAGAATGGAGCAGCTCATTGACCGTGTGGCGACACTTTCTTCTCTGTCGGTAACCCCCCACCAAGGCCAGTAGATGATGATGAGTGACAAGGTGGAAGTTTGTCTACGTGGTCTTGGGCCACAATACAAGGCGTTCAAGACGTCTATTCAGACTCGGGAAAACATTCCCAATTTTACAGATTTGGTGTCTATGTTGATTATAGAAGAGAAGAGCTTGGGTGAAGACCAACAGTCTTCACAAAACAAAAACAGTTCAGAGCAACATGCCTTCTACACAAGTTTATAAAGAGGACGAGGTAGAGGAGGCCATGGATACAGTCAAGGAGGTGGCCGAACAGGTAATCAGAATTATGGCTAGCAGTAGCAACAACAACAGTCCCAGAATTCACAACAACACGCAGGTGGAAGAGGCCAATTCAGAGGCAGGGGGAGTCAAAGAGGTCGTGGAAATTGGCAAAGGCAGTATAATGATACACGTGGATGCTTTTACTGAGGTAAGCTTGGACATGTGTAAGCAGATTGTTATAAGAAGCAGGGGTGACATGCAAAATGGGAAATTGTAGCAAAACAACTATGCATCCTCGAGCAGAAGCAATGAGGATAATGAAAGGTTGTTTGTTATGCGGCATGTCGTGAATGCCATGTTTGAAAATGTTGAAGCAGCACATAAAGATGATGTATGGTATGTTGATTCAGGTGCTTCGTGTTGAGAAAAACGTGGTGGATGAGATACGTGGAGGAGGTTCACACAAAGAATACAAGAAAATATCTTGTTTATTAAGTTGTTTATGAGTACAACTTGGCCTTGCTCAATACAAAATGCCTCCTAGCTTCACCTTTAAATAGGTGAGCTAGTGGACCATAAGTTCATCACACACACACCCTTCTCCTACCCTTTTACATGACCTTAGTCTTTTAATACCCTCCCTCAATACCAACTCTCAACTATGAAAGAATTGGAATAGGTGGTATTGGACATAGGTTGCCTTTATAACATTAGGCGTACAAGGTTTAGAAATATAGGTGTTGTTACATTGAGATTTAAAACATGTGCTGAGAGGAGTCAGAGATTGATACAAAGTTAGCTTCTGACTCTTTGTTAGGACATTTAGTAGTGATATGTCCCGTTTGTTTACACTTGTTACATTTCATTTTGTTGGGATATTTGATCCAACAATTATTTGCCAAATGACCGACCTTTTTGCAATGGGCACATCTTACTTTGACCACTTGATGTGACAAAGCTTGTTCGATATTCGATGAAGTGGTTGCATTTGAAGATTCAGCTCCTCCCTTTGGCCTCTTTTCTTCATCAAGACAAGATTGAATGACTCCTTTGAGGGTGGGATTAGGGATGTTCTTCAGGGTGGTGACTAAGGTGGGGTACACCTTCTTGACTGCTTTTAGCAAAATAACCACTGCATCATCTTCATCCATTCTCGAATTCACTGATGCAAGTTGAGCCATAAGGCCCTTCAAGTGAGAGATGAAGGCTCCAATTCCATCTCCCTCTTTGAGTTCCAAGCTAAAAAATTCAATTTTAAGTGAGATCTTGGAATTCTTACCACGAGCTCCATAGAGCTTATCAAGCTCATCCCATTTCTCCTTTGCAGCAGTCGGAAGCTCGTCCACATGGTGAATGAGAGCCTCATCAAGATGAAGCATGATGATGGCTTGTGCCCTCTCATCATCTTCAATATCTTCAGCCTTAGTTCGATCAATAACCTTAGTGCCGGAGATGAATGGCCAAAAACCTTTGGACATCATCTTGTAATTGACAAGGACTTGCCAAGTGTGGAAACCCTCTCCCGATAACTTCTTGATTTGGGTGTTTTCCTTTGACATTGGGTATTGAAGGAGGTTATTAGAGAGTAATGGACTGATTTATGAAGAAGAAAAAACCAAAAATTTATAATATTTAGGCTTAATTAGAAAGAGAGAGGCTTATGAGAGTGCAACAACCCTAATCAAGTCAAGGATGTTGCATAAATAGGAGATTAAGATGGTTAAGCTTATGGTTTAGCACTTAGGGTTTGTGCCCAACCATGAATAATGATTGAGAGAGATTAATTAGTGTAAAGGAACACTTTCTTTGGTGATTAAAATCACCATTAGTGTTTAGCAACACTATTGGTGCTTAAAAGCACATTATTAGTATCTAATGATACTTGTGTTGGTGATTAGATTCACCAATAGCATTCACGAACACACTTAGTGTTTATAAACACTCTTAAGAGGTTCTCCTTTGCTAGATTAAAAGTATGATTAGTGTTAATCAACACTTTATTAATGTTTATGAACACTAACAAAAGCTTGAGCAAGCTTCCATGGAAAAACCAGTAGGCGCCTGGTTTTTTCCTTCTTCCAACGAGAGTTCTACGCCTCCATTTCAGCTGAGATTTGAGCTGTGAATAGGGGAGACTATGGGCTTCAAAAGCCCTCAACTTCTATGGCTTATAGATGCCTACAGACGGTGAATCTACGTACGACATTCAGCACTGTTGAAAAATGCGCTAGTTTGCTAATAGTGCAATGCCGGGGTAGCAGCGCGGATATCACACCTTTGAGTAGATGAGCTGATGCGCCCTAAGCTGAGGATGATCTCTCTAGAAGAAATCAAACACTGAAATGTCTTCTACAGCCCTCCCCACATCCTCCACTGATGGCTGGTGCAGAGAGGCTATGGAGATTGAGAAGAAAAGGTTCAAAAAATGGAGATTTTCCACCACACAACCTAGCTCTGATACCATGTTGAGAAAAACGTGGTGGATGAGATATGTGGAGGAGGTTCACACAAAGAATACAAGAAAATATCTTGTTTATTACAAAATGCCTCCTAGCTTTACCTATAAATAGGTGAGCTAGTGGACCATAAGTCCATTCACACACACACCCTTCTCCTACCCTTTTACGTGACCTTAGTCTTTTAATACTTCGAACCACATGACAAGTCATGGGGAGTGGTTCAAAGAGATGAAGAACCTTGAAAGACCAGGTTTTGTGGAAACAGGGGATGACACTGCTCATCCAATTGCCCATGTTGGAGATGTGCCATTGTCTATGCAGGATGGCAAAGTGAAGTACCTTGCAGATATACTTCATGTTCCGAATATAACAAAGAATCTGGTTTCAGTTGGCCAGATGATTGAGCAGGGTTTGCAGGTTTGGTTTAATCCTGATGGTTGTTATGTTGAAGACTTCAAAGACAAGTACAGGTTGGTTGCAAAAGGCAACAGAGTGGGTAGAATGTTTACGTTGAATGTAAACATGCCTGAAGTGAGTGCTGCGATGTTTGCAAATGGTTTAGGAATTGTTACAGACACAGACATTTGGCATAAAACAATTGGACATGTGAATGTGTAGAGAATGAAGTCTATGCAGACTAAAGGAATTGTGATAGGACTGCCAAAGTTTAAAGTTGAAGGTATGCAGAGAATATGTGAAGCATGCCAATTTGGAAAGCAAACAAAGCATGTATTTCCACGTAATAGATATATGAGCAGAAATGCACTAGATGTTGTGCATTTAGATGTATGGGGTCCTACGAAGACCATGTCTATGGGAGGCTGCAGGTATTATGTGACATTTATTGATGACCACACAAGGAAAGTGTGGGTATACTTCATGAAGGAGAAGAGTGAGGTGTTCACTCACTTTCAGAATTTCAGAGTTATGGTTGAAAAGCAAATAGGGAAATATGTAAAGTGCCTAAGGTCAGATGGAGGGGGAGAGTACTTCTCCAATGAGTTCTCTGAATTTTTGAAGAAGAATGGTATTTAGAGACAGTTTACATGTAGATACACTCCACAGTAAAATGGAGTTGCTGAGTAGAAAAACAGGCACATTGCTGAGATTGCACGAGCATTGATAGAAGAGAAGAATATGCCGCATAGCTATTGGGCTGAGGCAGTTTCTACAACAGTTTACATCATGAACAGGACTCCAATTGTAGCCATATATGATGTAACTCTAGAGCAGAGGTTTGCTGGCAAAAAACTTGATTTGTCTCATCTGAAAGTTTTTGGATGCATTGCATATATGCATGTGCCAGATGAGCAGAGAACTAAGCTGGATCCAAAAGCTGAAAAATGTGTGTCTATTGGATATTCCCTTGAGCAAAAGGGATGCAGGTGTTATAACCCTGCTACATGTGAGTTGAGGGTAAGCAGGGATGTTGTTTTTGATGAGATGAGCAGCTGGTATGCTGCTGAAAAATAAGCTGTTGGGACTGATGTGAGTGGAAATGTGGTTGCACAGAATGCAAGTGAGCAACAATCACAATCTTTGAGTGGGCCAGGAGAGTCCTCATCTAGTGGTTCAGTTGATAGACCATGGAGTGGCAGGTTGCATCATAATACCAGTCCTGCAAATGTGATTAGTACATCACATAAAGGCAAAGAGAAAGTGGTTGAGTCCCTTAGTATGCCTGACATTTCTGCAAGGCATTCTCATGTTGATGGAGAGTCTAATGGCTCAGAGATGAGCCTTGATGAGGATCTTGGGATACCAACTATGAGAACACCTGGTGTAAAGAAGGCTATGGAAGCCATGAATGCAAAGCTGCAAAGATCTAGGAGAGTGAAGAATCCTGTGCAGAGGTTTACCTACAATGGTTATGTGGCACATCACTATGCATACATGGCAAAAGTTGTACAGGTTGTAGAGCCCACTTGAATTGATGATGTTGTTGGAAATGTGTGTTGGGAGAAAGCTATGGATGAGGAGATGGATGCACTATATGGAAATGAGACATGGGATTTAGTGCAATTGCCTGAAGGCAAGAAAGCCATTGGATGTAAGTGGGTGTACAAAGTAAAACATAACAGTGATGGAAGCATAAGCAGGTACAAGGCTAGATTGGTAGCCAAAGGATATGCGCAGACATATGGCATTGATTATGAGGAAACTGGCTTTACATTAGATGGATGTAAAGAATGCATTCTTGCATGGGGATTTGCAGGAAGAGGTGTATATGTTGTAGCCACCTGGTTATGAGGATGTGAGTCACCCCGAGCATGTTTGCAGGTTGAAGAAAGCCTTATATGGCTTAAAACAAGCACCAAGAGCATGGTTTGACAAGATTTCTGAATATCTTGTCACTATTGGCTTTCGTGTAGCCAATACAGATTTCTCGCTATATGTGAGACACAGTGATAGAGGGGTTGTGCTTGTTGTCATCTATGTGACAAAGCACAACCCCTCTATCACTGTGTCTCACATACAGCGAGAAATTTGCATTGGCTACATGAAAGCCAATAGTGACAAGATATTCAGAAATCTTGTCAGACCATGCTCTTGGTGCTTGTTTTAAGCCATACAAGGCTTTCTTCGACCTCTGCAAACATGCTCGGGGTGACTCACATCCTCATATAACCAGGTGGTTGCAACATATACACCTCTTCGTGCAAATCCCCATACAAGAATGCATTCTTTACATCCATTTGATGTAAAGACCATTGCTTTGACACGCAGCCACTGCTATCACAACTCTCATTGTTACCATCTTGGCAACTGGGCTGAAAGTTTCCTCATAATCAATGCCGTATGTCTGCGCATATCCTTTGGCTGCCAATCTAGCCTTGTACCTGCTTATGCTTCCATCATTGTTATGTTTTACTTTGTACACCCACTTGCATCCAATGGCTTTCTTGCCTTTAGGCAATTACACTAAATCCCAAGTCTCATTTCCATATAGTGCATCCATCTCCTCATCCATAGCTTTCTCCCAGCACACATTTCCAACAGCCTCATCGATGCAGGTGGGCTCTACAACCTGCACAACTTTTGCCATGTATGCATAGTGATGTGCCACATAACCATCATAGATAAACCTTTGCACAGGATTCTTCACTCTTCCAGATCTTCGCAGCTTTGCATTCATGGCTTCCATAGCCTTGTTTACACCAGGTGTTCTCATAGTTGGTATCCCAAGATCCTCATCAAGGCTCATCTCTGAGCCACTAGACTCTCCATCAACATGAGAATGCCCTGCAAAAATGTCAGGCATACTAAGGGACTCAATCACTTTCTCTTTGCCTTTATGTGATGTACTAATCACATTTGCAGGACTGGTATTATGACGCAGCCTGCCACTCCATGGTCTATCAACTTTTCTTTTCTTTACTTTATTTTTACTCTCTATATTATTTTTAATTATACCTCTTCTTTATTTTTATTTTACTTTTTCTTTGTTTTCTTTTTATTTTTACTTCTCTTTTATCTTATTTTTACTTATTCTCCATTTTGCTTTTACCTATCTCCTTTTTTCTTGTTTTTCCCTTTCCTCTTTTCTCTTCTTTCTTTTTCCTTATGCCCTTCCTCCTCCTCCTTCAATTCTTTATGGTATTTTTATTTTCTCCCTATACTACTTTCATTTTTCTATTTGTGTTCTTGATTTTTCTTCATTCTATTATTTGTTTTTTCCTTCTTTCTTTTTTCTTTTTCTTTTTTGTCTCTTCTTATATTTTTTAATTCTTTTCCTTTTATTTTTTATTTTATTTTTTGGTTGATCTAGTTCTTTTCTTCTTTCTCAACAACAACATGCAAGAAAGCTATCCCACACAATTGGCCACCGCACCAATGCCAACCTAAAGCTCATTTGTAACATTACCCTCCTCTCCTCCTCCCGGGCACACCATGCACCACCCCCAACTAACCACTCACCCATAGCACCACCATGACCTTCTCCCTAGTGCCCATCTTTCCATTCCAACTGTTGCATCTCCAGGCAAATCCCGTTGATCAAGGAAAGATTCAAACCAGGTCCATTGCTAAACACCTAGATCCCATGCGCTCCGCCATCCCTGTGGCCCCATAACACATCATCTCCCTTTTCCGATGCCTCCCATAGACCCTAACTGAGCACACTATAGGTGCACCCGCACAGGGAAACCACCTCTTCAGTGTTTCCTCTACCAGGGAGCCCATAGAGTGGTTGAATGCCCTCAAAAGAAAAGCCTGCTAGTGACACCACAATGTCATGGTTGTGGAATCGAATTAGCATTCTCAACATGGGAGGATATCCACTGTCCCATTAAATGTTGTTGCACGGTTATAGGCTAAACTCAAGAAGGCCAGTAAACCCAGGCAGTCCAACACCTTAGCTACTAAATGTGCCCCATCCAAAAAGAAACAACGCTCGAAGCACATTGACCAAGGTGACGATCGAATTAGCATCTGCATTGGCTTAACAAAGACCATGTCATCCTCCTCCAGGAGTGATGATCGTGTTGAAATGCCACTCCCCCATGCAGCCCCCCAAAAACTCACCAAATGACAAAAATGGTTGGCCGCATATCCCAATGCCATCCTCAAAAAGCAACATCTTCAGGAGGCCCAAGAACTGGTAGAGCACTACCATGCTCAACTTGAACCACCGCCCGTTTTTTTGACCTTTGACCCAATACCTAAGTGCACGTCGTGCCCATGCCTACTCAATGTCAAGATAAGAACCCAAACTTGAACCACCACCCGTTTTTGTGACCTTTGACCCAATACCTAAGTGCACGTCGTGCCCCATGCCTACTCAATGTCAGGATAAGAACCCAAACTTCTGCACCAAGTAAGGTAGGAGTCCTCGCTTATACTCAAGGCCAAGGAAGATCCATTCACCAACATGACATTGACAAATGAAGATCTTGCCCCACATGTGCCTCCTAATCCTTCGTTGCCTATTCCACAGGCAGCCAAGCCCAAATCCCACGTTCAACTAGAACAACTAGATGCGAATAGTGACACAGAGTCTGACAAAGACTCATGAGGTGCCCACACAAAATTTGTTGAGGTATTTTACCCTCCTATGGCACCCAAATCTCGACCTCGACCACCATCAAATAAGGACCAAATTGAACTTCCATTTACCATTTGCTGGTCCACCTTATGATCAAGGCCCCGCACCTGAGGGAGCTGCTCATCATCAATGCGACCTTGCTGGCCTCTCAGCCTTCCTTTCTTCCCAAATCCAAATGCCCATTGGAACCTTGTTAAAGGAAATCCACATTTGTGGACTGACCTTGATTGGATGGAATAAAAACTACAAGCTTCCGTGTAGGAGTTTATGCATCTAATTTATGCATAAAATCATTTATGATGAAAATCACACTTTTAATATAAAAAAAATATCTTTTATGCATACAAATCATTTATGATGAAAATCACTCTTTTAATATAAAAGAATTTCTTTTATGCATCTAACTTATGCATAAAATCATTTATGATGAAAATCACACTTTTAATATAAAAAAATATCTTTTATGCATATGTTTATGCATACAAATCATTTATGATGAAAATCACTCTTTTAATATAAAAGAATTTCTTTTATGCATCTAATTTATGCATAAAATAATTTATGATGAAAATCACACTTTTAATATAAGAAAATATCTTTTATGCATATGTTTATGCATACAAATCATTTATGATGAAAATCACTCTTTTAATATAAAAGAATTTCTTTTATGCATCTAATTTATGCACAAAATCATTTATGATGAAAATCACTCTTTTGAATTAAAAATAAAATTCTTTATGCATCTTTCTATGCATAAAATAAAAATTGATGAAAATAACTTGTTTTGGATTAATTTAAATTCTTTATGCATCTATCCATGCATAAATCCAATTTAGTAGGAATTACACTTTTAGAATAAAAAAGTAAAACTTATTTTTACACAATTTTAGAAAATTTCACCATGACCTCCTTTGTATGACTGACCATTTTTTAATTTTTAACTTACTAAAATCATTAGAATTTCACCAAGAGTATTTAATTCATACTAATGTAAACAATTTCTACTAATTTAAGAGAAACATTATGAAAAACTTGATTTTATCCATTAATCATTCATTTAGGATAAAGAATGGTTGGATTTACTAAAGAAGAGAGGGGAATGCTTTTTTCAATGAGACATCATTTTCATTTTAGAGAAGACAAAAATTATAAAAACCATTAAAATTAAGCATATAATTTATGTATTTCCTTACTACCATTCATCAATTAACTTCAATAGCATTAAAAAGCCATTCCAATTAAGCTTCTCAAGCTTGAGAGGGGTTGAGAAGAGAGAAACATTGAGAAATTATGGAAAAAGATCAAAATTCACACTTTACCTTACAAATTGCTTGATTCTTTGATCACGGTAGAGGCCCCCAACCAATCAATTGGTTTGGTGTTTTGATGGAGCCACCAATGGAGATTGAAGGAGGGAAGCTCCAATTTCTTCAATTTGGAGAGAATTTTAGAGAATAGTAAAAATTATCATTATTTCAGCATAATTCTGGCATAGTATAATTCTCCTATTGTTTTACAAAGGGCTCAGGTTCTATTTATAGGAGAGGGAGGCTCTAACCAAGACCAATTGATTTCTAGAATTTTCTAGATTCAGTTTGGTTGAATTTGGACCAGATTTGGACCTAGTTTGGTTCCTTTTTGATTTGGTTTGATCCAAGAGATAGGAGAGATAAAAATATCACATTATTTTTGAGTTTAAAACTCATTCAAGCATGTGAATAGTTTTTTACTAATAAACCTTATACATAGTCAACTCTTCATCTTATGTGGGCATTTACTCATTTTTGGTTATTTTTTTTAACAAATTGGATTTATCTCCTCCCCACACATGGATTGAACCTATTGGCCTATAAGAACCTTAATTTAAAAATTTTCAAAAATCTGGACCCCTAGGATAAGGCCTCTTGAGCAGATTATACTTGATTTCTAATGCATCTTCTGGAAATTTTTTTGAACTTGTGTTTCAGGGAAACTTATATTAATAAGATGAGAAATTTTTCTATCCAAAAAAATTCAAAATCTGAATAATATCTCTCTAGAACATTTTCTCTCTCTAGGCCAAAACAGGCAGAAACAAGATCTTTTATATTTCTGAAGAGGGGATTGATCACAAGGGAAGATACTGGACATCCTGAGAGGCTGGGGAGGAATCTTATAGGAAAACTGGGGCCATCCTACCACATTACTAATAAAGCTTGCGGATGGGAAATCTACACGTCCCTTGGGCCTAGTGCATGACCTCAAGGTAAGAGTATGTGACATGACCTTCAACCTCACATTTGTAGTCATGGACTTTTGTAACACTACCTATGATAGCATCCTAGGCAAACCCTTCATGCGACAAACATGACTGATCCATGGCTAGGAAAAAAATCATGTCTACCTCCGTAAAGGGACTCAAATGCTCAAAGTAAATTTATATACCTGGCACTCTCATCCCATGGTCAGAGGTCCCTTCGCCGACAATTATGTGACTACCACCAGGAGCGACGATCTCTTTCCAACTCTTGTTACCAAGCCCTTGATGATGCGTGTGTGAGATCCCACTATCCCCTCGGCACACTGGATTCCCGATAGCTGGCACAACGGAAGCAGCTCCCTCATGTGTGGGGCAGGGTTTCCCACTCGGGGCCTCGCCCTCGAATGTCTGGGCACGAGACTAAGCTGGTGGTCATTCCAAAAACCGAAACCAGGGAAATTTTTCATGCTCGAAAAATGAGGACGATTCCACCATTTTGAATTTCTTAACGAATTTTTCTAACAAGGTCAAGATATTGAACTAACCTTCATCTAATTAAACCAGATAGAAGGAAAACTATTACAGACTTATCTTGAAGGAATCAACGCTTTTTTCCTAATTGAATTAGGCACAACCGTTGATCTATTCATTAGAGAAGTCTTCAGGCTTTTATTTAACTACTTGAGTTTTAAGCGTATTCCTATTAATCAATTTTATTATTAAAACTCTATTGATTCCAGCCTATTGGGTTAGCCACCACACCAAACCACTGGAATTAGTAGAACCAGACAAGTACTCACCCACCCATAATTGAATGCCTTTCTTAACTTTTGCTTTAGAATACAGATACGCACACACTCCTCTTTAAACTTTAATTTTTAAAAACAATCCATTGACAAACAATTATTAGTGGTTACATATGTCATAACTCAAAATTTCCATTCAATCCTTGTTTCTCACAAAACAGTATCACTCTGGACTCTCCGTTGAGACTAGCAGGTCAGAAACGAGATCTAGTTAACAGATTGCAATAATTTTCTCATCATCATCATATATATATATCTTCTCCCACCACGACATACGCATGGGTGTCCTAAGCACCACGAGCATGTGCATCGCCTAGTCAGAACCCTCCAGGATCCTCCTTAGGTGTCCTGGCACTTCACTCAGGGACCGCTTTGTCGGCCCTCGCCAATCATACCGGAAGCACACCATTTTTCACCATACCCAGGCTGGTTAAGACCTGGGCAGGTTTTTATCGCGTGAGCCGTCCTTTGAACACTCCCCGCCGTTACTTGTTTTGCAACCGAACTTCCCTTAGAAAAACACATATACCAATGCTCCCTCCAGCATTCTGGCGTAAGACAGTCCTTTAAGAAAACAGGGTTTCTATGCAAGTTTTTAGTTTTGATTTTCTTTTGAATACAATGGGTATATCTTAAATCCGTATCCCAATACTTCTAGATCACAGGTCTCAAATTCCAACAGAATTTCCTGAATTCTGTAACCTTGATCCTTAGATCTGAATCAAGGGTCTTAACTTGATTTTAAATTCGGTGGGTGATTTGAGTGAATTTTTTTGAATTGGTCACATCGTCTTTTCTTGAAAGTGACAAAGGAGTTATGTCTTGGTCATAGTCTGATTCAGGGTTTGAGTCTAGAAAGGTTCTCCTGAACTATCTTTCTCGAAGGGTAATATTTCAATTACTACTTTACTGAATTTTATTCATTGAGTATTTTGCTTAATTGAATTTAAAACTAATCATGAATTCCTTTGAGGAATAAATTAATCATTTATCTAAAATTTCGACTTCGATAGTTTTTCTGAATTTTCTCATTACTATCCTAGAGAATATGAAATAGTAGAATTTTCTCTCACAGAGTATTTACTTATTCATTTACCAATATTCATGGGATTTAAACATAGGATTAAAGAGAACTCTTATTTTGATATAAAAATTTTGTATGCATCTATTTATGCATAAAATTCAACTTTTATGGAAATAACACTTTTATATAAAAGAAAATCCTTTTATGGATCTATTTATGCATAAAAATCAATTTTGATGAAAGTAACACTTTTATAAATAAAAAAATCTTTTATGCATCTATTTATGCATAAAAATCAATTTGGATGAAAGTAACACTTTTATAATTAAAAAAATCTTTTATGCATCTATTTATGCATAAAAATCAATTTTGATGAAAGTAACACTTTTATAATAAAAAAAATTCTTTTATGCATCTATTTATGCATAAAAATCAATTTTGATAAAAGTAACACTTTTATAATAATAAAATTTTTTTATGCATCTATTTATGCATAAAAATCAATTTTGATGAAAGTAACACTTTTATAATAAAAAATTCTTTTATGCATCATTTTATGCATGAAAATCAATATTGATGAAAGTAACACTTTTATAATTAAAAAAATTCTTTTATGCATCTATTTATACATAAAAATCAATTTTGACGAAAGTAACACTTTTATAATTGAAAAAAATTCTTTTATTCATCTATTTATGTATAAAAATCAATATTGGTGAAAGTAACACTTTTATAATAAAAAAATTATTTCCAGTATGCATCTTTCTATGCATAGAAATTAATTCTAATGAAAATCACACTTTTATAATAAAAAATATCCAATATATATCTTTTTATGCATAGAATTTAAATCTAATGAAAATCACTCTTTTATAATAAAAACATAACCAAGATGCATCTTTCTATGCATAGAATTTTAATTTTAATGAAAATAATACTTTTATAATAAAAATATTTCTACTATGCATTTTTCTATGTCTAGAATGAAAATAACACTTTTAGAATATACAAATGGTGGGGATTACTCTTTTTGAATAATAAAAGATAAAACTTATTTCACAAAATTTAAGAAAATTTTACCATAACCTCCTTTGTATGGCTGACCATTTTTCAATTTTTTTTATTCTCAAGTTACATAAAAATTATCCCAAATGGTTTAAAGCATTCTAAACTAATCAAATTTCACTTTTAAAAGAGAAACAATATGAAAAGTTTAATTCTAATAATTTGATTACTTATCTAGGATAAAGAAAGGCTGAATTTAAGAATGAAGAGAGGGGAAAGCCTTTTCAACAAGGCATAACATCATTTTTTTCATTTTATAGAAAACAAATATTAGAAAACCATTAAAAGGAATAAAGAAAAAGTAGGATTTCTAGCTTACTTGAATTTTTGTGAGCTTTCCTTTGGCTTGATGGTTTGAGGGATCTACTCTTGTTTGCAACAAGAGTGGCCACCAATTCTTTTGAAGAGGGAAAGGTAAAACTAATGAATTATCAATAAATTCACTGTTTTTGGCTCCGGGATGGAGTAGAGTAACAGTGCATAAAATACTATTAAGCTTCTACAAAGGGGAAGGCTTCTATTTATAGGAAAAATTGAGCTTCTAACCAAGCAAACTAATTCTAGAATTTTCCAAATCAGTTTGGTCAATTTTTGACCATTTTTGGGTCAGTTTAGCTTACTTTTTAGAACTAGACTTGAATTAGGAGAGAGGAGAGATGAAATGTCTCAATATTTGAGAATTTAAAACTCCACCACACATGTGAAATAGGCGCCTCCTTCATGAGGGGGAATCCCCACTCTTGAGGTGTCAAAAATTCATTTTTTTAGTATTTCCTTTGGTCCTTAGTCCACTCTTCATCTTATGTGAGTATTTACTCATTTTTGGGGGGATTTTATTTATTTCTTCAATTTATCTCCTCCATACATTTGGATGAATCTGATTGGCCCCTCAGAACCTTAATTTAAAATTTTCAAAAAATCTCGACCCTTAGGATAAGGCCTTTTAAACAGAATATAATTTATTTCTAATGCACCTTCTGAAAATCTTTTTGAACTTCTATTTCGAGGGAATTTATTTTAATAAGAAGAGATATTTTTCCATCCAAAAATATCTAAAATTTGAATAATCTCTCTCTAAAATATTTTCTCTCTCTAAGTCAAAATAGGTAAAAACAAGATCTTTTATTATTCTGAAGAGAGAATTGATTACAGGGGGAAGATACTAGACATCTTGAGGGGCTGGGGAGGAATCTTACAGTGTGGGTGCCAGATCTCTTTGAGATTCTTGTTATCAAGCCCTTGATGATGTGGCAGGTGCCATACATGGCCACTTCTGTCAATAGTGATGAAGTCGATCCCACGACTGGCTGAAAATCTTGGCTACACTTGATACCATCCTAGATCACAAACTTAGCACACAATTTGTGCTCCCAACTGGCGAGTACCTTCATGAACCCTACACCCTGAGTGTAAGCGTAGCTCCCCAACACAAAACAACCACCCTTCGGGTCTAGCTAGATTTCCCCTTTGTTGGTAGAAATATGCAACAAAAACATGCCTTGATGTCTCTCATAGCTAGCCATAATCTTTTGCCATGGGAAACATGGGTCTCCCTAGGCAAACCATCTCTTCACAATTCCCATGCCAAAATTCAATTGCCTAGTGGTTGGACAACGTATACAAAGCCTTGGGTCTTTTACACAAACTATACATACTGTCTCTAACCCATTGGCTTGTAAGTTTTATGTAATTTACACAAGTGAGACACAAGAAGTAGTCATCCTTGGAGGAAGCTAGGTCCAGAATGCTACAAGTACACTTAACTCAGTTAACAACACAGCTACCCTTAAGCTTCCCCAAGGCAAGGTAATGATGATTCTGTGAGATGGGGAGTGCATCGAATACAATCCTCTGCCCACACCAACTGCTTCCACAAAGGGTACTCTCACACCCCCCACAATAGCTGGTAAGTCTTCCACTGCCCCTGAACTTCCACTTGAACTAAACCCACCAAGAATATAGATTGGACTCCCGACTGCTAATGGCCTACAATGGTGGCAAGCCCACATCTACCCTATGGTCCACACCAATCTCATATTCTTAGAGGCCTGAAAAACTCTTGGAAAACCCACACTTACACAAGAAAACACTTACATTCAAATTTCACATGAAATGCGTTTAATGAGTTGGGTATTTCATTCCTAAAATATATATAGGAAATAACCAATTGGAGTGTAGATTTCATGTCATAGATGTAGGAGCACTCCAACGCCAGATCATCATTGGCAAATAGTGGATTGATTCCACTCACTACGAAATCAATTGGTGCGATGGAACGGCCACCAACAAAAAGGCCACATTCCTCTTGTGTCCCCAAGAGGACATCATACACACACCCTCACCCTCGACTGCCCTTGCCCATCATGCCCTATCCTCATCACCGGCGAGAGTCTCCCTTGTTCCCTCACCCCATGCCTCACTAAATCCGGTCAAAAGGGAGCTGTCAACACCCTCCAACAATGACAATCAAGACTTGTCATCGACATTCCCCCTCAACTCTACATGCTCGACCACCCACCCTGCAAGCACCCCGACCTCTTACATTTATGATGACAATCAATGGGTGGGTGCCAAAGAATCTTCTTGTAGCTCAAGGATTCTACAATAGCTACACAGAACTCTGGATCCCCAAACTGCCATCTCTGAAACCCAAGTGCAAGAAGCCAACTAAGACAACAAAAACCCACCCCATTTCAAAGCTTCAACGTTGACTACCTGTTAGCACAAGGCTACTATAAAGGAAACACTTACCTTTGGCTACCCAAGATTGTCGCATGTGCTCATCCACCACAACAACTCCCTCGAAAGCTGCAACAAAAGGTCCCATAGCCGCATATGTTAGGCAACCCAAAGCATAGCAAAGCCAACAACATTGGGTGCCTACCAACGTACTCAAAGCTCAAGGCTTCCATGAAGGGGCAACACAAACCTGTGGCTCCCAAAGCCACAATTAAAAGCCTATCCTTAGTGCCAACAACCTAATCATAGCTCAAAGCTTCGTTGACCAAAAACCAAAAAGCCTAATCAACCACGGCGGGCCTTCATCACTAGTAGCAACGATGGGTGCCCAAGCACCTCTTAGAAGCTCAAGGCTTCCATGATGGCAACTCCATCATTTGGATTCCACAACATAACCCTTAATAGTTGGCCCAAACCACACAAACCAAGCTATACCTATCCAATCAATGCAGATGGTTTGGTGACAGTAGGCCAGCAAGTCCCTCTTCATCAACTAAATTCTACGAACTTGCCCCCACACAACCCATGGGCATTCACAAGCTCAACTCGCCCAGCCCTTTCAACCAAAAGAGCTTTGTCCACAATGCTTCACCCTGCCCCTCGACTTTGTCACCAAAGTAAGGGGCAATACTACAAATGTCAAAGCTTATCCAACCACTCAAAGATAAACTCAAGGGTACAAATCAAGCCAAATGGGCTAATCAATTTACAAAACCCTCTTTAGGGGGGCTGACCAATAAGTACATGTAATTCCTCAACCACATGAGGACCACCCAAAAAAAAAGTCTCTAGATGATTAGGAATATCTAGGTGATTAGGACCACAGGCACACCTTTTGCCCTCGCCCATAAACAACACCTGCATTCTCACAAGGCTCTGTCTTATGTGCACACTCCACAATATGCCTCATCATCCTGGTACATCTCTAGATGGGGGGACCATGGTGGGTGCAAGCCTAGTCAATGGTATGACCCTTTTGCCCTCGCCCATAAACAACACCTGCATTCTCACAAGGCTCTGTCTTATGTGCACACTCCACAATATGCCTCATCATCCTGGTACATCTCTAGATGGGGGGACCATGGTGGGTGCAAGCCTAGTCAATGGTATGACCCTTTGCATGTGTCTTCTTATCCACCCCCGCTTCACCCGAATAACTATGCTTCATGCCTAATCCATCCTACCCATAACTTCTTCTTATGCTCAACATTTCTAGATCCTCTCGCCATCAACTACCACTCCTATCCACATAGGATCCCAGTTCCATGAGCTACAATGATAGAAGAAGACAACCCACAAAAAGAAAAAAGAGAGAACACCGCAACCTGATAACTCAACATCCACGGGAGCTAAGATACCCATGTCTTGACAACGATTCTAGAGCTTCATGTACATCATCATTGACATACAGCATCTCAGAGTGCAAGCAGTTTCCATGTGTGTTACCTCCTTGTCCCTCTGTGTGTATTTATGGGGGGAGAGAACGTTGGACTATAGCCAAATCAAATCACATTGACTATAGCCCATAAACCAGTGAGGGATTCAATATCATGCTTATTTCAAGCTCCAATAATTGATGAAAGAACCCTGCATGCAAGACATGAGTGTTCAAAAACAAAAATTAACAGAGAGAGAATGTCACCTCCTTGCTTCTGATGCTAGTCAATACAAAGATAAAGGCATCAAGTTGACCTTTTATACACAAATAAACTAACTATGGTTAAATCTAACCCAACCCGAACCCCTAACCCCTAACCTAACCACTTGAGTTATACAACTAGATCATATGCAACTAGGAATTTCTTATTCGAAAATAAGGACAAGTGACATCAATTCTTGTAAATTGCAATTCGTGTTATTATTGTTGGCATACCATCATTTATAATAAAAATCATGCACCCAATGAATGCATGTACTGAATATCTAGAAGATATTATTACCAAATATGTTTTATAATGGATAACCATGTCTAGTGTACGATTGTAATAAAAATCATATACCCTATGCGGGCATGCAACAATAGCTAGACATTGGCTATATTGCTAAATATACAATACACCCAATGAGTGTGTGCACTCAATATCTCAAAGGTATATTGCTAAATATGCAATATAATATAATATTGCTAAATATCCAATATAATGGATAGCCACAACATGCAAATTATATACATGGAATAAGGAGAAATCCCATAGCTCTTTACCAAGAAGCATATCATCCATAAGTGCAATGTGAGACCCCTTGCTAAGAGCTAATAGTCTACTAAAGGAAAATGTTTGATAACTTGCAAAAGATACGAATTCCATATTTGATTTTTCTCTAGTTGCCCATCCACATATAAGTAAAAGTTTAATTTGTGCCAAAGAAACTTGTAGGCTATTTGAATCATCTTATAATCATTAGGCTATTGAAAGCCTAAAGAAGATGCAACAAGTGTAGGATAGAAAAATAACATGACTACCTAAACTCGAATAGAAAACTCACCAGGAATCAATGAACGCAGTAGTGCACGTAGAACCAGAAACAGCGAGCTCAACGAAATCAACTTCAATGGCAAAAATAAGTGCTCACCCTCGTCGAGCTTGTCGCCCTCATCGTCCACATCGCCTATGTAATCTGCCTTGTATCCAATTTAACCACACTACACACATCATGGATTGGGTAACAATGGCTTTTCACATTTCTGATCCAAGGTAGTAACAATGACTTGTCGGCTACTAGTAATAATAGCTTTTGAAAAAAATTAGTTCTGTCAAAGTCTAAACATGGAAGTTGGTTAGCCGCGGAGAGTTTCAAACAAAAAATAACACTCTATAATACATGTGTATCAGACATGGCTAATGCTTTATTATAGAGTGCAAAGTAAAATTCATACTTGATGGGCAAAGCATATCAGAGTAGGTCCAAGTCTTGAAAAGCTAATTGAGAGGGAAAATGCTTATACTCCAAGCCTAGCACAAGTTGTAAGGATAATAAAGAGTAACACTTCAAGTACACCCATGTACAAGGCCCCAAATCCTTTGGTAGGTGATCGGGAATCATCCGAACACAAGAGATGACAATATAATTTAATTGATTGGGATGATGATGCTAGTCATAGACCTGAGTACAATGTGCACGTGGGGGATTTTTTTATGCGAGCTTTTTTTGCTGAGCTTTTTGGAGCAATGAACAAGTAGTCTGAGCTTTGCAAAGGACCAAGAACTTACTATGAGCTTTGTAAAGGACCAAGAACTTACAAGCCACATCATACTTATTGATATAATTACATATATACATATACCTATCTAAATTCATGCACCTCATACATATACACATACAAAATATACATATACATAAATACATGCAAGAGCTACCTACATACTAACATATATACATACATACATACATACATACATACATACATACATACATACTTTCATACATACATACATACATACATACATACTTTCTTACTTACTTAAATATAAAAAACAATCCTTTAAAGATAAAAAATGTATATACCGTTCTTTAACGTTCCAAACCATGAAAATTTCGATTACAAAGTCTTTTGATCCACATCATACTTATTGATATAATTATATATATACATATATCTACCTAAATTCATACACCATATATACATATATACATACTTTCTTACTTATTTAAATATAAAACACAATCTTTTAAAGATCAAAAATGTATATATCGATCTTTAAAGTTCCAAACCATGACAATCTCGATTACAAAGTCTTTTGATCCACAAATTATAGCATTCTTCTACGTGTCATCTCGACCTATCCTCTAATGAGAAATCTCCCAGACATGCTTTGGCTACCTCCATGTCATTCTCTATCCCCATATAGTGCCTTTTTAACTCTTGGCATGCACGTCCCAAGCCTCCACATCCTACAAAAACATCCAAGACACCATCTCCTTCACTTGAGAAGGTCTCCTTTAGCCACCTACAATGAAATGCAATCATAAACGTGCATCTAAGTATTTTGCAAAAGTAGCTATGAAAATGAACAGAATGAAAATTGTCTCACCTAAAGAACATAGGAGATCTTTCTGCACCACCTCGAATGTAGCGCTCCAAGACCATCATGCGATGCATATGTATATGTACATATATGTTTACATATGTATTTGTATATGTATATATATGTATCTATATGTATCTAATATGTATATGCATATGGATGGTTTACATATACATATATTTATATGTATGTATTTGTATAGGTAGGAAGGTTTACATATACATATACATATACATTTACATGCATATAATTCAATAGAAAGCAAAAAAGTACCTTTTTCTAGGAGCTCCTCACTTGGAGGCACATGATTTAGAGGATAGTCCAACCACCAAGGACATCTCTTATATTCCCAATCAGAAACCCCTCTCTCAACCCATTCCTTCGAGTACATTGTTTTCGAGGAATTTGGATCTGCCCATTCTTTGATTGCTTCCGTCTCTTCGTCCATTAGACCTTGGCCAATAAGTAGCTAGACCCACCTACATATCCAAAATAAAACAAATAGCACTAAAATATTTTTTTAAATGCGTATATGTATTTTTTACAAAAATAGAATGGCATTAGAAGATATGTACCTGTAGACAAACCTCTTTGCGGCATTCTCCACCTCAGGTTGCTTTTGGCCTTCCTTCACTTTTCCAGTCTTTGCCCACACCTCATGGAATACCCATGGTATGTGTTTCGATCGCTCCTCTTTCACCCATTGCATAAATGGTGGGGTGTAGATAACATCATCATATACCAATAAACCCTCCAAAATAGAGTTTGCCTTCCCTATTAGCTCTTCCCAATACAACTCTTTCTTCATATGCAGCAACGTCTTTTTGTTATCCCCAAACATCTCCAAAATTACCTTGTCTTTCGCCCTCTAGGTCATAAGAATTTGAAGCAATTCCGTCTTTCTATTTCAGCATCATACCAAAGCCATAAGAGATTAGATGTTAAGGTTAGTTTATGTTAAGGTAGGTTTCTTAACATGTGACATACCTTTGAGATGAAATCCGAGATATGGCAACTGTGTAGAGCTTTTATTTGGTCAGAGCAACCAATCCTTTCTTAGACCAATCATAGTTATATACGAGTTGAAAGAATGCATCACCATTGGATGGGTTTGCAATTATGAGCATCTTGTACGCTCTATCTCGAAATGTTTGCTCTACAAGACGTCTGGCTTTCTCACATTTTGTCTCATATTCTTGCAACCCCATGGCATGTCTATCAATGCATGATATAGCTTGCTTCACCACATTTTTAAACGATGTCTACGTATAACGAAAAGGACTCATTTTCAAACGATGTCTACGTATAACGAAAAGGACTCATTTATCACTCACACGATTAAAAAACATTGATAATCCGTTTATTAATAAAAGATGGAAAATGCAAACACTACCTTCCACACAAGTTGTGCCAAGATTGTAGCTGGAGCATTGTACCATTGCTCTCCACTTCGTCGCTCCAAACTAAGCTCCATTAAAGCCCACCTCCTTATGTCTTCACCAAGGTAGTCCAATATGGATGATTTGTCCGCCATTCCAAATCATTGAAACATGAAGATCTCATGTGACAATGTGGGTGTAACACTAGTGCGCACCAATCTGTTGTAAAGAGTCACAATGAGCCAAGAACTTCACAATGACTTCACAATGTCCGTATAATTAAGTAGAGAGAGATCACTTACTCATTTTGAGATTGCAAAGCCAATAGCAATTCTCCTTCTTGCTTCTTGTCCACCACCAAAAATTGACATTTGGCCCGGACATGGCGTGAGGGGCTATGAGACCAAGCTAGAGAAAACAAAATAAAGATACAAAATAAAGATATTACAATATATTACTTTTAATGTTGCATAAAATCACTCTATGGCATTCAAAAGAACATCGCGCACTCGAGACATCCATGCCTTCACACGATGATTGCCATCCCAAGCAAGAAACTTCTTACCACTAAGATCCTCCCACTCAGTTCCTCTGATTTCATCCTCAAATCCATCATGTTGTACCACCCAGTATGGTCCCCGTTCTTGCAAGTCTATTTGTGTGACCGCAAAATACATAGAGCTTCCGAGACGTGTAAGTGAAACTAAAAAAGGAGGAGATGCTGCCATGGCAGTCAAAGGAATCACAAAACACCTCAAGTTGGCTAGAAATTGTATGGATGGCTTCATTTGGAATCAGCCTACATAAAGGGACCAATGAGGTAGAGGAATTGCGTTGCACAAAAAACTTAGTGAATACATCACCAAGCAATCCCAATTCAATAGATTTTCCAAGAAGCTTTCTATGGGTCTCCCCTTGACCAGCACGAGATTCAAGCATCTCTGTGTGAGTTGGAGGAGGTGAGCTCGTTGAGCCAATTTTGTTCTCCAACGCAAGCGCTTCTTCCTCATGAACAAGAGAATTATGTGCTTTTGTTTCCTCTCTAACAGGAGATACATGTGAGGACACAGGTGTTCGTGATTGAGCTTCCTCGCTAAGAGTCAAACAAACACGCCCAGATCTAAGTGAGTATCCCCTGTTGTCTGTAAGACACACACACCAAGCCCAAGTAAGTATATCTAAAAACATAAAAACACAATCTCAGTAGAATCTTGGCTATTCACACCATATACCTTTCTTAGTCTTTGCCTGTTTTTTTCCTGCTTTTCTTGGAGCCATCTCTCTCTCTTTTGCCTTGAATATGAGTAGCAAACACTTTGAGCTAAATGACAGCTAAATGACAGATAGGAGACGAAAGGTCAGTACATCTCTCAGGCCGGCCATGGCGGCTGGCTGTGGGGGCCCCTCAGGGGGATCGGGGGATGGGAGGAGTCCCTCAGGGGGCTGAAAGGGGTAGTATAGGCCTGGACTGGCCGGAGTAACGGGGGGCAAGGGGGGGATGTGCAGGATGTGCAAGCCCCCGGCAGGGCCAGGGGCAGCTAGCCTGGCTGGACTGGCCGGAGGGCAAGGGGGGATGTGCAGGCCCCCGAGCCGAGGGCAGATTTGCGCTAGCGCAGACCATCCCCCGGCTCTGTCGGGGGCCTGGACTAGCCGAAGCAATGGGGGATCACACGTGCATGGAGGTAGACCTTGGCCGCCTCCACCTCCACCTCCATCTCAACCTCTATCGCCACCATTCTTATCTGCTTGCACATCCCCCCCTTGCCCCCCGCCGTTGCTTTGGCCAAGCAGTCCAGGCCCCCGGCAGAGCCTGGGGATGGTCTGCGCTAGCGCCCGCAGACCATCCCCCCGGCTTTGCCGGGGGCCTGGATTGGCCGGAGCAACAGGGGGCAAGGGGGGATCACACTTCCCTGGAGGGACCCTGGCCGCCTCCATCTCCACCTCCACCTCCACCTCGCCCTCCACCTCCACCTCTATCTCCACCTCCACCTCCACCGCCACCGCCGCCACCTCCGCCCCCTCACCATCGCCGGCCCTCTCAGCCCCCCTAAGGGACTCCTCCCGTCCTGCACATCTCCCCCCTTTCCCCCCGTTGATCTGGCCAGTCCAGGCACCCGGCAGAGCGCCGAGGGATGGTCTAGCGTAGACCATCTCCTGGGTGCCTGGACTGGCTGGATCAACGGGGGGCAAGGGGGGGCAAGGGCACAGACCATCCCCCGGCTCTGTCGGGTGCTTGGACTGGCCAGATCAATGGGGGGCAAGGGGGGAGATCACACCTGCCTGGACCGCCTCCACCTCCACCTCCACCTGCCTGGACCACCTCCACCTCCACCTCTACCTCCATCTCCATCTCCACCTCGCCCTCCACCTCCACCTCCACCTCCATCTCCACCTCCACTGCTGCCGCCACCGCCTCCTCACCATCGCCTCCGCCTCCTCCATCGCCACTGTCGTCCCGCCTCCTCACCACTGCCTCCTCCTCACCATTGCCGGCCCTCTCAGGGACTCCTCCCATCCTGCACATCTCCCCCCTTGCCCCCTTTGCTCCAGCCAGTCCAGGCACTCGGCAGAGCCGGGGGATGGTTTGCGCTAGACCATCCCCTGCCGGGTGCCTGGACTGGCCGGAGCAACGGGGGGCAAGGGGGGAGATCACACTTGCTTGGACCACCTCCACCTCCACCTCCACCTCCATCTCCACCTTGCCCTCCACCTCCACCTCCATCTCCACCTCCACCGCCGCCGCCGCCGCCTCCTCACATCGCTGCCTCCTCACCATCACCGCCTCCCCACCACCGCCGCCTCCTCACCATCGCCGGCCCTCTTAGTCCCCTGAGGGACTCCTCCCATCTTGCACATCTCCCCCCTTTCCCCCCGTTGCTCCGGCTAGTCTAGGCACCCGGCAGAGCCAGGGGATGGTCTGCGACGCTAGCGCAGAACCATAGACCATCCCCCGGCTCTGCCAGGTGCCTGGACTGGCTAGAGCAACGGGGGCTAGCGCAGACCATCCCCCGGCTCTGCCGAGTGCCTGGAGTGGTCGAAGCAACGATCACACCTGCTTGGACCGCCTCCACCTCCACCTCCACCTCCATCTCCACCTCCACTGTCGCCGCCTCCTCCCCCTCACCATCAGAACGTTGTGAACACTTCAAATTTTTAGAAAAGAGAACAGATGAGAATAGTGAGAGAAGTACCTGTTCAAAGTTCACAGATCTGTTGCAAAAGGCACGAAAGTCCAATCCTCGGCACAATGCGTTAGATCGCCAGCTGAGTTGAGAGTCTCCATTTGGATGATTAATACTATTGGGGTTAGATGTAGATACATATAGGAGATAAATATAGGAACTCGAACTAATACTGTTGGGGTTAGATGTAGATACATATAGGAGATAAATATAGGAACTCGAACTATAAACCTTGATGTCAATAATAATAATCGTCTACTATTTAAAGTATTTTTCCACTCCCTCCACGTTCTTTAGGGTGTGTTCAGACGGTATCTGGGGTTGTTGGAGTGCTTACCTTCTTGGCCCAAGCTCGGAACTAGAGGAGAATAAATAGGGCCTATAGACAGTTACATATTATTTTCATTTTAAAGGTTCCTTACATATAAAAAACTAATATAAAAAGATATATATAATACTTAGAACCAATAAATATATAATTTAAAACATACATATAATAAATTAATATAAAAAGATACATATTTAACTTAGAATTTTTATATATATTTGTATATTTTTTATAATTTTTTTTTTTGTCATGACCATTCTCAATCGGTCGTGATTGCTCCACCTTGTTTTATCATTTTAGTCGCCTTACCTGACAATGATTGATTCGGCCTAGATACTTGATCTTCTATTTTTGTTTTATAAAGCCCACCTGTTCCTTCGTTTTTTTATTTTCATTTCACATTTTTGTCTCTCCTGTCCTTTCTGCATCTTTGTATTGCCTTCCCTATGGAGCACACTGTGACCTTTGAGTGGGAGCTTGATGACTGCAGCAAAAAATCTCAAACTTTAATACTTCTCCACTAGACCACGCTTGTCAGTCATGGATATCTGCAAGGGTTTTTGCCTTCATCACACGCCCTTTCTGGAGTGAAAGCTACTAGGACCAATGGAAGCCTACTATGCATAAATTCCATTTTAATGAGAATAACACTTTTAAAATAAAAATAAATCTTTTATGCATTTTACTATGCATAAACTCCATTTTAATGAGAATAACACTTTCAAAATAAAAATAAATCTTTTATGCATCTACTATGCATAAATTTAATTTCAATGAAAATAATACTTTCAAAATAAAAACAAATCTTTTATGCATCTTTCTATGCATAAAATCAATATTGATAAGAATAACTCTTTTGAATTAAAAATAAAATTCTTTATACATCTTTCTATGCAAAAATTTAAAAGTGATGAAAATAACTCTTTTGAATTAAAAATAAAATTCTTTATGCATCTTTCTATGCATAAAATCAAAATTGATGAAAATAACTCTTTTGAATTAAAAATAAAATTCTTTATGCATCTATTAATGCATAAAATCAAAATTGATGAGAATAACTCTTTTGAATTAAAAATAAATTTCTTTATGCATCTATTTATGCATAAAATAAAAAATGATGAGAATAACACTTTTGGATTAAAATAAATTCTTTTTGCATCTTTCCATGCATAAATCCAATTTAGTAGGAATTACACTTTTAGAATAAAAGAATTTCTCTTATGCATCTAATTTATGCATAAAATCCATTTATGATGAAAATCACACTTTTTAATATAAAAAAATATCTTTTATGCATACAAATCATTTATGATGAAAATCACTCTTTTAATATAAAAGAATTTCTTTTATGCATCTATTTATGCATAAAAATCATTTATGATGAAAATCACACTTTTAATATAAAAAAATATCTTTTATGCATATGTTTATGCATACAAATCATTTATGATGAAAATCACTCTTTTAATATAAAAGAATTTCTTTTATGCATAAAAATCATTTATGATGAAAATCACACTTTTAATATAAAAAATATCTTTTATGCATATACAAATCATTTATGATGAAAATCACTCTTTTAATATAAAAGAATTTCTTTTATGCATCTATTTATGCATAAAAATCATTTATGATGAAAATCACACTTTTAATATAAAAAAAATCTTTTATGCATATGTTTATGCATACAAATCATTGATGAAAATCACACTTTTATAATCAAAATAACAATTTCAATATATTTCCTTCTATGCATGGAATTTAATTCTAAAGAAAGTAACACTTTTTTAATAAAATATTTTTAGTATGCATTTTCTTATACCTAGGTTGAAAATTAACACTTTAAGAATACATATATGATGGGAATTACTCTTTTTGAATAAAAAAAATTAAAACTTATTTTTCTCAATTTTAGAAAATTTTGCCATAACCTCCTTTGTATAGCTGACCATTTTCAATTTTTAATTCTCTAAAATTAATTGGAAGCTCACCAAGAGTATTTAAATCATTCTAATGTAAACATTTTCTACTTATCAAAGCGAAACATTATGAAAAACTTTATTTTATCCATTAATCATTCATCTAGGATAAAGAATAGTTGGATTTACTAAAGAAGAGAGGGGAATGCCTTTTTTCAATGAGGCATAACATCATAATCATTTTAGAGAAGACAAAAATCATAAAAACCATAAAATGAAATAGAAAAGAGAAGAATCTCCAACTTACAAGGAGAATTTGAGAGCTTTCCTTTGGCTTGATGGTTTGAGGGATCTACTCTTGTTTGAAACAAGAGTGGCCACCAATCTTTAGAAGAAGGAAGGTCAAAAACTAATGAATTATGAGTAAATTCACAGTTTTTTACATCCATACATCCACATCCACATCTACATCCATACATCCACATCTACATCCATACATCCACCTTCACATCTACATTCATACATCCATTTTCACATCCTCATTCATACATCCACATTCACATACATACATCCATACATCCATATTCACATTCACATCTATACATCCATTTATATCTATCTGATTCCTATCACATACACTTTTAATATAAAAGAATTTCTTTTATGCATCTATTTATGCATAAAAATCATTTATGATGAAAATTACACTTTTAATATAAAAAAATATCTTTTATGCATATGTTTATGTATACAAATCAGTTATGATGAAAATCACTCTTTTAATATGAAAGAATTTCTTTTATGCATCTATTTATGCATAAAAATCATTTATGATGAAAATCACACTTTTAATATAAAAAAATATCTTTTATGCATATGTTTATGCATACAAATCATTTATGATGAAAATCACACTTTTATAATCAATATACTTCCTTCTATGCATGAAATTTAATTCTAAAGAAAGTAACACTTTTTTGATAAAATATTTTTAGTATACATTTTCTTATACCTAGGATGAAAATTAACACTTTAAGAATACATATACGATGGGAATTACTCTTTTTGAATAAAAAAAATTAAAACTTATTTTTCTCAATTTTAGAAAATTTTGCCATAACCTCCTTTGTATGGCTGACCATTTTTTAATTTTTAATTCTCTAAAATTAATTGGAAGTTCACCAAGAGTATTTAAATCATTCTAATGTAAACATTTTCTACTTATCAAAGCAAAACCTTATGAAAAACTTGATTTTATCCATTAATCATTCATCTAGGATAAAGAATGGTTGGATTTACTAAAGAAGAGAGGGGAATGCCTTTTTTCAATGAGGCATAACATCATAATCATTTTAGAGAAGACAAAAATCATAAAAACTATAAAATGAAATAGAAAAGAGAAGAATCTCCAACTTACAAGGAGAATTTGAGAGCTTTCCTTTGGCTTGATGGTTTGAGGGATCTACTCTTGTTTGAAACAAGAGTGGCCACCAATCTTTAGAAGAAGGAAGGTCAAAAACTAATGAATTATGAGTAAATTCACAGTTTTTGGCTCTTGGGAGAAGCAGGGTAACAATGCAAAAAACACTATTAAGCTTCAACAAAGGGGGAGGCTTCTATTTATGGAAAAAAGTGAGCCTCTAACCAAGCAAATTGATTTTAGAATTTTCCAGATCAGTTTGGTCAATTTTTGACCATTTTTAGGTCAGTTTAGCATCTAGTTGAAATAGGAGAGAGGAGAGATAAAAATATCTCATTATTTGGGAGTTTAAAACTCTTCCTCACATGTGAAATAGGCGCTTCCTTCATGAGGGAAATTCCCCCATACTGAGGTGTCAAAAATGCATCATTTCTTCTAAATATCTCTCTTTTTGAACTAATAACCTTGTCCTTAGTCAACTCTTCATCTTATGTGAGTATTTACTCATTTTTGGGGGGATTTTCTTTATTTCTTCCATTTATCTCCTCCACACATTTGGATGAATCTTATTGGCCCATAGGAACCTTAATTTAAAATTTTGAAAAAATCTTGACCCTCAGGATAAGGCCTCTTGAACAGATTATACTTGATTTCTAATGCACCTTCTGAAAATCTTTTTGAACTTCTGTTTCGGGGGAACTTATTTTAATAAGAAGAGATATTTTTCCATCTAAAAATATTTAAAAACTGAATTACCACTCTCTAGAAGATTTTCTCTCTCTCTCTCGGCCAAAACTGGTAGAAACAAGATCTTTTATATTTCTGAAGAGGGATTTGACTACAGGGGAAGATACTGGACATCTTGAGAGGCTGGGGAGGAATCTTACAATGATAGTGAATGTCACCTTGATTTTTATGGAGCCAATCCATTCTAAGGATTCCGTCAAAAACTCCCAAAGGTAAGACTCTGAACTGGCAGTCAATTACATTCCCATCTAGATTAAACTGAATATGATCTATCTCATGGTGAGTGAAAAGAATCTTCCCACTGGCCAATTCAGCTTGCATAGGTTTCCCTGATTTTTGTTCTAAGACTAGCTTACGCAAGCTTAAATGACTTACCCTTATATGGATGACAGAGAATTGACGATTTGGCCCTTGGTTTTCAATTGCGGCATAAATCTGACCTCTTTCCTCTTCCACTACTTTTGCTATTGTAACTGCTCTAGCTGCTGTAGATTGGGGCGGAACTCTTTCTCTTTGGTTACCCCAGTTCTGGGAGGGAGTTCTAAGATTACTCTGAACAAAGGCAGACGGTTGAGCTGGAGTCCTCTTGGAATTGCCTTGATTTTGGCAAGACGGACCCTGATTTTGACTCATACAAAGGGGATGGTCTTTGCACTCTGGGTCCTTGACTTCCCTTTCCTCTTGACATGGCAGGAGTCGGGCAGTCTTTAAGCTGGTGACCGAAACCCTGACACCCAAAACACCTGTTCTCAATTCTAAGCTCATCCCTCTGAATCCTTGAAAAAGGTGGGGCTCCTGAGAAAGTGTTCTGAGGGAAGGGTCTTCCTTCACTTCTGAATCTCCCAGCATCTTGATTCTGATTAGGGCCTTGCTGCCTCTTTGGGGGTGGAAAGTTTGAAGCACTTCCCGAGGTTTGGAACCTTTTAAAGTTTGAGGGTGCAGGCTTTGGCGGGACCTTAACAACAAACACTTTGGTAAAGTCCTTTGCCATTCTGACAGCTTCTGCCACATTGAGACTGGTTTGGCACTTTTCACTAAAGTATCCAATGGCTCGTTCATCCCTCAAATGAATCTGGCCATCAGCTGCTCTTCATCCAAAAGTGGAGAATATTTGAGGAGAAGGGCAAATGCCTAATGATATTCATCCCTCAAATGAATCTAGCCATCAGCTGCTCTTCATCCAAAAGTGAATATTTGAGGAGAAGGGCAAATGCCTGATGGTATTCTTCACTTGTTCGGTTATCATGCTTCAATTCCAATAACTCATTCATTTTGGTTTTTCTAGGAAGCCCGAAGGACAGAACCTCTTCCTGCTGAGGTAAGCTTTAAGATCTGACTAGGTCTGGGTATTTCGGTCAAGATAGTTTGTCTCGCAATGGTTTCTCCATGCGACTATGGCCGTTTCCACAATTTTGAATCTGGTGAGAGCCATCTTGCTCCTCTCATTATAACCGGTTACATCAAAATACTCTTCCATTACATCAAAATACTCTTCCTCTCATTATAACCGGTTACATCAAACTACTCTTCCTCTCATTATAACTGGTTACATCAAAATACTCTTCCTCTCATTATAATCGGTTACATCAAAATACTCTTCCATTACATCGATCCATTTTTCCACTGTTTCTCCTAACTGTTCCCCTTTACCCTTGAAGGGACTAGGTTGGGATCAGTGCAGGGCTTTACGAATGTCCGGATCTAACTCTTCATCATCGGTGGTAAGAGGATCTAGCTGCCTACCACGAACCACGTGCCTCATGATTATGACAAAACGAAATTTTTGTCAACTTAACTTTGTCATCAGATTTATGACTATTTAATTTTTGAGATTTATTTCTTAAACAAATAAATATTCCATCATAATTCTTAAAAACAAGATTCACTTGGATAATTTTATTAACCAATATTCACAACCACATAAAAAAATATCCAATATGCATCTTTCTATGCATAGAAATTGAATCTAATGAAAATAACACTTTTATAATATAAAAAAATATCCAATATGCATCTTTCTATGCATAAAAATTGAATCTAATGAAAATAACACTTTTATAATAAAAGAAAATTCTTTTATACATCTATTTATGCATAAAATAGGAATAACACTTTTAAAATAAAAAGAATTTCTTTTAGAATGCACAAACGGTGGGGATTATTCTCTTTGAATAACATAAAGATAAACGGTGGGGATTATTCTCTTTGAATAACATAAAGAATTTCTCTTAGAATGCACAAACGGTGGGGATTATTCTCTTTGAATAACATAAAGATAAAACTTATTTCCATAAAATTTAAGAAAATTTTGCCATAATCTCCTTTATATGGCTGACCATTTCTCAATTTTTACATTCTAAATTTACTTTAAAATTTATCCCAAGATGGAATAAAGCACTCTAATCTAATCAAATTTTCACTTCTAAAGAGTAATCAATAGGAAAAGTTTAACTCAATTTATTTGTTACTCATTTTAGGATAAAGAAAGGCTGAAATTCTTAATGAAGAGAAGTGGGAAGCCTTTTCATCAAGGCTTAACATCCATATTCACATTAAAAAGCAAAGAATTCAGAAAACCATAGATTAGAATTAAAAAAAAGTAGAATTAATAACTTACATGGAGTTTTGTGAGCTTTCCTTTGGCTTGAGGGATTGAGGGTTCTACTCTTGTTTGGATCAAGAGTGGCCACCAATTCTTTGTAAAGGAATTAGTCAAAAACAAGTGAATTATCAAATGAGGGTTTGAGGGTTCTACTCTTGTTTGGATCAAGAGTGGCCACCAATTCTTTGTAAAGGAATTAGTCAAAAACAAGTGAATTATCAAATGAATTCAATGTTTTTGGCTCTGGGGAGGAATAGAGTAACAGTGCATAAATACTATTAAGCTTTTACAAAGGGGGAGTCTTCTATTTATAGGAAAAATTGAGCCTCAAACCAAGCAAATTGATTGTAGAATTTTCCAGATTAGTTTGGTCAATTTTTGACCATTTTGGTTCAGTTCAGCTTACTTTTTGGAACTAGACTTGAATTAGGAGAGAGGAGAGATGAAATATCTCATTTTATTGATTTAAAATGGAAAGAAATGATGAGAAAAAAGGCGCCTCCTTCATGAGGGGGAATCCCCATTTTGAGGTGTCAAAAATCAGTTTTTTAAAACTATTGGTCCTTAGTCCACTCTTCATCTTATGTGACTATTTACTCATTTTTGGAGTGTTATTCTTTATTTCTTCAATTTATCTCCTCCCTACATTTGGATTAATCTTATTGGTCCCTCAGAACCTTAACCTAAAATTTTCAAAAAATCTGGACCCTTAGGCTAAGGCCTTTTGAGCAGATTATAATTTATTTCTAATGCACCTTAGGAAATTCTTTTTAAACTTCTGTTTTGGGAGAATTTAGTTTAATAAGAAAGGATATTTTTCCATCCAAAGATATCTAAAAACTGAGTTATCTCTCTCTAGAATATTTTCTCTCTCTAGGCCAAAACAGGTAGAAACAAGATCTTTTATTATTCTGAAAAGGGGATTGATTATAGGGGAAGAAACTGGACATCTTGAGGGGTTGGGGAGGAATCTTACAGTGCTTGATCTCATAGATAAAATTTGTAGTGATGACCTTATCAATTTCCTCCTTTACAATCGCTGCATATTTCGGATTCATTTGGTATGGTTTTTTCCCAGATGGTCTCGATCCTTCCATGATCAGAATAGTGTATGGAACCACCTCAGGTGGTACACCCTTCATTTTCATGTATTTCTAAGAAAAAGTATCTTTGAATTCTTTTAAGAGAGCAATGAGCTCTTCTTCTTCCGCGTGCAGTTAAGCCTTTAGTAATGTAGACATGTTTGGTATCCTCTCCTGGCTCTACAATATCAACCTCCTTAACTTCAGTTGGACCATTTTAAGACATGGATTGGCCATTTTCCTTCACTCTTTTGGTTGTCAATTGGACCACTTTTTGTTTGTCGATGGTGTATGTTTTAAAATGGTTTGGCAGTGGAAGCAGGTTTGGCTTGTCATCCTCCTCATCTTTTGTTTGAGCCATTTCCTTCTTTGCCTCATGTTTGGCTTCAGCTAGAGCCTTGTTTCATTTTCTATGTCTTTCCTTAGTGAGTTTAGGTGTTTCCAGCTCTTGTGGCATAGCCTTCTCCTCTCGTTTTCCTTCTAGAGTTATCTTACTTGAATCCTCACCCCAGTTCTTAGAATACTCCTAGTGTGCCTTCGTGAGCTCGAGATATCTTAGCCACTAGGCGTCCTTGGGTTTACTTTGTAATAGGGAATTTCGTTGAGCGATATACCTCTTTTGTTTACACCATCTCCTGAGGCGTTGGGTGCTATTTTGGTGGCCTTGCAATCCAGAGCCTTTTGTGCTGGAGGCTTCATCCTCTCTTTCCTTTTCATTAAGTTGCACATCTACCATGCGCACTGAGGTGGTAGGAATGTTTCCTAATTCAACATAATGGGGTCCTTTGGGAGGCAACACATCTATAGTGGCAAAAAGCAAGTGCATCCAATTTTCACTAAAATTCAGAGGACCTGGAAGCGACGTGTACATTTTGGGCCTTCTTCCTCTCCCATGGAATTCTCATCAACTGGTTGACAAAATTGTAAATATGTAGTTTGTTTTGTGGTGGTGACTAAATCATTTCTAAACAATTTTCCTTCCATGGGGTGTGCCTTCCATGTATGTAGATTGATTTTTAGAATCTGCGAATCCTTTTGAACATACACTTAATCTAATGCCCAAGCATGCACCGATTTGGCTTTCCTCATAAAAGGTCTGCCCAAGATAATGTCGTATGAATCTGGTTGGCGCAGAAAGTCCATTACAACAAAGATGGTAGCGGAATGAAAAGACCTTCAGCCTAACATTTTTTAACAACCCCACTGGTCTTAAGGATGTTCCGTCTGCCATCTTGACGATTAGATATGCTCTTTCCAATCCTAGTTTACCATAATGTTCCCAACATCATTTGGTAATAATGCTTACCCCCCGGGATCCTCCATCTAGGATGTCCAGTGCTTGGTACCTATTATGGTGGATTGGAATTGTAGCATTTGTATCATTACTCTCATAATACCAGCCCATTTGCTTGACAGGTATTTTGATAAATTTGGCTGTTCCTTCTTCCTCATGCACTCGGTTTTTCTCTGCTAGAGGTGACTGGTGCTCCTCTTGGTAGTGGATGTTGGGTTCAATCTTCCCTCTACCTAGTCGTGCATATTGCTTTCTTGGCCACCCTCTCTCGTGTTATGGTGAATTGTTAATCGTGTACTACTGAATAGCTAAGTTTTTTGGACTTGCTTGCGTTTTCAGATGGCTCGTGTAAGGCATACAGCTAGACCCAAGGACAATGCAGGTCCCTCATCTAGTGGGAAGAAGATGGGCACTCTGAATGCCTCAAGATCGAGGAAATCAAGCAGTCCTTCCCGATTATCCAAATTGCAGCCTAGACAAAGGCGTTTCGTAGTGCTGCGAGAAATCACACGATTTATGAAGCACCGTACTGTTGCTATTCTAAGATTACCTTTCCAGAGGCTTGTCAGGAGAATTTGCGAGCGAAATAGAATTTTGTTTAGGTGGAAGGCATCGGCCTTGTTTTGCTTGCACGAGGCCGCAGAGGATTGGATGATTGATTTTTTTTTGGATAGTTACGTTCTTGCAGCCTATGCACATAGGGTCACAGAGTGATGAACAAAGATTTTTTCAGCCTAGTAGTCCTTCGTTTTAGATATGATAAGTTACTTAGGCCAGTTACAATTACTGATGCATGAATGGTGCAAATTTTGGATGCCCGTGCCGTTCAAAAAGTGAGAATTGAAGAGGTGACGGATGGAGTTCCAGAACATGAACATGAGACTCGGGCAAATTTTCTGACAAGCGCTCAAAGGGAACATCATGTGGCAATGCTTGCATTGCAAACAAAAAGAGAAAATGTTCGCGCACTCCACGTTATGAATCGGGAGGCGCTTCAATTTTTGTTACTAGAGTTCTATGTACCCTATCATATTAGAGGGCAAAGATGTTATTTCCCGATTCATGCTGAGGAGATAAACAATTTGTTTGATCCTAGAACTGAAGTCAACGAGACAAAGTGCTCAAATGTGTTTTAAGGTATACTCTTTTCTCTATCCTCCCACAATTTTTCATTCTTGGCTCTTAAAAGTTTATGCCTAACTCTTGATATGTTTTCTTGTGAAGTCTTGTTATTTCGCAATTGCCCGAGGATGTACAGCATCGGGAGTTCCAGATTGATTTGCTAGTGTCAACACTTTTGCTAGTAGAGTCAATTCCCTACCTTGATGTGCTGAATTAGTTTCGGGAGATCCAGTTGGACGATGCTCGAGTAATTTTTTTGGCATATCATGAAAAGTGAGTTTGTCTCTGTATCTCTCTTGTATGAATGCGAGGAGGCATTTTGTTTTTAATCTGGCTTAAAACTAATAGAAATCTATTTGGATGTGATGCAGTGCCCATTGGAGTCTTGTTCTAGTCGATGTGCAAGACAATGTTATTTACCTTGCAAATTCGACATCTGGTGTCCATGGCAATGTTTTGCTGTAAGTTAAAATCATTACGATACATATTATTGTTTAAGTTAAAAGTCTGGATTGATCAGGATATTGATTGGCCTTTGTTTGCAGTGGTGTCAGGAAACTAATGTGGCCGCTTATGAGAGCCTGAGCATGGACACTGACACCCTGGAGGAGCGAGCGACCATTCGAAGGGTTAGTGTGCCCAAACAAGATGATGGTTATAGCTGTGGGTGGAGGGTTGCTCTCAATGCATTGTTGCTGCTACGGAGCATTTTTCAGCTCCCTTCAGAGGATGTAAGCATTTTTCAGCTCCCTTCAGAGGATGTAAGCATTTTTCAGCTCCCATACGCATGCGTACTCTTGTTTATCTTCTTGTATATTGTCATGTTGATTTTATGCCTTGATGAATTGTGATGGTAGTTTCCATCCATGTCTCGTTACATGGACCTAGACGTCCAAACGTTTAGGGAGGAAACGATTGCAAAAATGATCGAGGTCGCAGAAGCAATGCCTCCAGACGGCCCAATGGACTTCATCCCACCCCCAATCCACGAGGGGGGATAGGCCCCCTGAGCCTCTTAGATGGGCTCCGTACTTGGGAGAAGAGCCATGGCTCCATCCTGAAGCCCAGGCCTATGGGTTCTAGTGATATATAGTTTTTTCCTTATCGATGTGTTGCTAGATTGCTTCTTCCAACAAATGTACCACTCTGTAACATGCTATTTGTAAATATGTAACTACACATGTACATTTATATTTTTCACACATATTTAGTGTTATTGGAGAGAGAACATCAATTGTAAATGCACTTTTAATTTGAAAATAAGAGGATCAAATTTGCTACTATGTTCCTTCACTTCTTGTTTTCTTACTTTAGGCCTTTTTGTGTACATAAAAATTCAATTGGCAAATTTTTGCCTTCAATACATCGTTTTAAACAATAAAGCATTACAAAAGCAATGTTTTGAATAGATAAGTTTATTGCATATAGAAAATACATTGTCATCGTATACATATACATGGTCACATCATATATCTTCTAGTGCCTCCAATTCATGTGTGTCTTTGTAAGGGGGATGGGGTTGGGTTATGGCACTTAGGCCATAATGGCACCTAGGAGCCCAATCACATGTCAAGCCCAAACATGAGAGTGCAGATAGTGGATGCATACAGGGTCTAGGGGTGAGGGTGCTTACTTGGGTTGTTGGGGCAGGATTATGGTGGTGATCGGGGCTTAAGGGGGTTAGTTCCAGCGGTAGGAAAGTGAGCAGTTCTGGCGGTGGTCGATTGTTTTGTAAACTAGACTTTGAATGTAAACTAGGCACTGGGGGTCGGGATTTCCTCAAGGAATTTGGGTGTCCTTTACAATAATTGCTTGCCACACATTCCAAAAGGACACTTCATTGGAAAGGTCAAATTACTTGAGAACTCTCTCTCTCTCTCTCTCTCTCTCTCTCTCTCTCTCTCTCTCTCTCTCTCTCCCCTCCCCTCCCCTCCTCCTCCTCCTCCTCCCCCTCCTGCATTTAGATTACACGCCAACGAAATGCAGGGTGTTTGCAAGACTATCACAATGTGGTTCACTATAGATCACTTCAAGCTGCATTTTGCATTGTGCATTTTTTATGACTCATTCTACATTCACCTTGTAGGTCTATCTTGAGCGCATGCACAGAAACACACACAATTTAACAAATGTAGTGATCTGTGTGTGTTGCAAATGATTGAGGTAGAAGAAGCTCGTTTTCCAAAGAAATTAGAGAAGGGCCAATGTCTCTTATATATATATATATATATACATACATATATATATACATACATACATACATACATATATATATATATATATGTATGTATGTATGTATGTATGTATGTACATGTACATACATACATACATACATACATACATACATACATACATACATATATATATATATATATGGGCACAAAGATAGGCACGAGGGCCAATGCCTCTTATATATATATATATATATGCACAAAGATAGGCATGAGGGCCAATGCCTCTTTTATATATATATATATATATATATATATATATATATATATATATATATATATATAGAGAGAGAGAGAGAGAGAGAGAGAGAGAGAGAGAGAGAGAGAGAGAGAGAGAGAGAGAGAGAGATTTTGACTATACAACTCAAAAAACACAAAGCCAAAGTGGCTCAGTAATTTGGAATACCTTATAAACATGGAGATAATAATATGCTCGGTGTTCTCAAGGCCCATAGAGGGGGTGGCTACGTATAAATATTGGGGTGTGGCGATAAGGAAATGTGTTAAAAATAAGGTTGTCAAACATGTAACAAAAAGAATAGTTAGACAATGAAAGAGGTGCTATTGCTATTGCATAACTCAAAAATAGCTATGGAATACCTTACAAACATGAACCATGTAATGAATGAAAAAATAAAGACTCAAAGACTGAGGATGTCAACCATTGCAAGATAAATAAAGTAGTCATGATTTGAGCACATTGCTTTTGTATAACTCAAAAGCTCGAGGAAAGCTCACAAAGCAGACATGAGTGGGTGTATATTTATGTATATATGTATGTATGTATAAGTATGTATACATACATACATACATATATATATATATATATATATATATATATATATATATATATATATATATATATACATATATATATATGTATGTATAAGTAAGTATGCACATATCTATATACATACACACACATACATACGTACGTATGTATATACATGCATGCATACATACACATACATACATACACACTTACATACATACATACATACATACATACATTCATACTTACTTACATACATACAAACATACTTACGTATATATATACATACATACATACATTCATACATACACTTACATACATATATACATATAGACATACTTACGTACATACATACTTGCATACATACACTTACATACATACTTGCATACATACACTTACATACATACATGCATGCATATAAGTGCAAAAAGAAATGGTTTCTAATTCAATTTGTCCACTAATCCCTAATATGTGGCTAGTTGAATAGCTAGATGGCTAGGTTGTGGATCTTCTAAGTATTCTAAATTAACATCGTCTTCTTCTTAGATTTCCTTACTAGCGTACCTCTTCTTCTTTGGATACCTAATGTATACACTATAGGTTTCTCTAAGTAGGCTCTTAATTACAGATAGCTTTGCATACTAAGTTACCCTTTTGTAACAAGTGCTAGCACTTCTAGTACGCATAAAAAATGACCCACCACTAGACTACTCTTTATAAACACAGGTTACTACCGGCTAAGCATTAGGCTGTTATGCTACTGAAAAGGTAATTTATATGTTATCTACTTACATTTAAGCTCACTTATTTGTATTTTAATGTAGTCCATATATTATCTCCAAGTTTATTTAATAGATATTTAAGTTTTTATTTCTTTCTAGGATAGTGTTTAGACTAGCAGGGTGGATAGTGTCCCGTTCCATTAATGTTTCTTGTTATGCAACAACAAATTCACTCCATTTTAGTAAGCATGTACCCTCAAATGAAATGTAAACAATATAGAAATTTACATGCCACAAGAAAACATTAAAAATAGCATATTACTTTTAGAAATCATCTTGAAACTAACTACCTAACTCTACTTATTAACCCTCCATTAAACAGACAATTATACTCATTTTACACTAAAACTATAAAAATATTTATTATCTCTAAAAACCCTTTAACCGAGAGATAGAAAAAACATAAAAAACCTAAGGTTCTTGTAAAACTCTCTCTAAATTAATTGTATATTTTGAAATATTTAATTTTCTAAAAAATAGACTTAAAATAAAGAAAATTAATTATTATTTTTATTTGAAAAGTCTTTCTGATTATTTCTCACTACCTTGGCATTCCATAACATCCCTAAAAACTACCATTATTTGTGAAAATAAGGAAAAATCATTTACTATTTATTAAAAATATTTATTCAATTTTGTATTCATAAAAATACCTAATAATTTCATAATTACTCATAGTAAAACAAATCAAAACATATTCAAAAAATTTATATAAGTAAATAATCACCACTTTGATAAATTATTTAATTACCTTCCCTATAATAAACAATTTCTAATTCTACTTGATTTTAGAAATTAATTAGTAGCAAATTACACCTAATAATTCTTGAAAATTCAGTATAGCATTATTTCAATATGTTAATTCATTTTTTTGAATCATATTTAAGAAATGATCATTTAAAATTAGGTCTCCTTCATTAACTTTCATTTTGTAATTTTTAATTAAGTGGATTCATTAACGTATTAAACATGTTTGATTAAGTGATATGACTTATGAAATCAACACATTATGATATCACAAAACTATGATAATTAGAAATCCCTTGATTATGCATTGAAACTCTTGATAATCACTAATTATGGCTATTTTAAAACATAATTAAGAAAAATACCTCCAATAAACACTTGATTTGGTGCACGGTTGAAAGGAATGGTGTTGCTGATGCTCTTGCACACGTCTACCCAAATCTTTGAATTCTCTCCCTAATCTCTCTAATTAGCCCATAATTAAGCAAGATATGAAGAATTAGTAATGAATAGGCTTAAGATTAAAGCTATCATGGGTGGAGAATGATTTAAGAAGCAAGAACTTAACATTTGTGCAGCCAAGAATCCCCCTTCTCCCCCTTCTTCTCCATGCCTATTTTTTTGATGTAAGTTGTTCCCTTTCACTTGAAAATGAAGAACCTCTTCACACTTATGCCTTTTCACATCTCTAATGTCCGAGCAGCCCAAAATTTGGTTATGAGAAAAACTCTAGATACATATATATGAGGTATTTTTGCACACTTCTTCATCCCCCCTATGGATATGTAAGATTCCTCCCGAGCACCTCAAGATGTTCAGTTTCTTCCCCTGTAATCAATCCTGTTTTCAGAATAATAAAAGATCTTGTTTCTACCTGTTTTGGCCTAGAGAGAGAAAATATTATAGAGAGAGATAATTTCATTTTTAGATATCTTTAAATGAAAAAATATCCTTTCTCATTAAAATAAATTTTCCCAAAACAGAAGTTTAAAAAGAAATTCCTAAGGTGCATTAGAAATAAATTATAATCTGCACAAAAGATCTTAGTCTAAGGGTCCAGATTTTTTGAAAATTTTGGATTAAGGTTCTGAGGGACCAATAAGATTAATCCAAATGTAGGGAGGGGATAAATTGAAGAAATAAAGAAAAATCCCCCAAAAATGAGTAAATGCTCACATAAGATGAAGAGTGGACTAAGGACCAAAGGAAACATTAAAAAAATAAATTTTTGACACCTCAGAGTGGGGATTCCCCCTCATGAAGGAGGCGCCTTTTTTCTCATCATTACTTCCCATTTTAAATCAATAAAATGAGATATTTCATCTCTCCTCTCTCCTACTTCAAGTCTAGTTCCAAAAAGTAAGCTGAACTGACCCAAAAATGGTCAAAAATTGACCAAACTGATCTGGAAAATTCTAGAATCAATTTGCTTGGTTTGAGGCTCACTTTTTCCTATAAATAGAAGCCTCCCCCTTTGTAAAAGCTTAATAGTTTTTATGCACTGTTACTCTACTCCTACCTAGAGCCAAATACATTGAATTTTCTTGATAATTCAATTATTTTTGACTTATTTCTCTCCAAAGAAATTGGTGGCCACTCTTGATCCAAACAAGAGTAGAACCCTCAATCCCTCAAGCATAAAGGAAAGCTTACAAACTCCATGTAAGCTACAATTTCTACTTTTTAATTTCAAATCTATGGTTTTTTGATTTTCTTATTTTTTTATAGTTGATTAAAGTAAATTCTCATGCTATGCCTTGATAAAAAGGCCATCTCCTTCTCTTCTTTACAATTCAGACTTTCTTTATCCTAGAATGATTAACAAATAGAGTGATTAAACTTTACGTATTGTTTACTCTCTTGAAAATTAAAAATTGTGTAGATTAGAGTCCTTTATATCTAATTAGGGTTAATTTAAATTGAAAATAGAATGTTAAAAATTGAGAAATGGTCAAACATACAAAGGAGGTTATGGTAAAATTTTCTTGAATTTTGTGGAAAAGAAAGTTTATTTTTATGTTATTCTAAAAGATAATTCCCACCGTTTGTGCATTCTAAAAAAAATATTCTAATTTACTCCATGTACATATTCACCTATGAATATGCATGGATATCACTGATATTAATTACTAAAATTATTTTCTATGCATAGAAAGATGAATAATGGAAATTTTTATTATAAAAGTGTTGTTTTCATTGAATTTAATTTCTATGCATAGAAAGATGCATATTGGAAATTTTTTTATTATAAAAGTGTTATTTTCATTGAATTTAATTTCTATGCATAGAAAGATGCATGAATCTCTTGCCTATAGTAATTAACTATAGAGATTTTCTTCCAAATTAAATAAAAAGAGATGGACTTACCCTTTCTTACCCTTACCCATGTACCACTTCCTTTGCTTCCCTTCTATTTTTTTTTTCCTTTGAGATCTTTACACAAACTAGCGTTTTGATACCATTAGAAGAACCATGAGAAGAATGCAGGGGAGGGAGTGCTTGAGATCCTCAAAAGCATAAATTTACGCTTTGATACCATAAGAAGAATGCGGAGGAGAGGGTGCTCAAGCTCTTTGTAAGAAAAACACACATACAAGAGTAGACAAGCATACAAGAGAGATGGACGGTTGAATTTTCTTCTATTCTCTTCTCTTCTCTACAATTATAACATAAAGATAAGAGTATTTTTTATTATAAAAGTGTTGTTTTCATTGAATTTAATTTCTATGCATAGAAAGATGCATATTGGAAATTTTTTAATTATAAAAGTGTTATTTTCATTGAATTTAATTTCTATGCATAGAAAGATGCATAATGGAATTTTTTTAATTATAAAAGTGTTATTTTCATTGAATATGATTTCTATGCATAGAAAGATGCATAATGGAAATTTTTATTATAAAAGTGTTGTTTTCATTGAATTTAAATTTTATGCATAGAAAAATCATAAAGAAAATTTTATTATAAAAGCATTATTCTTGTAGAAATTGATTTTTATGCATAAAAATAGATGCATAAAGAAATTATTTTTATTTTAAAAGTGTTATTCCTATTAAAATTGATTTTATGTATAAATAGATGCATAAAAGGATTTTCTTTTATATAAAAGTGTTATTCCCATTGATGTTGATTTTTATGCATAAATAGATGCATAAAGAATTTTTATATCAAAATTAGAATTCTCTTTAATTCTATGTTTAATTCTATGAGTATTTGATAAATGAATAAGTAAATACTCTGAGAGAGAAATTTTTATCGTTTTATATTCACTCGGATTGTAAAGAGAAAATTCAGGAAATCTATCGAAGTCAAAATATTCAGATAATGATTAATTTATTCCTCATTAGAATTCATGATTAATTTATAAATCAGCTAAGTGAATATTCAATGAATAAAATTTAGTAAAATAGTAACTGAAATATCACCCCCTTTTCGAGAGAGATAGTTTAGGAAAAATCTTATCAGACTCGAACTTTGAATCAGACTATGACCAAGACCAAACTCTTCGTTAGTTTCGAGGAAAGAAGATGTGACCAGTTCAAGAAAATACACTTAAAACTCCTGCCAAACCTAAAATTAAGTTTGAGACCAATTAAATTGATCTGTGGGTCAAGGTTACAGAATTCGAGAAATTTTGTTATGGAATTTAGAATTACGATCATGACGTTTTGGGGATACCGATTTAAGATATACTCATTGTATTCCGAAAAGAAAATCAAACTGAAAACTTGTATAGAAACCCTGTTTTCTTAAAGGATTGTCTTACGCCAGAATGCTGGAGGGAGCATTTGGTATGTGTTTAGTGTTCAAAGGATAGCTCACGCGACAAAGCCTGCCCAGGTCTTGACCAGCCTTGGTACGGTTAAAATGGTGTGCTTCCGGTATGATGGATAAGGGCCAATGAAGCAGTCCTTTGTGAGTGAAGTGCCAGGACACCTAAGGAGGATCCTGGAGGGTTCTGACTAGGCGATGCACGGGCTCGCAATGTCTAGGACACCCATGCGTATGTCGTGGAAGATTGTATTGTAATTTCTTACTGGATCTCGTTGCTAACCAGCTGGTCTCAACAACGGAGAGTCCAGAGTGATACTATTTTTTTTAAAGAAACAAGCAACTGGATGGAATTTTTGAGTTATGATGTCTGTAAACCATAGTTGTTTTGTCAATGGATTGTTTTATAAGTTAAAGTTTTAAAGAGGAGTGTGTGCGTATCTGTATTCGAAAGCAAAAGTTAAGAAAGGCATTCAATTATGGGTGGGTGAGTAATTGTCTAGTTCTACCGATTCCAATGGTTGGGTGGTGGCTAACCCATGGGCCAGATGGGGTTGGCTGGAATCAGTGGAGTTTTAATAATGAAATTGAATAATAGGAATACGCTTAGAACTCAAGTAGTTAAATAAAAACCTGAAGACTTCTCAAATGATTGAATCAACGGTTGTGCCTGATTGCAGTTAGGAAAAAAGCATTGATTTCTTCAAGTTAAGTCAGTAATATTTTTCCTTCTATTTGATTTAATCAAGTGAAGGATAGTTTAGCCTCTTGACCCTGTTAGAAAATTCATTAAGAAAATAAAAAAGGTGGAATCGTCCCTGTTTTTCGAGCAAGGAAAATTTTCCCGGTTTCGGTTTTGGAATGACCATAAGACTTGTCTCGTGTCCGGATACTCGAGGGCGAGGCCCCTGAGTGGGAAGCCCTGCCCCGTGCAAGAGGAAGCTACTTCCGCTGCCAAAAACTGAGAATCCGCCGGTGCGTGGAGGGGGTAGAGGGGTCTCATAGCTAGTTTTTAGAGTGATGTTGTAAACTTATGAAACAGTAGCAGTAAAAATTACCTAAAATTTTAAAGAAAATATGGAAAATAATGTTTTTACTTACTAAGATTATGTTTGAAATGAATTCATAAATTGAAAACTCATAAATTGAGCTGGATTTTTAGATGGATACCCCAAATGTGTCTAGCATTCCTGGATTCTCCCAGAGTCAGGATATGATCGCCTTTGCTTCGAAAATCTCATCAACTCCGCTACAACGCGAGAAAGCAGAGTGAGGCTCGCTTATCACTTTAAGGATCTATACTTTCCTGATCTAGTAGAGCGACGTCAGTACATGTGGTTCTCTGGAGGGCGATGTATTAACGTCAATACCAATCAGCGTCAAAGACTCAAACATAATATTTCGCTAGCCATGATCTTGATAAGGCTAGGAGTTATTCATTATGTCCAACTCTATAATCATTCACCCCGAAATTTTAGAATTTCTTGCCAAATTTTTAGATTTCTAAGCCGCTTTATTCTTGGGAGTAGAATTATAGCACCATTATCAGTGATGAATCGTGTATATCATAGCATATCTCCATCGCAGTATCGCCTTTTTATGCGTACGCGATTGAGGCAGTGACTTTTGGAGCTGAGACGCTCTATGTATATATAAAAAACTTTTGATAATAAATGATGTTTTGTAAAGGATTCCAAATTATTTTCATGGTTGTGAATATTGGTTAATAAAATTATCAGAGTAAATCTTGTTTTTAAAGAATTATGATGGAATATTTATTTGTTTAAGAAATAAATCTCAAAACTAAATAGTCATAAATCTGTTGACAAAGTTAAGTTGACAAAAATCTCGTTTTGTCAAAATCATGAGGTGCGCGGCTCGTGCTAGGCAGCCGGATGATGAAGAGTTAGATCTGGACGTTCGTAGGTGGCCCGTGCTAGGCAGCTGGATCCTCTTGCCGCTGATGAAGAGTTAGATCCGGACGTTCACAAAGCCTTGCACCGATCCCAACCCGGTCCATTCAAAGATGAAGGGGAACAGTTTAGGAGAAACATTGGAAAAATGGATCGAGGCAATGGAAGAATATTTTGATGTAAGCGGTTATAATGAGAGGAGCAAGATGGCTCTCGCCAAATTAAAAATTATGGAAACAACCAGGGTCACATGGAGTAACCATTGCAAGACAAACCATCTCAACCGAAATACCCACACCTAGTCAGGTCTTAAAGCTTACCTCAGGAAGAGGTTCTATCCTCCGGGCTTCCTGGAAACCAAAATGAATGAATTCTTGGAATTGAAGCAGGATAGTCGGACAATTGAAGACTACCATCAGGCATTTGCCCTTCTCCTCAAATATTCTCCACTTTTGGATGAAGAGCAGCTGATGGCCAGATTCATTCGAGGGATGAACGAGCAATTGGACACTTAATTGAAAAATGCCAAACCAGTCTCAATGGTAGAAGCTGTTAGAATGGAAAAGGACTTTGTCAAGGCATTTGTTATTAAGGTCCCGCCAAAGCTTGCACTCTCAAACTTCAAAAGGTTCCAAACCTCGGGAAGTGCTTCAAACTTTCCTCCCCCAAAGAGGCACCAAGGCCCCATTCAAAATCAAGATGCTGGGAGATTCAGAAGTGAAGGAAGACCCTTACCTCAGAACACTTTCTTAGGAGCCCCACCTTTCTCAAGGATTCAGAGGGATGAGCTTAGAAGTGACAACAGGTGTTTTGGGTGTCAGGGTTTCGGTCACAGCTTAAAGACTGCCCAACTCTTGCCATGTCAAGAGGACAGGGAAGTCAAGGACCCAGAGTGCAGAGACCAGCCCCTTCGTATCAGTCAAATTAGGCTCTTCGTCTCGCCAAAATCAGGGCAATCCCAGGAGGAATCCAGCTCAGCCATATGCCTCTATTCAGAGTAATCTCAGAACTCCCTCCTAGAACTGGGGTAACCAAAGAGAAAGAGTTCCGCCCCAATCTGCAGTAGGCCAGAGCAGTTACGATAGCAAAAGTAGTGGAAGAGGAAAGAGGTCAGATTTATGCCGCAATGGAGAACCAAGGGCCAAATCATCAATTCTCTGTCATCCACCATACTTCAACTGAGTATAAGGGTACGCCATTTAAGCTTTTGATTGATTCAGGTAGTACTCATTCATTTATTTCCTTTGGATGCTTGCGTAAGCTAGTCTTAGAATAAAAATCAGGGAAACCTATGCAAGTTGAATTGGCCAGTGGGAAGATTCTTTTCACTCACCATGAGACAGATCGTATTCAGTTTAATCTAGATGGGAATGTATCTAACTGCCAGTTCAGAGTCTTACCTTTGGGAGTTTTTGACGGAATCCTTGGAAGAATGGATTGGCTCCACTCAAATCAAGCATTGTCACAATGGAACCATTTCCTTCCGTGACCTTCATGGGAACAAAGTTCAAGGAACTGGAGTTTCTGGATCCCCAGATCTGCAATTAGTAAAAGCTTCTAAGCTACTGAAAGGACTTAGAAAGAGATAGCTCATTTATGTTGTCAAAATGAATCCGGTAGACACAAAGTTAAAAGCTAAAGAACCAGAATGGTTAAGTGAGTATGATGATTTATTTCCAGCAAAGCTAACAGAGATGCCTTCGATTCGGGAAGTAGATCATGTGATAGAATTGACCCCCGCCAGTAGCCCAGCGCACGTACAAAATGCCAGTCCCTAAAGCCATTGAACTCAAGGAAAAGCTTAGGCAGGTGTTAGAACAAGGGTTTGTAAGACCCGGCGTTTCACCTTGGGGAGCGCCAGTTCTCTTTCAGAAAAAGAAGGATGGAACGCTAAGACTTTGTGTGGATTACAGAGGTCTCAATTAGCTGACAGTTAAGAATAAGTATCCTATTCCCAGAATTGATGAACTTTTGGACAGGCTAAATGGAGCCCAGATCTTCACAAAGATAGATCTCAAATCAGGCTATTACCACATCAGGATTAATGATCAAGATATCTCAAAGACAGCCGTCAATACTCGCTATGGGCACTATGAATTTACACATTAGGAATTTTTTGGACCCAAAAAGGGCCTCCTAAGGATTCCTAATTTTAAGGGATTAGAGCTTAAAAAACTGGGCTTAAGGGAGACAAAGGCTATGATGACCCCTATTTTTTGCCTTGCCACATCAGCCATACCCCCCCTAGTTTCACTTTTTAAAGGGAATATTCTAATACTCTCTCTCTTACTTTTTGACTTTTCTCATACTTTCTCTCTTACTTTTTGAATTTTTTTATCTTCACTCTCTACAAATTGAATCTTTCTTGTCAGTTTGAAATCTCCTTTCTCATTAACTCCCACCATATCTCCCTTCCACATCAGCAAAACATTCTCGTATTTAGGTGGACCTCAAAAAGTAAAATTTTTTAATTTATTTTTTTAACATTTTGAGGTGGAAAAAACACCACCCAACCAATATATATGATGAAAATAAAATTTTCCCCCCAAAAAGCTTGTAATTCAAGGGTCACGATAGAAGCTTGTCAGGAGCCAGTACATCCATAACTAGCTGTCAGGTCCCCACAACCCCATAAACATAACTAACTGTTAGGAACCACTAAATCCATGAGATCCCGAAATTGTGGGGACCCCAAAAATTATTATTTTTTAATTTTTCTCATAAATGTAATTTATTGATGAAAAACTCCATGTTAGTATATTTGTATATCAAAAATATCATTTTCTACTTAGAAAAATGGATTTGTGTTAAACTTGCAGCAACAACAAAGTTTTAACAGTCTCTCTCACACTCCCTCTCTCCCTCTCTCTCTCTCTCTCTCTCTCTCTCTCTCTCTCTATATGA